>NC_135657.1:9535911-9848411 GCF_964188315.1 Podarcis muralis
ATGTCCCCACTGTGGAAGGACGTGTGGATCCACAATTGGCCTCCACAGTCACTTACAGACTCACTTTAAAACCATGTTTATGGAAGGCAATCTTACTCGGCTATAAGTGATTGCCAGAGAAGGAAGAAGACAGAGGTACCTGTACACAAGAGAGCTGGTGGTATTGTCATCTAAACCAGCAAGCCTCTTGGGCTTGCCAGTTGGAAGGCTGGTGGTTCAAATTGCTGTGATGAAGTGAGCCCCCGTTGCTCGGTCCCAGCTCCTGCCAACCTAGCAGTTCAAAAGCACGTCAAAGTGCAAGTAGATAAATAGGTACCGCTCTGGCGGGAAGATAAAACTGCCTGTGGACAAATGCTGGCTCCCTCGGTCTGAAAGCGAGATGAGTGCCGCAACCCCAGAGTCACCTCTGACTGGACTTAACTGTCCAGGGCTCCTTTACCTTTTACCTTTTGCCCGTATCGTTTGTCAATAATGCCCTCCTCTGAAAGAGAGAGAGAGAGAGAGAGAGAGAGAGAGAGAGAGAGAGACTCTGTATAAATAGGTGGTGGAGAAACTCCCACCCCCACTTGAACAGCCTATCTATCATCTATCTATCATCTATCTATCATCTATCTATCTATCTATCTATCTATCTATCTATCTATCTATATCTATCTATTTATTTATCTAGCAACAGGTCACAGGTCTTTCAACAGCTTTAAGAACAATGACTAAATGCAGCCTACACTTTCAGAGACAGTCTTCCTCTTGCTCCCATTTGCTGCAGGGGAAAAAGAAGAAGAAGGATGACTATTGCATTCATGTCTTTGTGGGCTTCCTGGAAGCATCTTACGTTCTTAGCTGAAGCTGTTTAAACAAATGTTATTTGTGGTATATGTTTTTATGTGTTAAGCCATTTTGTGGGTACATATGAGGTTGAAAAGTGGCATATAAAATAAGTCTGTTCCGTTGGGATACACCCAGACACCCACACCACAATGCCTCAGTTTACATTTTTCCTCCTCCCTCCTGGCCCCTTTTCCTTTTGTGCTGTGTCTTTCTGGTTGCCAAAACTTGAGAGCAGGGACTCACTCAATACTGACTATTGCAAACTGCTCCCAGAGCTTCTATTCGGCAGCTGAAGATTAGGGAGCATAAACAAAAAGTCAATGATGACGATTACATTCCTATGATTATGAAGACTGGCTGGGTGGCTTACGGCATGCACCTGTGGGAATACCTCGCTGACCAGACCGCAGTCTTCGAAACCACATTTGAAACCACATTTTCTGTCAGGGCATCCATCGAAACATTGTCAGGAAGAGTAGGCGGCATTCTAAGCAGTCTCATTGAGCAGCTTGAATCAAGTAGATAAGGCAAAATTCAATGTTTGCGATAGGGTGGGCAGATAAACGATTGATATCTAGCTACAGCATTTTGGAATAATCTTCCCTTAGTGCTCCATGGGACATCTTCCGTGATGTGTTTTTGCCAGCAGTTAAAAGCATTTGCGATCACCTGAGCATTTTCTGTACCTTGAGCCTTCTGCTCAATTGTTGGCATCTGTCTGTCTTAGGAGACAATGGAGGAGTGTATTATCGTTGTAACCCACCCAGGGACCTTAGGGGGAAAGGCAGATGGAGGAGGAGGAGGAGGAGGAGGAGGAGGAAGAGGAGGAGGAGGAGGAGGAGAAGAAGGAAGAATAAGGAGGAGGACCAATAGTCTGGCTAGATATTAAATCAGCTCCTTCTATCCCTACGACTTCTCTTGAGTATGATTTAGCTGGATACCTTAATATATACGTGTCTGTGTATCTGTGTGTGGATATATATGTATACTCTCACACACATGCACACTAAGAAAATAATTTGCAATAAGTTACAGCAGCAATTTATTCTTGTCTCTCTCCGTGGATGAGGGAGGTGGAGTTTGGAGCAGCTTATTAAACAGAAGAGCTTGCCCCCTAGCCCTCTGCGGCTGTTTAATGATCCACTCCTCGTGTGCCACCTCTCTAATCTGCGGAGACTGAGAGAGGTACAAATTGTATCTATAATGTTATATTACTTAACACAGTAATGTATTATAAATCAGGGAACAGCAATCCGGCCTTGTAATTGGCGAGACGCCTTACACGAGGAGCTCCCTAATTCAATATCGAGTGACTGCTCTTATGTGGAGCTGCCTGGCTAGATCGAGCCAGCCTAGACCCCGATGTGATTCAGGGGAGAGGGGTCCATGTAAAGCTTTAAAAAACAAAACGAAGGAGGGAAGGGACAGATTGGACATGCATGCGTCTTCATTAAGCCCCGGCCTGAAACCTATTCGTAAGAATCCACTGTTTCACTGTTCGTAATAATCCACAACTGCCTTGATCTTCTCCTCTGAGTGCATCCATTGCACACCTTAGACAGATTAGATCAGTTCATTTCAGAATTTGTTGTTGTTTAGTCATTTAGTCGTGTCCGACTCTTCGTGATCCTATGGAGCAGAGCATGCCAGGCACTCCTGTCTTCCACTGCCTCCCGCAGTTTGGTCAAACTCATGCTGGTAGCTTCGAGAACACTGTCCAACCATATCGTCCTCTGTCGTCCCCTTCTCCTTGTGCCCTCCATCTTTCCCAACATCAGGGTCTTTTCTAGGGAGTCTTCTCTTCTCATGAATCCTCAGCTTCAGGATCTGTCCTTCCAGGGAGCACTCAGGGCTGCTTTCCTTAAGAATGGATAGGTTTGATCTTCTTGCAGTCCATGGGACTCTCAAGAGTCTCCTCCAGCACCAGAATTCAAAAGCATCAGTTCTTCGGCGATCAGCCTTCTTTATGGTCCAGCTCTCACTTCCATACAGCACTACTGGGAAAAACATAGCTTTAACAAAGGTTTTATTCCAGTCTTTGGCATCCCTTAGCTTGATGCTCAGAACTGATGCTCACTAGCAGTGCCAACTACAGGTACAGAGGATGCTCAAACTCAGGATGAAAAGGGAAAACGTTCTAAGAGGAAGGCAGGCTTGGCAAACCCTAACCATGATCAACTCCCACCTGGAAAGCTATGTCCCCACTGTGGAAGGACGTGTGGATCCACAATTGGCCTCCACAGTCACTTACAGACTCACTTTAAAACCATGTTTATGGAAGGCAATCTTACTCGGCTATAAGTGATTGCCAGAGAAGGAAGAAGACAGAGGTACCTGTACACAAGAGAGCTGGTGGTATTGTCATCTAAACCAGCAAGCCTCTTGGGCTTGCCAGTTGGAAGGCTGGTGGTTCAAATTGCTGTGATGAAGTGAGCCCCCGTTGCTCGGTCCCAGCTCCTGCCAACCTAGCAGTTCAAAAGCACGTCAAAGTGCAAGTAGATAAATAGGTACCGCTCTGGCGGGAAGATAAAACTGCCTGTGGACAAATGCTGGCTCCCTCGGTCTGAAAGCGAGATGAGTGCCGCAACCCCAGAGTCACCTCTGACTGGACTTAACTGTCCAGGGCTCCTTTACCTTTTACCTTTTGCCCGTATCGTTTGTCAATAATGCCCTCCTCTGAAAGAGAGAGAGAGAGAGAGAGAGAGAGAGAGAGAGAGAGAGACTCTGTATAAATAGGTGGTGGAGAAACTCCCACCCCCACTTGAACAGCCCGCATTCTGTCTTAAATCAAACCTAACATGACAACGCTGCTTCTCACTCCCCCTTCCCCCCCTTTACCACAAACCCACATTCACCTTTTGATCTACTGGGCCCTGGTGAGGCATGAGTGCAGCGCTCTGCCTACCTTCCCCAGTTTTATGGTAATATTTTGAGGGTAATAGAAAGCAGATTCATTTGCTGGAATGTCTCTCTCCTCTCCCCCTCCCCTCTCCCTTTTTTTCCATGTATGTCTGCTCTTGAAAAACGAGATTTAATGATTTTGAGGATTAAGGAGATGGTCAGAAATGTGGGTTTGTTTTTTGTTTTTTAAGATGGGCTTGTTCCTCAACCCCCCACCCCCACCCAGCAGAAATAACTGCACGGAGCCACAGCTCTCTTTCCTGACCCTCCAAGACCTCTCCCAGGCTTAGCTATGTTAACCTGGCCAGCACCACACAATGGCAATAAATCCTGAGGGCAAAGCCAGCCTTTTTCCTGCCCGCCCCCCCCTGCAGTGGCAGCTCCCAATACCAGGTTGGGAAGGGGGGGGGACCAGACTGTATCCCACATCGGCTGCGCTGCACATTTGCCCATTGAGAGGGCCGCCGAGTGCTCTTTGACTCCTTGTAAAACTTTAAATGGGTCAGCCCCCCGCTGGGCTGCATGAATGCTAATTAGGTGGCCCCCGAACAACGCGCCCAGACATCGTATTTAATAATTATAATAAAAGTCCCGGGGAAAGGGCGGCTGGCGCATGCCAAGTGCGGGTAAACGATGGGACATCCCAGGGCAAAAGGAACATCTCTCGCTCTGGGGTGGGGAGGGTGGGGGGAGAGGAATGGCCAGGTTTAGAGAGGCAAAGGATAACAACAACAACAACAACAACAACAACAACAACAACAACAACAACAACAACAACAACAACAACATTTATACCCTGCCCTCCCCAGCCAAGACCGGGCTTCGGGCGGCTAACACCAGGTAAAAGCAATTGATTAAAATACAACTTAAAAACAAGATCAAGTACAACTTTAAAATGCAGCCTCATTTCTGTAGAAACTCAAATCAGAAACTTTTTGGGGGTGAAAATGTCAAATCTTCTACAAGGCCAAAAGGATGAAGAAGGGCTGAAGGCAGGGGGCTGGAGGTGGGATTTGCTCAGTCGTGGTGCTTCTTTTTAATTTTTTATTATTATTTTACACATAATTTTTATCAAATTTTCTGTTTTTACAATTTAAAACACCCATTTTACATCCTTAAGATATCAATGACTCCTCTTTTTCTCTTTCCATGGTTCATTTTACGTATCATAAATCTGTGCCTATCTTACAAAAAACTATACCATTCAGTATTCCATCACTGCACCCATCAAAACTTATTCACACTGTTGAATTTATCTTAATGTTGCTAGCGTTTTCAGCTGTACACAGTTATTTCCTGTATATTCGATAAACGTTTTCCAATCTTATTTACATGTATATTCTTCTTGTCCTCTTATTCTCTGTGTTAATCTGCAAGCTGTGCATATTCTGTCAACTTAAGTTGCCATTCTTCTTTGGTTGGGACCTCACTCATTTTCCATTTGGGGGCTAACGAAACATGGGCCACAGTAGTGGCAGACATAAACAACCTTTTTTGACACCTGGGAATTTCAGTCTGAATTATCCCCAATAGAAGCTTCTTTTTAAATTAGTGCCTGGAGAATCAAGCCATCAATTGTGCAAACAGCCAAACTTGCATTCTTATATACCTCTTGTTGCAAACCACAGGAGGGGATGCTATTTTGCTCATGTTTCGCACAGTCATTTGGTTGGCCCTGGTGAGAACAGGATCCTGGATTCAATAGGCCATTGGCCTGATCCAGCAGGCCAAAGACCCATCTATTCCAGTATTCTTTTCTGCCAGAGGCCAGCTAGATGCCTGTGTGTGTTGGGAGCTGCCAATCTGTCCATTTCAGTTTCTTTCCATTTCTCTCTCTCTTTTTCCCCCGCCACTTCCGCACATTTCAAGTTTGCGGTTCCCCACCCATATGCCGTCATTCAGCTGAAAACCTTTCCGAGTCAGCTCACAGATGCAAACACACTCTGGATCGTGTTTTGAGAACACGGGACGACACTCGCTCAAAGCGAGCAGGAGGTCAAAGCAGCAACAGGTAAAACGAAACATTTCTCAGAAGTAGTTCAAAGGCCTTTTTTTTTAGGTCTCTGGCTAGAATGGGAAAGATATTAGAGTAGGCACCATCATCTGAAGGGCCCTGGAGAGAGCAGAGCATACAGAGCCTAGGGCTTGCTGATCGGAAGGTCGGCAGTTCGAATCCCCACGATGGACTGATCTCCCGTTGCTCGGTCCCTACCCCAGCCAACCTAGCAGTTTGAAAGCACGTCAAAGTGCAAGTAGATAAATAGGTACCACTCTGGCGGGAAGGTAAACGGCGTTTCCGTGTGCTGCTCTGGTTTACCAGAAGCGGCTTAGTCATGCTGGCCACATGACCCGGAAGCTGTACGCCGTCTCCCTCGGCCAATAAAGCGAGATGAGCGCCGCAATCCCAGAGTCGGTCACGACTGCACCTAATGGTCAGGGGTCGCCTTTACCTTTACCTATGGCGGACCCAAGCTCCCATCTGCAGTCCTAAAGCAGTCCAGCGAAGGGTCCGGTTGACCACCACTTGGCTGTTTGTGAGAACAACCCAGTGCTGCTGTCCCAAAGCCCATTTGATGCTTTACACAGATACAGTGCTGCCCCGCAAGACGAAAAACTCGCTAGACGAAAGGGTTTTCCGTTTTTTGAGTCGTTCCGCAAGACGAATTTCCCTATGGACTTGCTTCGCAAGACAAAACGTCTTGCGAGTTCTTGCGAGTTTGTTTCCTTTTTCTTAAAGCCGCTAAGCCGTTAATAGCCGCTAAGCCGTTAATAGCCGCTAAGCCGCTAATAGCCGCTAAGCCGCTAAGCCGTTAATAGCCGCTAAGCCGCTAATAGCCGTGCTTCGCAAGACGAAAAAAACGCAAGACGAAGAGACTCGCGGAACGGATTAATTTCGTCTTGCGAGGCACCACTGTACTTATCAGGGGAGGAAGAAAGAAAGAGGAGGGGGAAGGAGGGAAAGAAAAAAAACACCCTTTGCCTCGCATGTGTTTCCTTCATTCTGTGGGCGGAATGATAAGTGTGACTTTGGTTTCATAAAATCTGCAAAATGTCACCATTGCCCACAGCACTTTGCTCTAGAAGAGCAAGGTAACAAGTGGCTTAACGGCCGAACGCCTATAACTCCTTACTTTCCAGTCATCCTTAATGATTGCTGAAAGGAATAAAATACTTGCAAGCAAAATGCGAGCCAATTTGCTTCCAGGCTCACTTCAACACACTGTTTATTACCTTCAAAGCCATCAATGGCCGAGGCCTTGCAGACCTCCGAGAGCGCCTTTCCCCAAATAGAAACGTGGTATTTTTAGCACTGGTAGGCACACCAAAGGTCATCTAGCCTGCCCACCTGATCCACGCAGAAATCTGCATCTACGGCATTTATGCTTAAACACCTCACTGCCTCATGAGTATCTTATCAGAATTCCAATGGAAGCACAAGCAGGGATTGTAGGTTCTTAATCCTGTGTTTGGAACTGCCCGATGGGTAACCATGTTCCCACTGTCCGTGGTTATCGAACAATGATGCCCCCCCCCATTTAAATTGCTTTTCCTTTGCACTGAAATGAATGGCATGCAAATGATTATGTCACCAGTTACGTTAAATTTGTAACTTGCGGAAATCACACAAACAACGATGTAAATTCCGTTAAATGGTGGACAATGAGACAAATAACTTAGCATCTGGCAGAAACTGAACTGCAGGGGAATGGAAACTGAGGTGATTGCAACAAAGGCAGATCAAAACGGAAATTGCCTTCTTATATCCCTGCTCCTGAGGCAGTCTGGTAAATGCTTCTCATGGTTAGGGTGTTTCTCCTAACATTTCGTCCAAAAGTGCTTTCTTCCCAGAATTTCCTGCCAAGGAAAACTCACTCTCCTTGCTAAACCTCCGCATTCAGGTGACAACCTGTCTGTTTTTCAAAAGTTCACTGGCTATTCTTGCTGGCAATCCACCAGCCCCTCTGAATCTGACTACCATCTTTATTTACATTCTGCTCTGTGACTTTTTTTGATCCTAATTTTGTTGTTGTTTAGTCATTTAGTTGTGTCCGACTCTTCGTGACCCCATGGACCAGAGCACGCCAGGCACTCCTGTCTTCCACTGCCTCCCGCAGCTTGGTCAAACTCATGTTGGTAGCTTTGAGAACACTGTCCAACCATCTTGTCATCCCCTTCTCCTTGTGCCCTCCATCTTCCCCAACATCAGGGTCTTTTCCAGGGAGTCTTCTCTTCTCATGAGGTAGCCAAAGTATTGGAGCCTCAGCTTCAGGATCTGTCCTTCTAGTGAGCACTCAGGGCTGATTTCCTTCAGAATGGATAGGTTTGATCTTCTTGCAGTCCATGGGACTCTCAAGAGTCTCCTCCAGCACCATAATTCAAAAGCATCCATTCTTCGCCGATCAGCCTTCTTTAAGTCCTTGCTATTGATGGCATGCTTTTGACCTGGGTGTAACCTGGGGGTGAGGGGGACGGTTTCTTGGATTTCATGGCTGCGTAAGGAAGTTGCTTTGCCTGCCTGTTCTTAAAGGGTAGAGAGGCAAATAATGAATTAAGGAATCATTAAATGAATTGGTGAGCTGGTATCTTGGAGGTCTCTTGCTCAAATCTCACCTCTGCCCCGCAGTAGGGAACCTACTTCATGCAACCTGAATTTCATGCAGGCTGCAAATATTCAGTGACAGAAAGAGAGAGGAGGCAGAGAGAAAGCATGCTGCATTTGTAGCACCAAAGTGAGCTCCTTGGGGCAGAAGCCTGGGTTAGTGTCTATGGAGGTCCTGGGATGCCCAGACGACAAGACTCCCCTCTTGGCCTCACTGGTGTGGTCCAAAGGAAAACAGAGCAATACATTTGACACCAGCTTGGGTGCAGGAGTTGCCGCAAGGAGGCGTACAAGGCGCCATCCAACCGTCTTAGGGAATCCACTCCAGATTTGTGTAGGGTTTACGCCTTAGCCTTTTCTTCTCCCAAAGATGTCCCGCAAGGCAGCAGGTACAGATTGTTCCTCAGGGTTTACTCCTGAAACCTTTCTCATGAACTCATATAGCCACAAGGAAGCGGAAGTTTAGAATCAGATTTTTCCTGCAATGTTTCCATACAGACTCCTACAGTGCCAAACATTCCACCCACTTTTGACTCTGATTCCACCCACTGTGAGTCTGTGTATTCTAATAATGCCTTTAGTCAAGAGACTCTGTCTCCATCATCCTTCTCCAGCTCTTGGAACACAGGAAACTGCCTTATATTTAGTCAGACTGGTGGTCCATCTAGTATTGCGTACAGTATTGTGTACGCTGACCATACCCTCCAGCCAGTGCCGGATTTACGTATAAGCTAAACAAGCTATAGCTTAAGGCCCCACTTTCTTGGGCCCCCAAAAAAAGTTTAAAGAAAAAACCCTGGATGTACATTTCCAAAATATAAGATAAAAAAACAAATAAAATAAAACAGACATACAGCAGCAGTGTTTTGTGTTGTGTAGGCTCCTGTGATGTAAGTACTAGCCTAAAATATCACTGGTTTGCTCATTTCTATATATAGGGTGCCTACATTCTGCATGCGAAAATGGCTTTAGATACCTATTACTGTAGGTCCATAAATTACCAAATAGCATATATTCCACTCAAAAAACAGTGGCAATTTGTTGTGGACAAAGAACAGCTGGACATATAAAGGGCCCCATTATCTTCAGTACCTTAGAGCCTCATCAAACCTAAATCCGGCCCTGATTCTATGTGCGATTTCCTTGCGTGTGAAATAAATATTACACAAAGGTATACTGCAGGGTTAGATTTTGGCCATAATGGCTATTAGCTATTGGGCATTTTGATGCCTCCAGCATTTCTCCGATAAAAATAGGGACGTCCTAAGGAAAAGGGACGTGGGTGGTGCTGTGGGTTAAACCACAGAGCCTAGGACTTGCCGATCAGAAGGTCAGTGGTTCGAATCCCCGTGATGGGGTGAGCTCCCATTGCTCGGTCCCAGCTCCTGCCAACCTAGCAATTCGAAAGCCCATCAAAGTGCAAGTAGATAAATAGGTACCACTCCGGCGGGAAGGTAAACGGCGTTTCCGTGCACTGCTCTGGTTCGCCAGAAGCGGCTTAGTCATGCTGGCCACATGACTCGGAAGCTGTATGCCAGCTCCCTTGGCCAATAAAGTGAGATGAGTGTCGCAACCCCAGAGTCGTCCATGACTGGACCTAATGCTCAGGGGTCCCTTTACCTTTAAGGAAAAGCAGGACATTCCAGGTTCAAGTCAGAAACCAGGATGCCTTCTGTAAACTCGGCACTGTCCCTGGAAAACACTTGGAGTGTCTGCACTGACTGGCAGTGGTTCTTTGGGGTTTTGGACAGGCATCCCAGCCTCACCTGGATACACTGGGGATTGAACCTGGAACCTCTTGCCTGGTGAAGCAGATGCTCTCCCAACTGAGCTACGGCAGACCCAACCCCTCGCCTCCCAGTGTGCAATGGCGGAGAGAACTGTTGAGCCGCTGCCTATAACCCCTTCAGCCTCTAGATCCTTGACAGCAGAGGTTATAGCAGAATAGCAGCGAGAAAGAGAGAGGGAGAGGGAGAGGGAGAAAGAACAATGTGTAATCGGCACTGCATTAGAGATGGAAAAAGTACTTAACGCCGGCAACATTCATCAAGGCTGAATACATAAATGCCACATTTTGAATAAGCCAAGCACAAGACAATGACAAAGGAAAGGCACGTAGCTTCGGGAATCTCTATCATTTTCATTTGCTGCTGTCAGGAACCTGTTTTTTGCCTCTCACTCTATCAGCCATTATAGCATTAATGAAGTAACCTCACATAGTTATTGACTGGGTTGTCAGCCTCCCTGCCTGATCCCTTAATAGAAACCATTGGTCTTCAGTTAAAAATGGGGTGAGCTGGGAGGTGCTGTGGGCATGTGCTGAATTTCAAGTGCACTCCTGAGGTTATCGGAGAGCCATGAAATGCAAATTATTATATTTTTTAAACACACAGATTTCATGCAACCGAGCATATAAAATTGACTAATACTGTACTTTATGCATTCCTAATAACGCCTCCGAATATGCACCGCATATGTTCTTTCCCCGGGAAGTTTGTGGGTGGGATTTCGGCGAAGTGGCAAGGAGCAGCCAAAAGCCTTAATTTGGCAAATAAAGCACCTTCCTTTGACAGGGCAAATCCCTACGTCTCCCAAATGTAGACGTTATCTATTTTGTGAGCTGCGTCAGTTGCTCGTCTATCCTCAGACGACACGGGGCCATCCCTTTGTTTGAGTTCCCATCTCTGATCGAAATGGCTTTCCTTCTTTTTTCTTTTTGGTCTCTCATAATTCCCCCTCCTCTTCTTCTTGCAAAGCAGTCCCAAGTCCCCAAACTAGTATATTATCATTTGCTTGGAATTGAGAGTTGGCAGAGGTTTTAAGAAATAACTTCTCCCAAAGGTTAATAAAACCCAGGGAGTAATTTCTAAAGACCCGAGCTGTTAATTTGGATACGATCTGCCCTGCTCACGCTCTGTGCGAAAAGGAACAGTATCTGTTAACTGGGCCGGGGAACTGTTTACTGCCTGATAACCTGAGTTTTGCATCTAAGCGAAGATACAAATCAGGGTCGTTTGTCCATTTAGCCTAGTATTGTTTGCAAAGGCCAGCATTTGAACCTGGAAGATCAGGCAGATGTTAGGGACCGGGTGCTCCAGCCCAGCCCATCACTGATGCCCGTATTCCCCCCCCCCATATATATATAATAGGAACCTCACCAGTCTTCTGGGTCCAGCCATCGTTTGTGTGTTTGGACCCAGAAACCGCCCCCCTAAATAAATTAACACATGACTCAAAATTTTGCTTTGGTTTTCGGCAGAATTTAGGCCACAACTTTATTGATTACAGAATGTGACTGGTTACATAGGCTCTGGTTCAACTAGCTCCCTGCCATGCAGGTAGTGCTGACCCTGGGTTACAGCATAGGTCAGCCAAGGGTGAAAGCCAGGAACAGGCTAACTCCGCCACCAAAATGTCTCCCTGGACTCAGGCACAGGCACAACTCCCTCTCAGGGGTTGACCAAACCATCGAGTCCCTGGATTCCTCTAACACAGCCTTTCTCAACGTCTGGCTAGCAAGGCCAGACCTCAGGGATGATGGAAGTTGTAGTTCAACAACATCTGGGGACCCACAGGTTGAGAACCGCTGCTCTAACGGAATACCCTTCACATAGGGATGGTGAGACCGTTCCCTCATCCCTATCACCTGAACCAGAGCCTATCCGCTACCTTACAAGTTGTGACGATTTGCTATGTGACAGGCGAAACCCAAATGGCAACGGCCAGTCAGCCAAGTGGGGAAAATTTCTGCCGTGCCCCTGTCCCAATGACAGACAATACATGACGGCATAGCAAGGTCAAGCGCAAAGCCCTAAAAGTAGGGAGAGGTGGGCGGGTGTTCTGAATGCATGCACCGAAAGAGGAAGCTCTGGGTCGTGTGCATGGGCTTAAATAGGTCCCTTGAACCTTTGAACTGCGTCCCATTGGCCAAATTGCACCCAGCTTCTAGGGACCTACCAATCGGGTATTGTGGCTGACCAATAGAACCCATCCACAACACAGGGCGTCGGTTATCCGGGTCTCACTGCAATACGTGCCCTCTTTAAGGGAGGACCCAATTTATATGTCCCACAATGCCTGGAGCACCACTGCATAACAGGAATTGTGGGGAATTAAAATGGAGGCTAGGCCCAGCCATAGAGCATTGTTTGAGCACCACAGAAGTTGGTCCCCACACAGGTCTACTTCTACTGACAGGAAACCAGCCCACCAGAGGCCACCCCTGCTCACACCTGGAGCTGGACCTGTTGCCTAAACTTCCTGGCAGTGGCTCTCCAAGATTCTGGGTAGAGGGGCTTCCTACTACTTGTAAACAAAGCAAAACAAAATGAAACAGGAAGTTCTGGAGATTCAATGATGTATCGCCACATATCTACGACCCCTTTCCTTGCCTCAGGGTATGGCAAGCAGCTGCCAACCCTTTGGGGCCAGTGGGCACCTTTGTGATTTCAGGAGCCGTGGGCGCCAGTCACAAAATGGCTGCCACAAGAGGTGCGGCACAACACAAAATGGCTGCCAAAAGAGCAGAAAAAGAGAGTAGGCTGCTAAATGGTGCAGGCATGCTCCAGCTCCATCTGCCGAGACATCTATGGGGAGAAAGGCACTGGTGTTTCCTGAACGGTTAATTTTCGCATTATATTTGAGTTTCTGCATGATGTAAAAGCCGCTTCCTGAAAAATAGCTGAATGTAACACAGATTTAGTGCTCATTAGCATGTTATTTGCTTCCAGAAAAGAACTCTACTGGTCTATCGAGCTCATGGACTACACCAATTAGCTGTGGTTCTCTGGGGTTTTAGGCATGGGACATTACTATCCCTACCCTGTAGATCAGGTGTGGGAAACCTTTGACCCTCCCGGTGTTGCTGAACTACAACTCCCATAATCCCTGGCTATTGGCCATGTTTGCTGGGGCTGATGGGATTTGTAGTTCAGAAGCAACACACCTGATGCAGATGTTTGTCACTGAACCTGCATGCTGTGTGACCGCTCCACCCCTGAGCTATGGCCTGTCCCCTAATTCCATTTTGACATCATCCAAGCTGGCGGCCAACTCTGTGCCTTGTGGCCGTGAATTCCATACGTTAATTATGGGCTGTGTCAAGAAGCACTTTTATTTTGTCGATCCGGAATATACGACGGGTAAGAAAAAAAAATGAGGGAGATATATTCAGAAAGGCCAAGAACATAATGAAGGGCGATAAATGTGCTGATTTATGTTAAATAACCTCCATAAAAAAAGCCATGGCAATTGACTGCATATTCCTTTCCCACTAATTTTCTCAGTAGCTACTACAAACAATGCACACCTGAACTTCCATGTGGGACCAGGCCCCTAGAAGTTGGCTCCTGTGTTAAGTGGTATAGAAATTAAATAACCAATCAATCAATCAATCAATCAAGTTCTTCTTTAGTGATCACTCATAGCCGAATAATAATAATAATAATAATAATAATAATAATAATAATAATAATTTATTATTTATACCCCAACAAAATATTAAAATACAGTAATGCATCAAACATTAAAAGCTTCCCTAAACAGGGCTGCCTTCAGATGTCTTCTAAAAGTCTGGTAGTTGTTCTCTTTGACACCTGATGAGAGGGTGTTCCACAGGGCGGGAGCCACTACCGAGAAGGCCCTCTGCCTGGTTCCCTGTAACTAGGATTCTCGCAGTGAGGGAACCGCCAGAAGGCCCTCGGTGCTGAACCTCAGTGTCCAGGCAGAACGATGGGGGTGAAGACGCTCCTTCAGATATACTGGAGTAAGATTGTCTTCCATAAACATGGTTTTAACAGTGGGTCCATAAGTGACTTTGGAGGCCAATTCTGGATCCACACATCATTCCACAGTTGGGACATGGGCGGGAGTTGATCACAGTGAGGGTTTTCCAAGCATGCCTTCCTCGTAGCGTGTTTCTCCCTTTCATCCTGAGTTTGAGTGTCTTCAAAGTCCATGACGCCTTTGGTAAAGGCTATTCTCCAACTGGAGCGCTCGCAGGCCAGTGTTTCCCAGTTGTTGGTGTTTATACTACATTTTTTTAAGATTTGCCTTGAGAGCGTTTTTGAACCTCTTTTGTTGGCCAAATCAATCAAGTACACACTGGTCTACAGCTTTAGTTATGCTTGGAGACATCCAAAAATGCTCTGATAACACAGGAACATTGGCAGCTGCCTTCCACTGAGTCTGCCCATTGGTCCATCTAGCTTAGTATTGACTGTCAACCACAACCCCAGAGTGGGTTCCCTACCTGGAGTTACTGGGGACAGAACCTGTGCTGGATCCTCAGGTGCAGGCATCAGCTGAGTCTGCTCTGGCTCTGGAGGTGATTGAGGACCCATTGCCTTCAGGTGCTCCACTCTCAGTGCCGTCAGAGGAAGCTGAGGTTGCCTCTGGGTCCGGTAACCCTCAAGCCTCTCCTGAGCTGCAGAGGCTCAGGGCAGAGAGGCGGAGGGAACTAAGTTCCCGCAGGAGGAATGCTCACCTCCAGGCCAGGAGAAGCGAGTCACCAGAGGATCAGGGCCGCCCTATGCCTCGGGGCAGATAAAAGCCGGCCAGCCCCGGTCCCAAGTTGTGGGAGCAGCATTGCTGGTTGCTAGTTCCTGCCTGAAACTATGGAAGTGAGAGCTGGACCATAAAGAAGGCTGATCGCCGAAGAATTGATGCTTTTGAATTATGGTGCTGGAGAAGACTCTTGAGAGTCCCATGGACTGCAAGAAGATCAAACGCATCCATTCTGAAGGAAATCAGCCCTGAGTGCTCACTGGAAGGACAGATCGTGAAGTTGAGGCTCCAGTACTTTGGCCACCTCATGAGAAGAGAAGACTCCCTGGAGAAGACACTGATGCTGGGAAAGATGGAGGGCACAAGGAGAAGGGGGCGACAGAGGACGAGATGGTTGGATAGTGTTTTCGAGGTTACCAGCATGAGTCTGACCAAACTGCGGGAAGTAGTGGAGGACAGAGGTGCCTGGCGTGCTCTGGTCCATGGGGTCACGAAGAGTCGGACACGACTAAACGACTAAACAACCACAGTTCCTGCCTGAACCCTGTCCTGCTTTCCTGCCTGAGCTCCTGACCTGCCCTGGCTCCCTGCTTGCAAGCCTGTTCCTGACTTCATCTGACTCCCTGCCCTGCACCCAGCTTCAGCTTCTACGGACTGCCTCTACATTGCACCTTTGACCACAGACCGGACTTGGACCTTGCTTCTTGGGTAACCCACGGGACCAGCACAGCAGGGCACTTCCTGTATATCTTAAGGTAGGGGCAGCCTGCTCCTTCACAACAAACCATCTACCCGACTTCCAGACTTGGGAACTGCTCACCAACAACACCTCTGTGTTGCCAGGATTCTGCTTCAATTTATTGGCCTCTTCCAGTCCATTCTGGCCTCCACACCCTGCCGTATCCCAGTTTAGATGAAATGAAAATATATTGTGGTGTGTCATCAGCATCCTGATCTCATTGTACACCAACTCTCTGGATGAGAGCACCTAAAGTCTTCAGGGACAAGATGAAATCACAGCCCAAGGCCAAGAGATGAGAATTAATATTTTTCAGTCCATGGGATGGAACACACACATATAAACTGTGACCATGTAAATGAGGATTTCCTGGAACAGGTAGTTCTGGGGTCCACATGAGGTCTATTTAAGGGATTTTGGTTGAAACAGAGAGCAGGAACTGGTCCAAGAAGTAATATTGCTGAGCACCTAGAGAATACAAAGCATAATGAAATCAAATTCCTGTTCAAAAGATCCAAGGCAGAAACACAAATGTAACTTTTAACTTCAAAGGGAGCGATTTCACACAAACACAATTAATCCAGAACACAGTAATGAAGGCAGATAACGTTTCTAAAATAAGTCGGGATCAGAGAACACAATTGCTTAAAATTATCAGAGGAAACTCTGTGTGTCCTGATTTCTTTGTTAGAGGCATGGGATTTTCTGCAGAAATATCTGCCTGGTTAAATATCACGATTTGGAAATCTATTATGGCAAAACAGCATCTTTTCGAAAGTGAAAATGAAATCCAGATGATGGCAGCCCACAAGAGCTTAAAAAGTTAAATGTGCAAACATCTAAAGAAAGGCCAGGAAGGATTTGGAGAAGCAACTCAATAAAGAGGAAAGAAAAATGAGTTTTTATTAAATGATTAACAAACATGTTTTAAAGGGCTGCAGAGTGGACCACCAAGCTGCAAGAATAGCGATCAAAGACCATCATTGAGATGTGAAACGAATACATCACACCCACCCAAAAAGTGTGGAGAGATTTCAGGGCAGGCACAAGACCATTGCGTGCACAGATCCTAAATGAACAGACAGTTGAAACCTATTTCAACCCTGGGGAGAGAAGATGGAAGGTGGAGCAAGCTTGTTTTCCTCTGCCAAGGTAGGACCTGAACCCATGGATTCAAGTTACAAGAAAGGAGATTCCGACTAAACATTAGGAAGATCAAGAAGACCCGACAGTAAGAGCTTTTCAATAGTGGAATGGACTCCCAGGAAGGGTGGTGGACTCTCCTTCCTTGGAGGATTTTAAGCAGAGGTGGGATGGTCATCTGTCAGGGATGCTTTAGTTGTTGTTTAGTCATTTAGTCGTGTCTGACTCTTTGTGACCCCATGGACCAGAGCACGCCAGGCACTCCTGTCTTCCACTGCCTCCCACAGTTTGGTCAAACACATGCTGGTAGCTTCGAGAACACTATCCAACCATCTTGTCCTCTGTCGTCCCCTTCTCCTTGTGCCCTCCATCTTTCCCAACATCAGGGTCTTTTCCGAGGAGTCTTCTCTTCTCATGAGGTGGCCAAAGTCTTGGAGCCTCAGCTTCAGGATCCGTCCTTCCAGTGAGCACTCAGGGCTGATTTCCTTCAGAATGTAGAGGTTTGATCTTCTTGCAGTCCATGGGACTCTCAAGAGTCTCCTCCAGCACCATAATTCAAAAGCATCAATTCTTCGGCGATCAGCCTTCTTTATGGTCCAGCTCTCACTTCCATACATCACTGCTGGGAAACCATAGCTTTAACTACCGTATTTTTCTCTCTATTACACGCAGATTTTTTCTCCTAAAAAGGAAGGGGAAATGTCTGTGTGTGTTATTGAGCGAATGTCGGGGGGTCCCTGGAGCCGATTAGGGGAGCGCAGGAACAAAAATCAGCAAAAATCAAATCGTGCGTTGCGTCGGAGAGGGAAACCTGAAAAGAGGAAGTTGCTGCTTTCCTGCATTCTGCCTCAGGGTCTTACTGCCCACTCGCTTGTGTTTCATTGCTGTGTTTGCTCAAACGGAACAAAGAGCAGGCAAATCCCCTCCCCTCCAGGCAAGCAGAGGGGAAAGCAGAGGTCTTTCCTTCTAATTCCTCTCCGTGCTCCTCGCAGGCAGCCAGAAAACATGCAGGAGAGAGAGAGCTGGCTTCGGTTTGGGGGAACTTTTGCCTTTCTTTCCTCCCTCCAGTTAAATCCCTCTCCTGCATTCTTAGCCAGCTGCTTCTCTGCACACCGCTCGCGTGCTCCTTTTCCCTTCTGTGTTTTTCCTTCCCTCCCCACTTAAAATGTAGTTAAAAAGCATGGATCCACATGGATCTTTGGATTGGGCCACCCCAAATTCACCATCAGATCACATAGCAGCCTGCCCCCCCCCCCAAATCACACACCCACTGTTGCCTGGGGCTGCAATGGTGCAAAAATGTGGTTAAAAAGCATGGATCCACATGGATCCTTAGGATCTTTGCATTGAGCTACCCCAAATTCACCATCAGATCACATGTCTGTGGCCACAGCATGAAGCACAAAAATGATACATCCACTGTTTCATTCAGAATTTTTTCCCTTGTTTTCCTCCTCTAAAAACGATGTGCGTGTTATGGTCAGGTGCGTGTTATAGAGCGAAAAATACGGTATATGGACCTTTGTTGGCAAGGTGATGTCTCTGCTTTTTAAGATGCTGTCTAGGTTTGTCATTGCTTTTCTCCCAAGAAGCAGGTGTCTTTTAATTTTGTGACTGCTTTAGATTCCTGCATTGTAGGGGGTTGGACTAAATGACTCTCTGGCTCCCTTCCAACCCATTAGGTCCAGTCGTGGCTGACTCTGGGATTTGCGGCACTCATCTCGCTTTATTGGCCGAGGGAGCCGGCGTACAGCTTCCGGGTCATGTGGCCAGCATGACTAAGCCGCTTCTGGCGAACCAGAACAGATTTATCTACTTGCACTTTGACGTGCTTTTGAACTGCTAGGTTGGCAGGAGCAGGGACCGAGCAACAGGAGCTCACCCCGTCACGGGGATTCAAACAGCCAACCTTCTGATCGGCAAGTCCTAAGCTCTGTGGTTTAACCCACAGCGCCACCCGCGTCCTTAGATACCTATTATGTCCATAAATTACCATATATCATATATTCAACACAAAAACAGTGACAGTTTGTTGTTGACAAAGGGCAGCTGGACATATAAAGGGCTCCATTACCTTCAGTAGCTTAGGGCCTCATCAAACCTAAATCCGGCCCCTGATTCTATGTGCGATTTCCTTGCATGTGGAATAAATATTACACAAAGGCATACTGCAGGGTAGATTTTGGCCATAGTGGCTATTAGCCATCAGATGTTTTGAGCAAAATACAGTTAAGTGGCACAGCAGTGATGCAAGTGTGGTACAAATGGTAAAACAGGGACCATTTTTCATGACTTAAACATAAATGGAGAATGTATACATTTGAGGAATCTGTTTTAAGTTAGTTCAGATGTATTCGTTTGCATTCCTTAAACAACAACAGGGTGGGATATTGCAAGCAAACCAAAAATATCCCCCCACCATCCCTTTTCAACAAACCCTTTTGTGTCCTGAAAGATCCTGTTTATCATGCCAACAGCCTCATTGCCTGTGATTTGTATATTAAAAAGATTTTAATTGCCCAGGTAAGTATCTGCACCTGTTAGGACATTGTATATTAGAGCACTTTATTTTAATCTTTTTACATTATAGGGCACAATTCACCCATAAAATGATTCTCTATACAATTATAGCTCAGTTTTGCTGAGGTAGAAAGTGCAGCTGAACAGTTTGGTCGGACTCATTATTATCAAAATCATGGAAATTAGGATCATTGGATAGCAGTTGTGTAGTTAACTCCCGGTCACGCCTTTCCCTTTACAGTACAAACACTGACAGGGATATAAATGAATTGTTACATCGGCAATATTTGGAATTAGATCTGCTGCAGAAGATGGCAGAGAAAGCAGATGAAATTCATCAGCTGGGGAATACTTCTGGAAGGCTGAGTCTTTGTTCCTGATGCAAAAGTGTTTATGGCAGACGTGGTCCAGCAAGTGAAATTCAGCCCTGCAGCCTTGTGCTGCATTGCTCCACAAACCTTCTTGTTTTCACGAAGCAAACCAGTCCCAGAACATATGAAGTTTGGAAGCCTTGGGCCATTGGTCCATCAAGCGCCATGTTGTCCAGGCATAGGCAAACTCGGCCCTCCAGATGTTTTGAGACTACATGTGCTGGTCCCATGGGTTACCCGAGAGGCGAGGTCCAAGTCCGGTCCATGCTCAAAGGTGCAATGTGGAGGCAGTCCGCAGTAGCTGAAGCTGGGTGCAGGGCAGGGAGTCGGGTGAAGTCAGGAACAGGCTTGCAAGCAGGGAGCCAGGGCAGGTCAGGAGCTCAGGCAGGAAAGCAGGACAGGGTTCAGGCAGGAACTAGCAACCAACAATGTTGCTCCCACAACTTGGGATTGGGGCTGGCCGGCTTTTATCTGTTGAAATTAAGCCTTATCAGAGGAATTGGCCACTCTCCAGGCACCCGGCTTAATTCCTTGTTGACCTCCCCGGTCTGCGACTCCCGGCAAGATCAGGCGAGATCTTCTATCGGCGATCCCACTCAGCGTGAGGGGGACACACCAATTCCCCTTCCTCCCTGCTTCCCTCAGGGAGGGGAAAGAAACAGACAGAAATCTATTTACATGCCTTTTATTTCTGTCTTCACAGCAGTACAGAGAAACGTGTCTGTACTCTCTTAACACCAACAAACAGAGAGAAAGAAACTCCTCCCCTGTACTTCCAGTACAGGTCAGATGACACTCTGAGCTAACATCCGGTGCTCATCACAGTGAATAGACTGCCCCTTTGTTCCCACGGTACAGCCACAAGCAGAAACATCCTGTCTGGCATTCCAGCCATCTGGAGCTCGCATCTGCATTGCTCCTTTTTTGTAACAACATCTGCCCCGAGGCATGGGCCGGCCCTGATCCTCTGGTGACTCACTTCTCCTGGCCTGGAGGCGAGCACTCCTCCCGCGGGAACTTAGTTCCCTCCACCTCTCTGCCCTGAGCCTCTGCAGCTCAGGAGAAGCTGGAGGATTACCGGACCCTGAGGCAACCTCAGCTTCCTCTGACGGGGCTGAGAATGGAGCATCTGCAGGCAATGGGTCCTCCATCACCTCAGGAGCCAGAGCAGACTCAGCTGATGCCTGCACCTGAGGATCCAGCACAGGTGAGGGCCCTTCAGGCTACAATTCCCATCATCCCTGACCACTGGTCCTGTTAGCTAGGGATCATGGGAGTTGTAGTCCCAAAACATCTGGAGGGCCGAGTTTGCCTATTCCTGATGTTGTCAATACTTTGGATAGCTCCCTATAGTTTGCATTTTGGATAGGAGTCCCTACCGACTTTACCTGGAGATGCTGGGGATTCAACCTGGGACTTGCCCCCACTCCCCGAAGAAAGGTGGTGGAACACACTTCCCTCAGAAGGTCCCACACACACCCCGAGTCCCAAAAGGATCTTTCAGACTTGTTGAAGCTGCTCAGCTGAGATGTGAGGAACCTTCTGCACCTCAGCTGAACATCTTACCAAGCCCTCTCTGTGCCTCTCTGTCTCGCATGAGCCAGAATGGCATGATGGCTTCCTCAGCTGAGGCGTGGCTTTCCAATGCATTAGCTGTTAGCTGGGAGAATGGCTAGCCTCAACAAAACCCCATTGTGCTTCCAGCTCATGAGGAGACCCTCTCTGGAGCCCGAAGAGGATGTCTGCTTAGGGCTCTGGGGTGTCAGGAGCTCAGCTCGAGTAGGACCCTGGTAGAGACACATACCCGACTGGCATGTTCTCTCCCTCCTGGTCGATCGTTCGGGAGCTTCAAAAGCTTTCTTCAACATCACAGTGACCGATGCCAACAGACATCGGCACACTTAGGGATCCGCAGAGTCTTCGCAACTTGCGTGACACACCCCAGCAACTCAGCATTTAGGCTAATCTACTTTATTTACATATAAACACACACAGAGCACTGCAACATGGCTCCTTCTCTCTCTAGCATCAGACAGCAAAGAGAAAGAACAAAGGACAATAGTCCAACTTCACGGAACACAGTAACACAAACATCCTGTCTCCGTCACTTCCCACTCTGTGGAGTCAAAACATATACCGTCATGTGACAGACAAAAATCCCATGACTGCAATCATGGAGCAGGAATCCTAACACGGAGAAGGTATCCTCATGAGCTGGAGTCACAGCGGGGCTTTGCTGAGGCTGGTCAGGTCTCCCCCTTAACACATCCAGGGCACACCTGAGAGATGCTGGAACGCCATTCCGGTGCATTGCGTGACCAGGCGGCGACCGCCCCAGCCCCCAGGGACCACCAGAAAGGAATAATGACTCATGACAACGTGTTATGGAATTAAAATTAGGCCACAACTTTATTAAACATCCGAATGTAGGAAGACCTTGGCTTAGGCATTGGGTGTGTATCCCTCCCAGCCCACCAGCCGGGGGGACTGGGGCTCCTCAGGATAAATGGGATATGGGGGTGCCCTGCAAGACGCATGTGTATGCAGGCAATCCACCCCATATCCCCGCACGCAGGGTGCCCCACATGCACTGACAACCTTTCAGTGTATGGCCAGTGACACCCATATTACTGTTGAATATTGCAGAGCATGCGCATACTTTTTGGAAGTATCTGGTTGCAAGCTGACAGGATGACCAGGAGCAAAACGCTGCTCATTAGTACAGTGGTGCCTCGCAAGATGAAATTAATCCGTTCCGCGAGTCTCTTCATCTTGCGGTTTTTTCGTCTTGCGAAGCACAGCTATTAGCGGCTTAGCGGCTAAGCGGCTATTAGCGGCTTAGCTGCTTAGCGGCTATCAACGGCTTAGCGGCTTAGCGGCTATTAACAGCTTAGCGGCTTTAAGAAAAAGGAAACAAACTCGCAAGAACTCGCAAGGCGTTTCGTCTTGCGAAGCAAGCCCATAGGGAAATTCATCTTGCGGAACGACTAAAAAAAACCGGAAAACCCTGTCGTCTAGCAAGTTTTTCATCTTGCGAGGCATTCGTCTTGCGGGGCACCACTGTAACTTGGTTACTTAGAGGTTTATTATTTACAGCAGACTCACAAGTTACTATACACAAGATACAGACACGGATCTTAAATCTCTCACACTGAACTCAACTTCAGCTAACTCCAACAGACCGACCAACCACCCAACCACACAAAAGTCAGGAGTCATCCTGCCTATATGGGTGACCTCGACCAATAGCAGAGTTGTACCCAAGGTCCCCACATCACCAGGCAGAAAACGTCTCTGCTCAGACTTCCTGGCCTTTGGCCAACTCACTAATTGCTTCTGGGAGAAAGCTGGATCAAAGCATGTAGGAATGGGACGTCCCTATTTTCACCAGAGAAATGTTGGAGGGTATGCAAATGATTACAATATGTATCTATCAACTATTTCTGTCTATCTATCTATCTAGGGATGCGGGTGGCACTGTGGGTTAAACCACAGAGCCCAGGGCTTACCGATCAGAAGGTTGGCGGTTCGAATTCCCATGATGGGGTGAGCTCCCATTGCTCGGTCCCTGCTCCTGCCAACCTAGCAGTTTGAAAGCACTGTAGATAAATAGGTACTGCTCTGGCGGGAAGGTAAACAGCGTTTCCGTGTGCTGCTCTGGTCCGCCAGAAGCGGCTTAGTCATGCTGGCCACATGACCCGGAAGCTGTACGCCGGCTCCCTCGGACAATAAAGCGAGATGAGTACTGCAACCCCAGAGTTGGCCACGACTGGACCTAATGGTCAGGGGTCCCTTTACCTCTATCTATCTATCTATCTATCTATCTATCTATCTATCTATCTATCATCTATCTATCTATCTATCTATCTATCTATCTATCGTCTATGTATTTTGGGACTTGATCTCAGTCAAAGCTTTGAAATAAGACAAAACCAATCAATTGTGTTATTGGCTCCATTTTATCCCCAGAGTAACACCTCCACCTCCCACAGTGCCTTTGCAGGTGGGAGTTGACTCTCTGTTTTTCTAAAACTTGCATGTACTTGAGAAGGCACATCACAAAACACTAGCCAGAAGAAATCTCTTCTCTCCCCCCAACCGCTCTGCTGCATATTTCTTTAATTAAAACTGCGGTTTGGGTTTTGTGTTTAAGAAAAGTGTATGGGGGGGGGAGGGGGGAGAGAGAGAATAGAAAAGCTCTTTTTTTCTTTCTGCGTATGTGTTTTGGTAAACATGCTCTTTTTCCTCAAGCACTTTATGAATTAATGAACAGAAGTCAGGAGAAAGATCCTTCGGAGTTTCTCTTTTATGCGCCTGTAATAAAACAAAGAGAAACGGGACTGTGAGTTTAGGGAAAGACCCTTTTGGCAGGCCACGGTTTTCAACAGGTTTCTTTTATTTATTTATTTACCGTTCCTTAGGAGTCGGTTGTTTGAAATAATCCATGCTCCCTTCCCTAAATTAATATTTATATTCTTCTGTATGGAACATGAATAGTTAGAATGTCAAAGCATTACAAAGGCCCACAGAAACATGCAAACACTTGTGGGAGCTTAAGAGGGAGAGAGAGAAGAAACTTGCCATGAGCCTTGAAATTCACAACACTGGCTGTCAAAATAATATTCAGTTATACTTGCATTTTGTACATCCCAATGCCAGGCCCTGTGTAGAGAAAATGGTTTACTGGAGACTTAGGGTTCGCCCATGCTTTTGTTTGTCCCGTGCCTAAAAAGCACTGGTCCAAGAGGATTTCTGCTTGTCCTGCCTTAGGTGTGTCTCTCAGGTGGTAGAAGCTTGGCTTAACATCCCAAAAACCAAATTGCTGCACTAACAATCACAAAACAACCCCTCTGCAGTGCCACAAATCCAACTCAATGGTGTAATGTTGGAAAACGTTGATCACTCCTCCTACCTGGGCAGTTATCTTTCCACAAGGGCCAACACTGATGCCGAAATCCAGCATCGCCTGAGCTCTGCCAGTGCAGCTTTCTCCCGACTGAAGTGCAGAGTGTTTGAGGACCGGGACATTTACAGGGAAACCAAAATGCTTGTTTACAAAGCTATCCTGCTACTATCAACCTTACTGTATGCTTGTGAAACAAGGACAACTTATAAACGCCATCTCCAACTCCTCGAAAGATTCCATCAATGGGGTCTCATCACTTGGGAAGATGGGCGAATTAATATCAGTGTACTGGAAGAAGCAAAGATCACCAGTGTTGAAGCAATGATACTTCAACGTCAACTTCACTGGACTGGTCATGTTGTGCGGATGCCTGGTTATCATCTTCCAAATAATAATAATAATAATAACAACAACAATTCATTTTTATTTATACCCCGCCCTCCCTGGCCTGGGCCGGGCTCAGGGCAGCTAATACCAAATATAAATTACAATAAAACGTAATTGAAAGAAAACAGTTAATTAAAATACAGCTTAAAATGCAGCCTCATTTTAGTAGTAGCCCATAAATCAAGACCATAAAGAGAGGAAACATCAGATAGTCACCCGAACCAGCTATCCAAAGCAACTACTCTATTCCCAACTTAAAAATGGAAAGAGTAATGCTGGTGGTCAACAGAAGAGGTTTAAAGACTCTCTCAACGCAAATCTTTTAAAAATGTTGTATAAACACCAACCACTGGGAAACACTGGCCTGTGAGCGCTCCAGTTGGAGAACAGCCTTTACCAAAGGTGTCGTGGGCTTTGAAGATGCTCAAACTCAGGACAAAACGTGCTAAGAGGAAGACACATTTGGCAAACCCTCACCCTGATCAACTCTCATCCGGAAACCTATGTCCCCAGTGTGGAAGGACGTGTGGATCCAGAATTGGCCTCCACAGTAACTTACGGAATCACTGTTAAAACCATGTTCATGGAAGACAAACTTACTCGGCTACGAGTGATCGCCAAAGAAGAAGATATTGGCATTATTTTCAGCTCTCCTACCCCACTAAAGTCAACGGATGGCCCAATTATTTAGAATACTACAAACTCTTGCCACCATAGATTAAAGCATCACTGTTTGCAAAGGAAAGGTTAAACGAGGTTTAAGTGCGGTGCAATAAACTTCCACCGTTCATAAAGCGTTGTGATAAATGCACATGCAGTTATTGTATATAAAGATGGAAGGGGGTTAAATGTCAGGCATCAGGGAGTTAAGGTTTGCATTCAGCGAAGGGAGGGAGGCCAGTAAATTTCAGTGTGTACACATACGCACTCACAGCTTGTCAGTCAACCGACCATTTGACCTGCTCCAGCTCTCGCTGGAGAAGCCCGTTCTGAGGTTCTGCTTAATCTTATGTCATAAACATTGACCATGTGATGCACAGCCCGCTATGACATGTAATTTGTTCCATTCCAAGGAAGTAGGACAAGGGGTTTGGAAGGTTCACTGCATTGCAACAGAGATGGACCTGGTTGGTTGCAAGTTTTGTTTCCCTCCCCCCTTCCCCAGCCCATATTTTGAAAGAGAGGGCTAAGCCTGAATAACTTTTAGGGGAGGAAAACACATGTTGTTTTTTTCTCTCTCCCACACCTTAAAAGAAAAGGAAAACTGGGAAGAGGGTGTGTTGTTGGGATAGAAGTGATTTGAACTACAGTGGTACCTCGGGTTACATGCGCTTCAGGTTACGTATGCTTCAGGTTATACACTCCGCTAACCCAGAAATAGAGCTTCAGGTTAAGAACTTTGCTTCAGGATAAGAACAGAAATCGGGCTCCGGTGGCACGGCGGCAGTGGGAGACCCCATTAGCTAAAGTGGTGCTTCAGGTTAAGAACAGTTTCAGGTTAAGAACGGACCTCTGGAACGAATTAAGTACTTAACCCGAGGTACCACTGTATAATCTATTATTATTATTATTATTATTATTATTATTATTATTATTATTATTATTCCCTGCCCATCTAGTATCATACCTCTTTAAACAGGCATAGCTTCCTTCAGAGAATCCTGGGAACTTTAGCATGTTAAGCGAGCTGAGAGGTTTTAGGAGATACCCTATATCCCTACAATTCCCAGAGCTCTCTATGAAGAGGGATTGATTGTTCAACTACTACAAGAATTGCAGCTCTGTGAGGGGAACAGGGTTTTCCCACAACTCCCAGCAACCATTAAAAAACTACAGTTCCCAGAATTCTTTGGGGGAAGTCATCCAATGGCACTGCTTTCAATGTATTGGGCAAATGAGGCCCAGTTGCCAGGGCAGTCCCCAGCTTTGGTTCTTAGTTCCCAGTCAACCTTATTTAAACTTTGGGGGGAGGTTGCCTAAACTTAACTTTTAAAGCGTTCAATATTCTAGTTTGCAAACTGTGATCGGTACGCTCCGTGCACTTGGTGAGAATCTGCTGCTGCTCCCCACCAAGAAATGTAAAAGCAATGCTTGTTAACTAACCATAGACGTTCATTCATTCGGTAAAGGCCAAAGCCATTTGACAATTTAGAAAATATCCTAAAATGTACGGCGAGATTAGAAAGTGGGTGGTGCACATGGGAGTAATATACCCACACATTATACTTTCTCTCTGAATATCATTTTATTGGCAGCATTTATTTTATTTATGTGTGTTAGGAGCAGCGAGAGAGAGAATAAACCTGACTTTGGGAGGTCAGCAACTGCTTCAAGCCCTCGGTTCATTTCCCTTGCAAGGAGTCTCTGTGTGTATGTGTGTCAGACTTTTCGGGATCTGCTCCCACTGCTCCTTTAGCCCCAAAGGAGTCATTGATACTAGTATTTGTCATTTTTAAGAAGTAAAAATGCAATGATGGCACATTGCAATTTTATGAGACATTACTGCGGAGACCCATGCCGGAGTTATGCAGCCATTGATTTTCTTTTCTGAGACGCGGGTGGCGCTGTGGTTTAAACCACTGAGCCTCTTGGTCTTGCTGATCGGAAGGTCAGCAGTTTGAATCCACACAATGGGGTGAGCTCCCGTTGCTCTGTCCCAGCTCCTGCCAACCTAACAGTTCGAAAGCACACCAGTGCAAGTAGATAAATAGGTATCACTGTGGCGGGAAGGTAAACAGCGTTTCCGTGTGCTCTGGTTTCCGTCCTGGTGTTCCGTTGCACCAGAAGCGGTTTAGTCATACTGGCCACATGACCTGGAAAGCTGTCTGTGGACAAACACCAGCTCCCTTGGCCTGAAAGCAAGATGAGCGCCACAACCCCATAGTCACCTTTGACTGGACTTAACCATCCAGGGGTCCTTTACCTTTACCTGAATATTTTTTGTGGGGACAGGGAAGAGGAATCTGATGGGAACACCCAGCCAGCATGGTCATGGCTCAGGGATGATGGGAGTTGGAGTCCAGCAACTTCTGGAAGCCATCAGGTTCCCCACTCCAGCATTAGGGACTCAGACTCTTCATTTAAAAGGGGGGGGGCACACAAGGCTTTTCTGAGGAGAAGAGACCAACCAGCCAATGGTACATGTTCCCAAAGCAAGCAGGTAAGGATGTAACTGACTATTGTAATGCCAATTCCATCCAACTGGCACAGTTTAAGTAGGGTTGCCATGTGTCCTCTTTTTCTAGGACATGTCCTCTTTTTCAGGATTTCTGTCCGGATGGATTTTTAAAATTTGCCAAATGTCTCTGGCTATAGTTTCCGGATGAGACATAGACATAACTGTTGGCTGAAGACATGCTTTCCTCTTCCCCTTCCCCCCTCAGCAATATATCACCTATAGTCTACATATAGCATGGGTATTTAAAATGAGAGCCGTCATAGCGTCCTCTTTTTTTGCTCTTTGAAATATGGCAACCCTAGTATGAGTGGGGTCTAGGGAGCTACTTTTGGTGCCTCCAAGGCCTTGATTTTCCCCAGTGGCTTTTGAAAACATACTTTCCTTTGAAGGGCAACCTGCTCCTCCTGCCTCCTCCTCCTTCTTGGACAATCATCCGTAGCCAAGTAAGATTGTCTTCCATAAACATGGTCTTAACAGTGAGTCTGTAAGTGACTGTGGAGGCCAATTCTGGATCCATACATCCTTCCACAGTGGGGACATAGGTATTCTCAATTCTGACTAAACTAAGCTCCCTAGAGCAGAATATGCACCAGGAGGCTGAGTTTGGTCAGAATTGAGTATATTCAAGGAATAGGGGTCTCCAAACAGCTGTCAGCACCCTTAGCAAACAAAAGCTCCCAGGATTCACTGGGGGAAGCCATGACTGTTTAAAGTGGCACAGCCCTACTTTAAAGGTATAGGGCAGGTGAGGCCCTGATCCTGAGCTTATCCAAGAACAAACTTTTCTCAGGAGGTTGGCGCTCTCTGAAGTGTCTCCCCTGCCAAGCTGAACCTGAAATGGCATCTGTGATCATGTCAGCAACCTAATCAGGGAAGTTTGCAGGCATAAATAAAATAAAATAAAAGCATCCCCCCCCCTCCATCATTTCTAGAAGACCAACTTTGCTGGACCTCTAAGGGAAAAGAAGAGCCATCAAGGACAGCATTACTGATGCCCTTCCTTTTTGGACTTGGCAGGCAGCGGATGCCTCTGCTGACCACAGAGATGGCGAGGAGGTGTGGAGAGCATGGCTGCCTTCCGGAGGCAGCAGATAGCAGATGGCAGCCACCCTTGGGGTAACGCTAGCTTACCCTCGCGAAAACCCAGAGGAGAAGACAATGCCGCCACAACCGCCCAGAGGTAAGCAAGTCTACGGCACAACAGCTTGCTTTTTTTGAACTGCAACACAGTGGCTTAATTGATTTTCTCTTTCTTCTTTGCAAAAGACAGCTGAATGTCAAAGGTCCTCCTTTTGTGAAGTACTGGGAAACCTGTTGTCAGACAACCTCATCCCATTTAATAATTAATCCCCCTTTTTTATAAAAAAAAGAAGAGGAAGAAGACACAGTAAATCCATCCCACATTGCCACAACAGCATGGAATGAGACAATGGAGCATGAATAATCTAGCACACTCGTTTAACATTAAACATATATGAAACTTGTTTCCCCAACACCTAACCCTTCCTTTTTATTTTTGGTGGGGAAAAAATCACCAAAGGCTATTGTTTAAAAGGCGAGCCAGAAACCTTGAAGTGAATGAGAAAATGCAACAGCCTTTTTCCAAGTGTCAGACAAATTATTTATGTTATTTCTTCTATACATAAGGAATCGAGCTAAATGAACAATGTTTAAGCATGTCAGGGTTTCATCAATTTTGTATGAGCATTCACAAATATCCTGGTGGGGGTAATTGCTTGCAAATACATTTAAACTAATGATATGTTATATCCTTCCTTGATATAAAACTATTAAAAGATACGTTATTGCATTTGACAATGCCACGCGGCTGGGTCAACTCCTAATGACAGATTTCAGCATCTGTAAATTAAGATACACTCTGCTGGAAGCAAATATTTTGTAAAAATAAAAGCTATATACTATGCAAGCTGAATCATTTATCTAAGGCTTCTCCGCCGTTTGTGTAAGAAATGAGCACGTATGGAAAACCGAAATTAGGTACTAGGATGCGGTGAATAGCTTATTAGTTGAGGAGTCGAGAGTCATAGACTTTGTGCCCTCTTCCAGTGATTAAAACACGCACACAAGCACTTTCCTAGACCATACCAAAAACATCAAGGGATGCAGAGGTCAAAGAAAGGGATAAGAAGACAGCAGGACTTCATAATAACTGGTGAAGTGGGGTTGCAAGCCAGTGTGGTGTAGTAGTTAAGAGCGGTAGACTCGTAATCTGGTGAACTGGGTTCACGTCTCCGCTCCTCCACATGCAGCTGCTGGGTGACCTTGGGCTAGTCACACTTCTCTGAAGTCTCTCAGCCCCACTCACCTCACAGAGTGTTTGCTGTGGGGGAGGAAAAATGTTAGCCGCTTTGAGACTCTTTAGGGTAGTGCTAAAGTGGGATATCAAATCCAAACTCCTCCTCCTCCTCCTCCTCCTCCTCCTCCTCCTCCTCCTCCTCCTCTTCTTCTTCTTCTTCTTCTTCTTCTTCTTCTTCTTCTTCGGAAGCAGGTTGATGGGTTTAGTGAAATTTGTACTTTCATTTGTGTGCTATTCATCTTTTCTCATTCATGTTCATTTCCATTGTTTCTCCTAGTGACGCAAGTGGCACAGTGGGTTAAACCACAGAGCCTAGGACTTGCCGATCAGAAGGTTGGCGGTTCGAATCCCCTCAACGGGGTGAGCTCCCATTGCTTGGTCCCTGCTCCTGCCAACCTAGCAGTTCGAAAGCACGTCAAAAGTGCAAGTAGATAAATAGGTACCGCTCCGGTGGGAAGGTAAACAGTGTTTCCGTGTGCTGCTCTGGTTTGCCAGAAGCGGCTTAGTCATGCTGGCCACATGACCCAGAAGCTGTACTCCAGCTCCCTCGGCCAATAAAGCGAGATGAGTGGCGCAACCCCAGAGTCGGCCACAACTGGACCTTATAGGGGTCCCTTTATCTTTACCTTACTTTGGGGGATAGCCAATTAAGCAATTTCACACAAGATCTTGTGATCATTTATGTGGGACGGGGCTCACCTGGTCGCCCCTCAATATTTTATTCAGGTGGGCACCCCTGATAGCAGACTAAGTCCTCGTCCACATGGGTCCAAGTGATTTTCTGCCTGACCAAGTGGTTTTGCCTTTGCCCCACCACTCCCCCCCCCCGAAAACCAGCTCTGTAGCAATAGGTTTCAACAAATGACCATATGCAGAAAACCCAATTGCTGTTTGTGCCAATTTAGTGCTAAACTGCAGGCTTTCCTAGGAGAAAGTGGCAGGGCTAACGGAAGTGTGGACTTAGGAAGAAAGGCCTGTTACACCACTGGAAGCTGGAAAACAACTATTTATTGTGAAACATTCCCATAATTGTTTCTGGGGACTCTGAATAATAATAATAATAATAATAATAATAATAATAATAATAATAATAATAATAATAATTTATTATTTATACCCCGCCCATCTGGCTGAGTTTCCCCAGCCACTCTGGGCGGCTTCCAGTCGAATGTTAAAAACAATACAGCAATAAATATTAAAAACTTCCCTAAACAGGGTTGCCTTCAGATGTCTTTTAAAGATAAGATAGCTACTTATTTCTTTCACATCTGAAGGGAGGGCATTCCACAGGGCGGGTGCCACTACCGAGAAGGCCCTCTGTCTGGTTCCCTGTAACCTCACTTCGCTCAATGAGGGAACTGCCAGAAGGCCCTCGGCGCTGGATTGCAGTGTCCGGGCAGAACGATGGGGGTGGAGACGCTCCTTCAGGTATACAGGACTGAGGCCATTTAGGGCTTTAAAGGTCAGCACCAACACTTTGAATTCTGCTCAGAAAAGTACTGGGAGACAATGCAGATCTCTCTGGACCGGTGTTATGTGGCCACTCCCAGTCCCTTATGATGTCATTTCAGGACTTTACAGTATCTCCATAATTACATGAAGTCCCACAATTCCACATGAGTGGAAGGGTCTTGCTGAGAAGCTGCCATGTGGATTTCAAACAGATGTTCTTTATGTACAACGGGCAAAAAAATGGAGGGACTCAACATTATCATCCACATATCTTCTAAAGTATCTGTTGTTTCTACTTCAGTTTTCTGTCTTCATTGTTCTTACTGGGACAACGGTAACCGCCAGAGGTGCCATATTCTGGATAGGATTGGGGGTCCCCGACACGGTGTTGCATGGCATCCTCTGAATATTGAGGGGACCTGGTCTCCTCAAATAATATTTGGAGGGTTGAAACTGCCTTGGCCCCTAGGAGTTGACGCCCCTGGTAACCACCCTGCCCCCCCAAGTCTTCCACCAGAGAAATGCTGTTGTTGTTGTTGTTTAGTCGTTTAGTCATGTCCGACTCTTCATGATCCCATGGACCAGAGCACGCCAGGCACTCCTGTCGTCCACTGCCTCCCACAGTTTGGTCAAACTCATGCTGGTAGCTTCGAGAACACTGTCCCACCATCTCGTCTTCTGTCGTCCCCTTCTCCTTGTGCCCTCCATCTTTCCCAACATCAGGGTCATTTCCAGGGAGTCTTCTCTTCTCATGAGGTGGCCAAAGTACTGGAGCCTCAGCTTCAGGATCTGTCCTTCCAGTGAGCACTCAGGGCTGATTTTCTTCAGAATGGATAGGTTTGATCTTCTTGCAGTCCATGGGACTTTCAAGAGTCTCCTCCAGCACCATAATTCAAAAGCATCAATTCTTCGGTGATCAGCCTTCTTTATGGTCGAGCTCTCACTTCCATACATCACTACTGAGAAAACCATAGCTTTAACTATACGGACAGAGACATCACCTGGACAACAGATCGATGCTGCATGATGGCATAGAGTCACTCCCAGGAACTTTAGGAAATGAAAAATGGATGAAACGGATCTGATTCAGGCAGGCTCTTCTTATGGCTTTGCAGTCTCAAACTTTGTTCATTGGCTTTCAGTTTGCAAAGGGGGGGGGGGGTTTCTGCCTGTTGTGTATACAGTGGTCTCTGTTTGCCTGAGCTTGAGTCTGGACTAGGATCCCGAGTCCTGTGCTCTGATTTGATACACAATATCCAATCTCGTAGCACTGTCAAGGTTTGGGCTACTGGCATTGGCTCCTTTGCATCCCTATCAACTCCCTGAGTTTCCTGATGGAGAACAAAATTGCATTATACAACCTCTAGAATCTGAGGCCATCTTTAAGTATATTTCTGCACACCTGTGATGGCAAAATCTGAGGAGCCAAGAGAAGTAGCAGATCTTCTAGGTTATTTTGTGTCGGCAAGGAAGGAAAAGAATATGGAGGAAAAGCCAGTGGAGAGAAAAAATCGCCTCCTGGTTTTCCTCGGCGATAACTTATCCTCCCCCCCCCTCTCTCCGTCTTTTCCACCTGCCCAATTGGTTATGCAACCAGACAGTTTACATATGTGATCCTTCGTATTTAGAAAATTAATAGTGTTTTCTGGCTCCAAATCACAGCTTGTGGCGCTCTGCAGGCGATGGAAAACTTGGCCAGCGTTAGCGGCAAACAGCCATTAGAAAATTAACCCTTGGTGGCAGCGGAGCCAAAGGTAGCCAAGCGAGGGCCCTGGGAAGCAGCAGCCTGTAGCTTTCAGGTGCACCTACATATGTTAGGCAGTGTGACGGCAGAGCCGGGCCGCCCCCTCGAGAGGCCCTACCAGGCATGTTTGTACTTGGATCCTGCGGAGAGGGCACGACCATATCGCTTGGCAGTCAGAGCGACCAATATGCCAGCGTTTTCATTAGAGCCGTCGAGAAACATGGAGGAGTAATTATGAAGCAAAGCAGTTCAGGTCTCAAACTCTACCTGATTACGATGCACACAAAGCTGCTCATTTGGTTGGGGTTTAGTAGGGTGGTTTTTGCTTCTTCTTTTTTCTAAAAAAGCATGCCATTTCTCATGACTGCTGCAAGGAAGCTTGCCCACTGCTTACTCAAAACCCACCGTTCTGCCTCTTTCTCAGGGCACCTCGGAATCATGGAATCATAGAACTGTAGAGTAAAAAATAGGGTTGCCATGTTTTGAAGAGCAAAAAGAGGACACATTTGCCGACTCCTACTTTTAACTTTGATGCTTTTGAATTATGGTGCTGGAGGAGACTCTGGAGAGTCCCATGGACTGCAAGAAGATCAAACCTCTCCATTCTGAAGGAAATCAGCCCTGAGTGCTCACTGGAAGGACAGATCGTGATGCTGAGGCTCCAAGACTTTGGCCACCTCATGAGAAGAGAAGACTCCCTGGAAAAGACCCTGGTGTTGGGGAAGATGGAGGGCACAAGGAGAAGGGGACGACAGAGGATGAGATGGTTGGACAGTGTTCTCGAAGCTACCAGCATGAGTTTGACCAAACTGTGGGAGGCAGTGGAAGACAGGAGTGCCTGGTGTGCTCTGGTCCATGGGGTCACTGTTATGTATTGAAGTTCTCAACCTGGCCACCAGGAGTATTGTGTATATAGTTTTCACTCAGGTCCATGTCAGTTACTTTAGGTGGGAAACCCTGGGTTGTTGTTGCTACAATGTTGTAGCACTGTGGTCTAAACCACTGAGCCTAGGGCTTGCCGATTGGAAGGTTGGCGGTTCGAATCCCCGTGACAGGGTGAGCTCCTATTGCTAAGTCCCAGCTTCTGCCATCCTAGCAATTCGAAAGCACATCAAAGTGCAAGTAGATAAATAGGTATCGCTTCGGCAGGAAGGTAAACAGCATTTCTGTGAGCCGCTCGGGTTTTACAGTAATACAGTAATAGTGAGCTAGATGGACCAATGTCCTGACTGATGTATTGATATGGCAGCTTCCCATGCTCTCATGCTCCTTCCCATTCTGGCTGCAATGAAGCCAGTTTTCCTGTCTAGGCAGTTTACTGCCGCGTTTACCCACACCGATGCTGTTAACTGCTTAAACAATTACACATCACATTCTGTACAACGGCATTACATGAAGGCAAACAAGCCAGGCAGCTCCTGGAATAAACTGTCACAGTACCCCATTATCGGGCAATAAATTATCACACGATAGCAGCTATTTTTACACTCGTGTTTCTTCTGCAAGGTGCTTGCTTTATGCTTCCTGTTTCTCCGCGCAAGGTTTGGCTGCAGCTTCCCTCCTCTGCTCGGTCCCAGCATTGTTGTGATTGTTTGCACAGCCGTTGAAATCTACAAAATGCTTGGGAATGCGCGGCAAGTTTGACCGCGCAAGCGGTTCGCCACACTTCTCTTCCCACGGCAACCAGCAAGGAGGGCAAGAAGTGGCGAATTCCCTGAGTCTCTTCAGCTGGCGTCAGAAGTGATGGATCATTTCCATGGGTTATTTCCCACTTCCGAATAGCAAACTGCAAACACCTAGGAAGAATGCATGCAAGGGTTTGTGGGTCTAACAAGCATCTCTTGACCATAGCTGTCAACTTACAGATTTGAAAATAAGGGACCAGCAGCCTCGAAAATAAGGGATCAGCAGCCAAAATAAGGGATTTTCCGGGCACAGGTATGTTCAACTTCTGAGCCCCTCTGAGCCAAAGGCAGAAAGCCCAGCCAGCAGCCAAACGAAGCCTCATCAATAAGGGACAGCAGCGGGACATGGGGCTGGGATAAGGGACTGTCCCGCCAAATAAGGGACGCTTGACAGCTATGCTCTTGACCCAGTCTGAGGCTGCATCCACACAGCAGCTTCTTCCATTTCCCTGACACTTCCCTAACAGTTAATTTCCGCATTATCTTTGAACTTTCACTGGGTGCAAAAGCCACTTCCATAAAAATAATGGAATAGAATATAACATGGATCTGTTTTGTGCCCATTTCCTTGTTATTTGATTGCAGAAATAAACTCCTGCCTACCCCTGACACAGTATGTGCAGGAGTGGAGGAAGGGGGGCGGTGGGGGTGGTCACCCCGGGTGTCACCACAGACAGGGTGACAAAATGCCGGGTGGCACTCACCACGGGGCCTGCAGCGCGCCCGAGCCACACACCACAGCCTAGGACCCTCGTACCTACGGGACTGTCTCTCCTGGTATGCCCTGCGGAAGACCTTAAGGTACATAAATAACACCCTAGAGGTACCAGGCCCTAAGGAGGTCAGATTAGCCTCAACCAGAGCCAGGGCCATTTCAACACTGGCTCTGGCCTGGTGGAACGCTCTGTCTCATGAGACCAGGGCCCTGCGGGATCTGATTTCTTTCCACAGGGTTGTTCTGCCTGGCCTTTGGCTTGGAATCAACTTGATCCCATCCCCCTCCTTCCTTTTTCCTTTCTCCTTCTGTGATGGAACTCCTATTTGGGAATTTCACTGGCTTTTTTGTGGCCCATGTAGGACCAGTCATGGATAGTTGGCCTTGGTGAAGATTTGACGTTTTCATCCCCAAAAAGTTTTTGATTTGAGTTTCTACTGAAATGGGGCTGCATTTTCATGTTGTACTTAATCTTGTTTTTAAGTTGTATTTTAATCAAATGTTTTTTATACCTGGTGTTAGCCGCCCGTCTTGGCTGGGGAGGGCGGGGTATAAATAAAATTTATTATTATTATTATTATTATTATTATTATTATTATTATTATTATCTGTCCTGGGAGTGACACGGTGGCTTGGGCATCCGCAGGCTCCATGCTGCCCCAAACGGTCTGCCCGCCACCTCCCCCTCAGCTGTAGGGCGTCTGAGAGGGAGTAGGCAGGCAGATTCCTCAGAGGCCCTGTGGAGCGTCCTGCCCTGGCTGGCCCCGCCCCCGCAGGTGGCTGACTCTACCCCTGGGCACAGGGCACGTGCACCGCCCCAGGTGCCCAATTGGCTTGCTCCACCCCTGTGTGTGTGTGTGTGTGTGGGAAGTCAATCCCAGAATCCTGCAGACATCCTGTTCACCGGGATTCCCTTGCTTCCAAATCAAACATTTTCTTCCTAGACATCAATTCTTAGGGATGTTTTCTTTTTTGTTGTTGTTTAGTCGTTTAGTCGTGTCCGTCCCTTCGTGACCCCATGGACCAGAGCACGCCAGGCACTCCTGTCTTCCACTGCCTCTCGCAGTTTGGTCAGACTCATGCTGGTAGCTGGTAGCTGGTCCAACCATCTTGTCCTCTGTCGTCCCTTTCTCCTTGTGTCCTCCATCTTTCCCAGCATCAGCGTCTTTTCCAGGGAGTCTTCTCTTCTCATGAGGTGGCCAAAGTACCGGAGCCTCAGCTTCAGGATCTGTCCTTCCAGTTTTCTTTTTGCTAATGTGCAATGGAATTGCACATTCTAACTGTGGCAGACTTTTAGCCTGCTAGATTCACGATTCCATCATTAAGCAGTTCCCCCTTTGGCCTTATTTGTTTGTTTATTTAGGAAACGGTGTCATTTGTGTCTGCTGCCCTTACCAATTCCCCCCCCCCCGAATTTGGAAGAACGATCTCTTGGTTTTGGAGGTGATGGTTGTAAGCTGCCACGAGCAATTCAGCTTTTGAGCTAGGGCTGTGGGAGAGGAAACTATTCCAAATAAAAACCTTCCCATAAATAAATTCTAAGTATATAGAGTGGAACCTCAGTTCTCGGACGTCTCTGTTGACGAACATTTCAGAACCCGAAAGCCAAAAACGCAGAAGTAAATGCTTCTGTTTTCGAACGCGCCTCAGAAGTCGAACGGTTTCTGCTGAGTATTTTTCAATTTTCTCAAGTGAATTTTCTGACAGCCCTTTGCACCTCAGTTTTCAAACGTTTCAAAACTTGGAGGGTCTTCCAGAATGGATAATAATAAGAGTGAGACTTTGAGAAATAAGACTAAGAGCACATATTGATATAGGAATGTATTAGATAAAATGTAACGAAATATACGATAATAAGAGTACATTCATTTGTAAAAAAGGAGTATACAACGGGATAGACAGGAAGTCTAGTGTGCTGGTATGTATACGATTTGGGGGGGGGGTGCGATTTGTTTTTGTTTTTTTCTGTGTTCTTTCTTTTTTTGTTGTTGTTTCATTTTCTTTCTAGGTATATAAAATTTGTATATAATTTCTGTATACATGTTGGAAATTATATTATAGTAAGTTCTGTAATGTAATATGACGACGTTTACCAATGTAATATAAGAATGTTAACAAATAAATAAAATGCAAATACAAAAAAAGGAAAAAACAAAACAAAGTGATGCTGCATAAATCTAACAGGACCCAGTACAGAGTACAAAGCTAGAATTACAGAATCGTGGAACTGGGGGCCACACCAAGGTCATCTAGTCCAACCCCTGCAATGCAGGAATCACAATTGAAGAGTCCCTGACAGATGCCCCCCCCCAACTTGCTCTGCTTCAGGACCCTTTGCCTATTGCTTCATATACAGAGGCCAGAATTTTGCTTCCTGTCATATTCAAGATTTTTTGTATAGTGGTGCCCTGCAAGACGAATGCCTCGCAAGACGGAAAACCCGCTAGACGAAAGGATTTTCCGTTTGCAATGCGCTTCGCAAGACGAATTTCCCTATGGGCTTGCTTTGCAAGACGAAAATGTCTTGCGAGTCTCGCCATTTCCCCCCACTTTCCCCCCTTTTTCTAAGCCGCTAAGCCGCTAATAGCCTTTTAGCAGCTAAGCCGCTAAGCCTTTAATAGCCGCTAAGCCGCTAATAGCGCTAATCCGCTTAGCCGCTAATGGGGTTGCTTTGCAAGACGAAAAAACCGCTAGACGAAGAGAATCGCGGAACGGATTCTTTTCGTCTTGCGAGGCACCACTGTACTTGTGTTATTGTGTATAAACCAGGGATTTTTCCATATTATCTTCTAAATGGAGAAATTGATTGTTGGTCTTGTGGAGAAGTTAGCATGCTTGTCTTCAGGGTAAATGACTTAAGAGGAATATTCATAGGAAACTGCCTTGGACAGAGTCAGACGTTGACCCATCCACCTCGGCATCGTCTAAACTGACCGGGTTTCAGACAGGGGACATTCTGTGCCCCAGCTGGAGATGTCATCCAGGATTATTATCTATGAGGATTATGATAATGCAAAGCAGATTGTCTAATCCTGTGCTATGGACACCCCTAGACTAGGGAGTCTTCTACTGCATTTCAAGGGATGTTGGGATTGTCTCCCTTTGGAAATGGGGCTGAATGAAGAATGATCCAATATAGAAACATGAACTCCAAAAGGGAAGATTCACCTGCAGATGGAACAGCAGGTGCTTCAAAGTTCTTAAAAAACATTGGGGGGGGCAAGTTGGGCCCAGGGTCAAGGTGGGCGGGTTGCCATTGGTAACAATGGCCTGCCCTCCTTTGTGACATCTTCTGCTTCTCCCTTAAAAGCCACCAACTACAGGTGTCCATTGTGGGTTAGTGAGGAGAGACAGAGAGAGGTGTGCAGGTGTGGTTGGTGGTAGGAGAGAAAGCAAAGGATTTGGATTTTCTTCTGATTTTGACTCCTTAAAGAGGAGGCAGAGCATGCGGTCAGTTCCAGACCTTCAGGAAGAAGGAAGGTTCAGCGAATTTGTCCTTCGCAGAACAGAGTGGCTCAGGTGACTGAGAAGCTTAATGCAGCTCAAAAAGTGGCCCCACTCTAGCACAAGGAGCAGCCTCCTGTGGCACCAGTTGTGACAAAGCTCTTCAAGAGTTTTCCAGAGCTTGAGAAGGCAATAGCCCCACACCAGGCCCGTATTAGGCCAGCACCTGAAGAAGAGGACATAATTGTAGAAGATCTGGAATGAGCGTCCGGCGTGACGGGTCAAGGGAAGGCGCTCCGTTTTGGAAGAGTTAAAAGGGAGTAAGGGAAGAACGAGGGCAATGAGATCAAGGTAACCCTCCAGCCTCTCCTGAGCTGCAGAGGCTCAGGGCAGAGAGGCAGAGGGAACTAAGTTCCCGCAGGAGGAGTACTCGCCTCCAGACCAGGAGAGGCGAGTCACCAGAGGATCGGGGCCGCCCAATGCCTCGGGGCAGATAAAAGCCGGCCAGCCCCAGTCCCAAGTTGCGGGAGCAACATTGTTGGATGCTAGTTCCTGCCTGAACCCTGTCCTGCTTTCCTGACTGAGCTGCTGACCTGCCCTGGCTCCCTGCTTGCAAGCCTGTTCCTGACTTCACCCGACTCCCTGCCCTGCACCCAGCTTCAGCTACTATGGACTGCCTTCACGTTGCACCTTTGACCACGGACCGGACTTGGACCTCGCCTCTCGGGTAACCCACGGGACCAGCACAACGAGGAAGGAGGGAGAAAGGATTGAAGAGAAGTGAAAATGGCGGGGACAAAAGTCTGACTGCTGACTCACCCTTACCGTGTGAGGAAGAAACCAGAAGCAATGGGGAAAAAAATTAGGCCTTTTGAGAATGATGTCTATTTCTTTTTGTGTATTTTGTTGGTGCGTAAGCATAAATAAAGCAAAAACAATATGTTTGTGGTAGGTGGGGTTTTTGTTTTATTATGTTTTTTGTATTCTCATTTTATATTGTTACGTTGTGACGTTGTGTCCGCCCTGTGATCCTTGGATGAAGGGCGATATAGAAATTTAATAATGAATGAATAATAATAATAATAATAATAATAATAATAATAATAATAATAATATATTATGTATACCCTGCCCATCTGGCTGGGTTTCCGTAGGCACTTTGGGCGGCTTCCAACAAAATATTAAAATACAGTGGTCTGTTAAACATTAAAAGCTTCCCTAAACATTTGATTACATTTGAAAACCGAGGTTCCACTATGTGTGTGTGTGTGTGTGTGTGTGTACACACATACAGAACATGTAGAAAATCCACCAGTTCTAAATTTATGTCATAGGGTAGTATCTACTGAAATCATTGTGGTTGCGGAATGCCTTCCGCTTCCACAACAGAACCTCTGCTCCTGATCCTCTCCACTGTGCATCCCTGACTCCCTCAAATCTGCTATGCTGGTTCTCCTAATTCTGTCTTGAGGATTTGCCAAGGGGTAGGTGAGAGGGGGGGGGGGGAGTTTCATTCTGCAATCAGAAGCTATACCAAGAAGAGAAATATGAATTTTGCTGCATGCAATCCATAGAAAATGCATATTGTCTGAGGAAAGCAACCCAAAACATACTTGGCCAACCAAACAACAACAACAACAATTTATTATTTGTACCCCGCCCATCTGGCTGGGTCTCCCCAGCCACTCTGGGTGGCTTCCCACAAAGAATAAAAATACATTAAAATGTCACACATTAAAAACTTCCCTGAACAGGGCTGCCTTCAGATGTCTTCTAAATGTCAGGTAGTTGTTTATCTCTTTGACATCTGATGGGAGGGCGTTCCATAGGGCGGACGCCGCTACCGAGAAGGCCCTCTGCCTGGTTCCCTGTAGCTTTGCTTCTCGCAGTGAGGGAACCGCCAGAAGGCCCTTGGCGCTGGACCTCAGTGTCCGGGCAGAACGATGGGGGTGGAGATGCTCCTTCAGGTAGTCTCACATGTATTCATTCTACCATCAGCGAGGCCGAGAGGAGGGTCTTGTGGTCTGGGCAGCCCAGGACCTCCATACACACTACTAGGGCTTGCACCCAGAGGAGGTCACTTCGGTTATGCTAATGCAGCAGTTTGGCTTCACCCCTGGGGGCACACTCCATTGTCTTTGGAGACAGATGGATGCCAACATGTAAAGCTGTTGTTGTTGTTGCTTTAAAAAAAACCAGAACAATAAAATAAAAATAGCCTCATTATACAAGGGAATCACACCTGTTTAGTTCACCCTCTGCAAATTTCTTTGCTGTGTGCCATTCAGCGGAAGCATTTCTTCCTGCAAATACTCTCTTTCTCTCCCCCACTTACTCCAGTAACATATCCAATAATAAAAATAAAAAGGGGTAAATAAAAGCTGAGTCTTAATTACTCCTTTTTGGTTTACTCTGACACACACACACACACACACACACACACACACACACACACACACAGCACTGAAATGAAGGCTAGGGTAATTATAGGTGAAGCATTTTCAATTAGCCTTTGTTAATGCTATTAATGCGATTAATAATGTATAGTAAAAAAAAAAAGTCAATGCATTTATCTAAATAATTTTTATGATACCCATTCAAGTGGCAAGGCACGAGCAATTTGAAAATGCGGACTGGAAATTGTGACTTGGGTCAGGCAAGGAGATGGAAGAGAGGGGGACGAGCTTGGAGCTCCAGAAAGAAGCCCCCGTCTCCTAAAATATCATCAACCTTTGTGTTTCCAGTGTTCAAGTGGTGAAAGCTGCATAGGTAGCAAAAAAAGTGTGGCACCATCTATGCAAAAGGGGGGAGATTTGTTTGTTTGCTCGTACCCCACAAAGGCTTTCCAGATAAAAATAAAAGCACTTAAAAACATAGGGGAAAACCCAATCATTAAAAAATGATTAAACATCGTTAAAAACTATATCCACAGAGGTACCACTGTATTTAGATCTCTGCACCTCCCTTATGCGGGTAGCGCTGTGGCTAAAACCTCAGCGCCTAGGACTTGCCGATCGTCAGGTCGGCGGTTCGAATCCCCGCGGCGGGGTGTGCTCCCGTCGTTCGGTCCCAGCACCTGCCAACCTAGCAGTTCGAAAGCACCCCCAGATGCAAGTAGATAAATAGGGACCGCTTACCAGCGGGAAGGTAAATGGCGTTCCGTGTGCTGCGCTGGCTCGCCAGATGCAGCTTGTCACGCTGGCCACGTGACCCGGAAGTGTCTGCGGACAGCGCTGGCTCCTGGCCTATAGAGTGAGATGAGCGCACAACCCTAGAGTCTGGCAAGACTGGCCCGAACGGGCAGGGGTACCTTTACCTTTACCTTACCTCCCTTACAGTTCAATGCTAATTTGTCCAGGGTCCTTTTCCTGATCTTTTTGACCACCAGAGAACTTTGTGAGTCACTGAAGCCTTTTGGTCACTAAGAAGCCATAGGACCTTCTCTGCTGGGGAGAGACATCTTTCCTGTATGTACAGTAGGGCGAAAAATCACCTCCTGGGTCCAGTGTATAGTGAGCAATGTAGTACAGTGGTACCTCGGGTTAAGTACTTAATTTGTTCCGGAGGTCCGTTCTTAATTTGAAACTGTTCTTAACCTGAAGCACCACTTTAGCGAATGGTCCTCTTGCTGCTGCCACGCCGCCATTGTGCGATTTCTGTTCTCATCCTGAAGCAAAGTCCTTAACCCAAGGTACTATTTCTGGGTTAGCGGAGTCTGTAACCTGAAGTGTATGTAACTTGAAGCATATGTAACCCAAGGTACCACTGTAAATAATACAAGATGTCTTCCACCTGCGGTTGCCCACGTAAACAGAGTCTGTCTTCATCGTCCATCCACGATGGCAGAGGGCATAGCTTGGTTTGCAAAGGTTTGAATCTTTTACTGTGGGTGGGGGAAAACCCTAGAGTGGGCAGGGGGTGAGAACTGAGCATGCTCAGAAGCTGCAGAATGCTGGCTGATGGACTGTGGAATGTCGCATGAAAGTAATGTTGTAAAGGATACTGGTTTCTTACTCAAAGGATGGTGGTCTTTCAGGTCATTGAAGAAAGGCAGTGGCTCAGGGATAGAGTACAGTCATACCTTGGAAGCCAAACGCCTTGGCACTCAAACATTTTGGCTCCCAAACGCCCCAACCCCGAAGTGAGTGTTCCAGTTTTGGAACTCTAATGTCTGGCACGACTTCCCTGGCTTCTGATTGGCTGCAGGAGCTTCCTGCAGCCAATCGGAAGCTGTACCCTGGTTTCCGAATGATTTGGAAGGCGAATGGACTTGTGTGTCGAGGTCCCCAAGCCACCCCAAAAAAACACAATTCACACAGAATTTTTGTTTAAGGTTTTTGGCATAATTTTGGCCACAACGTTATTAAAATACAAAAAAAAAAAAATGTGAGTGGTTGCTTAGGCATTGGCTGTGACTATCTGACCCCGCACGCTATCTGACATTCTGACTATCTGACTATCTGACATTCGCATGCCCACAAAAGTCAGAAAGGGAAAACATTTTGGGGAGAAAGATGGAGCTGGGTACCATGCCCTCACCTCTCCCCAAATGCTCCCAGGGGCTCTTGAGTAGCCCTAGCCCCTTGACAGGGGTTCGGACAAAAGCATGGCGAGCCCCTGGATTCCTTTAACAGAATTCCCTTGCAGCAGCAGTATTGGAGGGACAAGCACAGCCAATCCATGCCTCTCCACCAACCAATTCATAAAACCAATGCCTAACCGCAACCTTACAAGTTGTGATGATTTGCTACGCAGTAGGCAAAAACCAAATGGCACCAGCCAATCAGCCAAATGGACAAAATTCCCACTGGGCCCCTGCCCCAAAAGCAGATGACCGCATGACAGGCATAGCAAGGTCAATGCGAACAACCCTAAAATAGGGAGGGTGGGCGGGTGATCCAATGCGCTCAGCGAAAAGAGGAAGCTCAACGCTGCGCGCAGGGAATTTAAGAGTTCTGGCTGTCAATCGTAAAATGGCAACATCAACTTCTCCCCAACGACAAGAGGAGCCCAATCGCAGCGGTGGCCAACCATCTTCACCCGCCCAGCATGTCTTGATAAACCCCACTGCAACACATGCTCTCCATGAAGGAGAACACGCTTTCTGGAACAGATTCCGTTCGGCTTCCAAGGTACCACTGTACCTGCATGCAGAAGTTCTGAGGTTCAATCTCTGGCACCTCCAGGTAGAGTTCAGAGGCACCCTTGCCTGGAACCCTGAATGGGCCCTGCTGCCAGTCAGTGTCAAACAACATTAGGCTCCCTCTACAGTTCCCTGCATGTGCTACTTTCTGGTACAAACCCATACTGTGTAATGCAGCTGCCCTTAGATGAGCATGAACTGGCCCCCAGGCACACATTTCAGGGCAAAAACTGTTCTTTCTCTCTCTCTCTTTAAGGATGTATAGCACAACAAAGCCTTTTTTTTGTGGATGCAATTAATTGTCCTGGTAAGACGTTTCTTCCAAAAAGAAAAGAAAAAGAAACCAAGTTGCTGTTGTTGTTGCTTTTATGTTGCTTTGAGCATACAAACACCCCTCCCCCCCACCTGAGATCTTCCAGACTAGAAGTAAAATAAAATAAAACATTTCACGAAAATCATATCCTTTGTTATCCTCCCTCTGTCAAAGGACCCCATGTTGTTCATCTTAAGCAGCCGAGAAACAAACACGATTATTCCTTTCGATAAAGTTTAAGTGGGAAAGAGAAGGCTGGGTCCCTCTAACAATGTTGAATTTTCGCTTTCAAGTTTAGATTTCTATCTTCCTCTGCGCTCAGGTGAAGCTAGTAGGATTTAGAGAAAGGGCTGGCGTGTGTGTGTGTGTGTGTGTGGTGTGTGTGTTTTGAATCCATTTTCATTAGGAAAAGGGAGAATCATCACAACGGGATGATTATGGTCCTTCGGATCATTAATATGCCCAGGAGTGTTTTCGCGGTGCTCTGCGTGAGAATTTCACCCTGAAAACTTTTCCCAGCGGCCTTTCCTCCTGCATCTGCCGCCCTGTCCTCACGGCGCAAACCGAGGGCTCCCACTGTGCTTCATTCTCAGTCAAATTAGTGCAGTGTGAATAGGTTACCCAAATGGCGAGGCAGCTTCTGACTTGCCAAATCTGACCTGATTTTGGATTGGAGGCACGGAGGGTGTGGGGAGAGGAGAATTCACAAAGGGCAACTCAGAAATATCCCCAAACAGCCAGGTGCAGACTAAAAGGGAACAAACTGGCGAGACATGTGAGGCTCAGCGCTTGTGTGGCTGCAATCACAGGTCTAGCTTTCACTGGGGTGGTAAGACTTGTGTCTTCGTGCAGAACTGGGAGCTCACCCAACTGAACGTCAGTCAGCCTCAGACAGCTCTCACTTGCCTGCCTTCTTCTGTCCAGTGGGTGGCGCTGCTCAGTGGGTATTTCTTAATCTCAGGGTAATGGGTTGAAAAAGTTTCTAGGACTAGGTGACCCTTGTGGTCCTTTCCAACTTTACAACTCTTCGATTCTATCCTTCTTATTCCCATTATTGCCCCTTTTATTTCCCAGCAGGAGAGAGAATGGGAAGGAAAGTTTCAAACCAAGCCATGTGCCACGCACTCTGGCGCCACCTACTGTTGACCTCCCTGCCTTCCACCCTACCAGGCTCGATGGTCTCCGACCATCACTGCTGAAGGATCCTCCATCATAGCTGTCAACTTTTCCCTTTTCTTGCAAGGAGTCCTATTCGGAATAAGGGGATTTCCCTTAAAAAAAAGGGAAACGTCAACAGCTATGTCCTCCATCCTCCTTTCACGAAAGAAGCTAGCGTGTCAGGCAGAACGTTTGGTTTGAAACTAGATCTTTGCATCAGTGGCGATTTCTCCACCGTATTTGCGAGCAGAGAAATTGGGATGTCTATTAGGGCGATTATTTTCCTCTCCATCTGCAGGAAGGGAGGAGAAAAGAGAAATCCTTTGACAGTTTCTATAGGATAGGGATCGTCATTGCTGTGGCTGCTCAGGGGAGTTGCAGCGGGAGGAAGGCAGGATGATCAGGCCTGATCCCCTTGGCCTCTCCAGGATGGTGCAAGGATCGGGGGCAGTGCTCACCAAAGTAGTTGTCAGGAGTGCATGCAGGAGCCAGGCCCTGTGACTGGTAGGGCCTTGCAGGACTGGGGCCTTCCTGAGTTTGGCCTGGAAGGGCAAGGTGTGGCTGCACAGGTGAGGCTTGATGGAAGACTCATAGCACCTGGTGGCAAGGGCCAGGAGGGGTATATAAGACCAGCATTTCCCTCAGGTTCTTTGCCACAGCAACACACTACCCACCTAGCTGTGCTTTGGCTTCCTGTCTCCTGGTATATTGACTCTTGGACCCTTGGTTTCCTGACTCCTGGTTTCCTGACCCTCGGACTCTTGGCTTCCTGACTCCTGGTATCCTGACCCTTGGACCCTTGGTTTCCTGACTCCTGGTATCCTGACCCTTGGACCCTTGGTTTCCTGACTCCTGGTTTCCTGACCCTCGGACTCTTGGCTTCCTGACTCCTGGTATCCTGACCCTTGGACTCTTGGCTTCCTGACTCTTGGTATCCTGACCCTTGGACCCTTGGCTTCCTGACTCCTGGTTTCCTGACCCTTGGACTCTTGGCTTCCTGACTCCTGGTATCCTGACCCTTGGACCCTTGGTTTCCTGACTCCTGGTTTCCTGACCCTCGGACTCTTGGCTTCCTGACTCCTGGTTGGCAGGCCTCCAGCTGGCACTGGACGATCACCGGTCTCCTGTGGAACAGCATCAGTCAGTCAGTGACAAGAGCCTCAGATACGTTTAGAGACCTGTGCACGCTCTGTCAGCAGAGTGTGCAAATCACCTCACAGCAGAAGAGGTGGACAAAGAGAGATGTGCAAGCATATTTACAGCGTTTATTCAGCGTAGCTCAGGAACAAAGGAAAACATGTCTGCTTGCCTTCGTGTCCAGCAAAACAGCAGTGTAGCAAAAGCAACATATAGCGGAAGTTCCCAGCAGACAGTACTGCTGGAAGTAAACAGGTATGTGATACACAACAGTCATGCCTGACCCTTTTAAGGTGGAATAGAACTACAGTGGTACCTCGGGTTAAATACTTAATTCATTCTGGAGGTCTGTTCTTAACCTGAAACTGTTCTTAACCTGAAGCACCACTTTAGCTAATGGGGCCTCCTGCTGCCGCTGCGCCGCCGGAGCACGATTTCTGTTCTCATCCTGAAGCAAAGTTCTTAACCCAAGGTACTATTTCTGGGTTAGCAGAGTCTGTAACCTGAAGCGTCTGTAACCCGAGGTACCACTGTGTATCCTAACACTGGTTTCCTGATTCGTGGACTCTTGGATTCCTGACCCCTGGATTGCTGATTCCGGCTTCCCAACCTCTATCCCGGTCCTGACATACCAAGCCAGGACTCCAACTGCCTGTAACCCGGACCGTGACAGTAGTTCTGTTAGCACAATGATTTCACCTCCCTCTCCTCTCCCTGCCCCTGCACAAAATTTGCTCCAGAGGTTTGTGGGTGGATTAGATCCAGTGGCTGTGGGGAGACACACAGGAAGAGGTGAGAGAGAACCTAGCCGAACTGCCAACCTAGAAGTTCGGAAGCACATCAAAGTGCAAGTAGATAAATAGGTACCACTCCGGCAGGAAGGTAAACGGCGTTTCCGTGTGCTGCTCTGGTTTGCCAGAAGCAGCTTAGTCATGCTGGCCACATGACCCGGAAGCTGTACACCGGCTCCCTCGGCCAATAAAGCGAGATGAGCGCCACAACCCTAGAGTTGGTCACGACTGGACCTAATGGTCGGGGGTCCCTTTACCTTTAATTAATTTGGAATCACAGTTTACGATCTTGTTATGCGCCCTCTTATAATTGCACTAAAGCAGAGTTCAGTGCTCTCTGGCACACTTAGCACAATGGCTTATCCAGACCTGTTTATCTTGCCTTGGGGTGGGGGGGGTGGGGAATTGTTTTGCCATAGCGCTGTAAAAGGAGATGCCCCTCCTTGTGTTTTTATACGGTTGCCATGTTCTGATTTTTTTAAAAAGATGCTCCCCCTGTTTTCTTGTAAAGGGGTGTCCCTGAACAAGGGACAACTGGGGAGGCAGCAACAGAAGAGAGGAGAGAGAGGAGCTAGTGAAAAAAGAGGGGGGGGGGAATAGAGAGAGTCCGTATTAGAGAGAGTTGTCCCAGCTAAGAGATAAAAGCTACATTACATGAAATTAATGGAAGCTGTCTGAGACATACATGAATCACTGTTTCAACACTGGGAAACCAGCACAAAAGAATAGAGAAATCTGAGCACTAACTATATCTTCAAAGGTCTCCTATTTACCCCACTATCCTGGGTACAGAGACAAGGAAAGGGGGGAATATATAAAAAAGAGGGGGGGGGAGAGAGGGAGACTGCTGTGATTGAATGAATGAGACCATATGAGCGATATTGGGGCCGTATGCATTCTATTTAGCTGATATCAAACACAGTTTAATGAAAGTTAAATAGTTTCTGAGGAGTGCATGAGCTGGAACGGATTAGATTCCACAGAGGGGTCTGTCAGCACATTGTTGCTCAAACATATTCCCTGCACAGAGCCTGCCACAATTCCAGCACTCCATTAGCAATACACAAAAGGCTTATGCAGATAGCGGGCAGAAGCATGCACCGCCATGTTGGGGAGAAAATAATGAAATAAAAAAGAAAGAAAGGAGAGGGTGACGCAGGATGGAGGCGCCTTTCCCCCCCCCTTCCTTTTTTTGTTCGACGTGCTCATCTGAAACGAGATCTCTGTCATTCAAAAGGTGATAAGGGAAGAGGGCGAGGGAAGCAGGAAGGGGGACAACCGGGGCTAATGTATCATATTTAATATTAGTTATTCATTGCAAGCAAGTAGGCAGAGCTATCGCCACTTATATTAATTGCCCAGCACCTAGTTTTTATTTTAGTGCATAATAGCCATCACTCTCATTGGTCTCCAACCTCTGCGTACCTAGAAGCTCCCTTTAATCCCAGCCTGTGATATGGGCCCAACTTTGAATCTCTTTCTGTGTGTGCACGCACACACACGCGCGCGCGCACACACACACGCACACAGAGAGAGAGAGAGAGAGAGAATGTGCCAGATTTACGTATAAGCTAAACAAGCTATAGCTTAGGGCCCCACTCTCTTGGCCCCCCCCCCAAATATACTTCTTCTTAATTGTATTTCACTATTAATATACTTCTTCTTAATTGTTTTTCTGTTCAAAAATTACTTTGATAAAATACATATTTTGTTATGTGCCAATGGCTTTAGATACCTGTTAGGGCCATCAATTACCATATAGCATATACAGTGGTGCCCCGCAAGACAAATGCCTCGCAAGACGGAAAACCCGCAAGACGAAAGGGTTTTCCGTTTCTGAGTTGCTTCGCAAGACGATTTTCCCTATGGGCTTGCTTCGCAAGACGAAACGTCTTGCTAGTTTTGCGGTTTTTCCCCCGCTTCCCCCCCTTTTTCTAAGCCGCTAAGCCGCTAATAGCCTTTTAGCAGCTAAGCCGCTAATCCTTTAATAGCCGCTAAGCCACTAAACCGCTAATAGCGCTAATCTGCTTAGCCGCTAATAGGGTTGCTTCGCAAGACGAAAAAACCGCTAGACGAAGAGAATCGCGGAACAGATTCTTTTTGTCTTGCGAGGCACCACTGTATTCAACACAAAAATAGCGAAAATTTGTTGTTCACAAAGGACAGCTGGACATATAAAGGGCCCCATTACCTTCAGTAGCTTAGGGCCTCATCGAACCTAAATCTACACACACACACACACACAGAGAGAGAGAGAGAGAGAGAGCGCATAGCTGTCAACTTTTCCCTTTTCTTGCAAGGAATCCTATTTGGAATAAGGGAATTTTCCTTAAAAAAAGGAAAAAGTTGACATGCTGGCCACATGACCCGGAAGCTGTACACCGGCTCCCTCAGCCAATAAAACGAGATGAGCACAGCAATCCGAAAGTTGTCGGTGACTGGACCTAATGGTCAGGGGTCCCTTTACATTTACCTTTTACATACAGCAGCAGTGTTTTGTGTTGTGTAGGCTCCTATGATGTAAGTAATGGGCTGTGCCTGCTAGCCTGCTCCCTAAAATATCACTGGTTTGCTCATTTCTATATATAGGGTGCCTACATTCTGCACGGACTGGTTGCAGGGCAACATGTGCAAATGGCTTTAGATACCTAATAGGTCCATGAATTACCATATAGCATATATTCAACACCAAAAGCAGCAGCAATTTGTTGTTGACAAAGGACAGCTGGACATATAAAGGGTCCCATTACCTTCAGTAGCTTAGGGCCTCATCAAACCTAAATCCAGCCCTGATCCTGTGATATCTGGAGGACCCCAGGTTCCCCACTCCTGATGTAAACTGATGTTATGAGGACTCAGATTGGGCTGGCAGCCTGGTGAAGATTTAATGGAATTGTAGAATTGTAGCGCTGGAATGCAGGAATTTGTTCTCGCCATGGAGAAAGACATGGGTTGTCCTTGTGACCTCCAGATGTGGAAAGCTGTATCTTATCTCGATTCTCATTTCATTTTCCCCGCCTTGGGGTGCTATGGAGGAATTTGAGGTCAAGTATCGGTTTTCATACACAGAAAAACAGCAACACTTCTCAATTTTTTTAGGTGAATAATTTCTCTTTGAATGACTTTTGCTTATTAGCATTTAGTATGACCACAAATGACACACTTTGGGGATCCAGTCCCCTTCCTCAAACAAGATCGCGCCACCCCCTCTTTACACCTCAGCATTATATTGCTATTAATTACAATTATTAATATTTTGTTTTCCTGTTTGTATGTGTATGTGTCTGTTTTAGAAAGTGGCCGGCTACGGTTACAGCTATTCCTAGGTTTTTGATTTAATCTGACAGAACTAAGCTCCCACCATGAAATCTGTACTTCCACTGGATAATAGAAGTTGCCATACTGGAACAAAAGAGTTGCTCCATTTAGGTCAGGGTTTTGTTTCTGGTGGAGAGCTCTGTCTAGATGTATACAAAGAAGCCCTGCAACAAAAATGTTGCAGCGTGGAGTGCTCCCATCCAGATTTCCAGCTATTTCATACCTCAGATATAATTTGAGTCATTTTTGCAGTTGATACAATCGGGTAAACAACCTCAAATCTTGGGGGAAAGGTGACCATTTTTGGTGAGTTCGGTTTTAGATTGGTGTTCTCTGTAGTCCACCTGTTTTTGAAGTGTTTGAAAAAAAGTATTGCATTTTGGGAGAGGGGAGAAGTATTATGGGCTGTATCCCAGAACTGTCAACCCAGAACTGACCAGCTCTTCCCTCTGCTTATCAGCTGACATGGGAGGCACAGAGAGTGTAAAAGTCTGATATATTATTATCTAAATTTATTAGTCACTTTTTTGCCACAGCAACTCAAAGTGACTTGTGATATTATAAGCAAAAGCCACATTAAAAATTCTAAAAAACCCCCACAATTCTGTCAATTTGCATATCCCCTCCATGCAAAAATGCCATAGATAGTTAAAAGCTAAAGGCTTGACAAAAGAGAAGTGTTTTTGCCTCACAACTAAATATATGTAACAATGGTGTCAGAAGAGCCTCCCTTCCACAAGTGGGGTGCCACCACTGAAAAGGTCCTTTTTGGGTTGTCACACTCCAGACCTCTTGTGGAGGAGGTACATGAAGAAGGGCCTCAGATGATGTTCCCAGGGTGTGGGTCGGTTCACATGAGGAGGGGTGATCCCTGAGTTTGAGTTTTGAGAAGTTTGTCCTTAGCAGCACCCATTAGTTGGAGGTGGGGAGGGGGAGAAGAGAGAAGAAAAGAAGGAGCAAGAAGATGAATAAAGCCCTCCTTGAGAATTACTAGAATCTCCTGTGTCTGGATGAAAGGGTGGACACAAAACAAAAGAGGCTCCCATTTGAGACACCCCACCTCACCTTGGAACCTTTCCTAAATTGCATCCACCTTTTCCATCCTTTAAAAAACTCCACTTTATATCCTATGTTTAAAAGCCTGTTGGTTTCTTGTTAGGGATAAGAGATATGGACTCCAGCAATTCAGTCAAAGACGTAAAGGGACAAATGAGAAAATTCCCCCAGTTTCTAGTCTGCTTTGAATCCTCCACTATTAATTTTTAACCAGGCTGAGGATTAGAATTTCCTTAGACATTGTGTGTGTGTGTGTGTGTGTGTGTGTGTGTGTGTGTGTGTGTGTGTGAAAGTGGTCCAAAACGGAGCAAGCTGAAGATCCATTTAAGGTTGCCTGTCAGATCCCCTAAGGTAATTGGCTCCATATCTGCATCCCTTTCCCCCCGAAATGAAGATAATTTTATTAAGTGCTGCAGGAGGTGTTTCGCTCATGTCACCAGCTGCCTATTAGAGGCAGGGAACGGGGCTTCACCATATGATTTCCAAGTGTTCTCGTGACATTATGTCATCATCGTCAATGGTTACATCATGTCAAAGGTTGTACCGTTTCGTGCATTGAAGCCTATTTGACTTTTCTTTCTTTCTTTGCTCTTTTTTTTCTTAAAAGGCAGGGCCAAGATGTCCTTTTCAGGGCAAGAAAGGAGGGGGAGAGGAAGACGAAGAAATGACAAATACGTCTTGCCTGAAATAGCTTTGTCTTTCAACAATTTAGATGGAAAGCTGAATGAGCCTCTGCCCTGCGGGGGGCAGGAGGGAGGGCGTTGGAGAGAGGGAGGAGAAGACTATTTCCATGATCTCTGGTGCTCCCTCATTTCAGAATGTGAAAAGAGAGGTGTGTGTGTACTCTGTAGGCGTCAATGTCTGCGGTGTGTTCGGCTGTTCCAGGCTAACTTCAACAAACCACCTTGAATATACAAATTGCTTGAGTGTTTCTGCGCATTGGTACCAAAGATGATGATGATGATAATAATAATAATAATAATAATAATAATAATAATAATAATAATAATAATAATTTATTATTATTTATACCCCGCCCATCTGGCTGAGTTTCCCCAGCCACTCTGGGCGGCTCCCAATCAGTGTTAAAAACAGTACAGCGTTACATATTAAAAACTTCCCTGAACAGGGCTGCCTTAAGATGTGTAGCTCTTGATGAGACGAACGAGGATGGAATCCTAACCTGGGAATAAGTCATAGGAACTGTTGGAGGCCAGAGGTCCTCCTTTAGAATATGGGTAAATGTAAAGGTAAAGGGACCCCTGACCATTAGGTCCAGTCGTGGCCGACTCTAGGGTCTTTTCCAGGGAGTCTTCTCTTCTCATGAGGTGGCCAAAGTATTGGATCCTCAGCTTCAGGATCTGTCCTTCCAGTGAGCACTCAGGACTGATTTCCTTCAGAATGGAGAGGTTTGATCTTCTTGCAGTCCATGGGACTCTCAAGAGTCTCCTCCAGCACCATAATTCAAAAGCATCAATTCTTTGGCGATCAGCCTTCTTTATGGTCCAGCTCTCACTTCTATACATCACTACTGGGAAAAACTAAGTTAGTTCTTGGTATGAGCTTTCGTGTGCATGCACACTTCTTCAGATACACTGAAACAGAAGTTGTCAGATCCTTCTATATAGTGAGAAGGTGGGGGGGGGGGGTATTACTCAGAAGGGTGGTGGGAATGGGTGATTGGCAGATAGCTGTGATGAGCCTTACAGGAAAAAGACCTATTGTAGTCGTTAAGAGTCGTCAACAGCAGTGTTTCCCAACCTTTTTTGGGCAAAGGCACACTTGTTTCATGAAAAAAATCTCGAGGCACACCACCATGCCAGATGGGGAAAGGTCACTTTTTACTTATGTAAAAAAAAATAAAAAAATAGTGGTAATGGTTAGGCTAGCATCCCTCTTCCAAATATGCTAGGTTTTTATTTGCAGGGACTGTTCTACATGGGAAAGCATTCAGCACTGCCATTCTCCCATCTGCCATCTGAATTGGTACTATTCTGGGTCAACTTACTCTGCTGCATGTGTAGATGAAAATGGCACCAAGTGTGGGGGAGGGGGGGAGGGGGTTTCAGATACATAGACAGAAGCTGGCTCTAAGATCTGCCTGCCATTGCACTCTGAGGTGTGAATCCTATGGAACGAAGCAAACCCACTTATATTCTTACATACGGTCCTTTTAATGCACAAGGTAACAAAATATGTTAACTTGCTCCAGCAGTTTTATGTTGTAACATACTGAAAAGACTGTCGAAGTCTTGTGCTCCCCCAGCCTTCGCCAGCCCTGCGCCCATCGGATGTTTCGGGCTACCAGCCACGCTCCCCTCAGTCTCAACCTAATATCCCCAAGTGTTTCATATTTACTAGGAAATAACTCCCGCTGGTACAACGGAACTTCCTCCCAAGCAAGTCCATCTCTCGGTTTACATCCACGAGCTCGGGGCTGCGGCGTCCAGGAGGCGACAGCCCCGCCCAATGGCCCCGAGGGGACCCCGGAAGGGAGGCTTCGGCGCAGCGGCGGCCCCTGCGCGTTTCGCCTCAGGCTCTGCGGGGGCGGCAGCAACAGGCTGCGCGGCTCCTCCTCGGGCCGCTAGGTGGAGCCAGAGCAGCGCAGGAGGGCAGCGGAAAGGGCGGGTCCGTCGCTATAGAGACGCCCGCTTGGGTGGCGCTCGAGGTGGCTCCGCCTGGCCCGCGAGTCCTGCGAAGCGCTCTTCCCCGGGGCCTGTGGCGCAGGCGCAGAGCGGCGCGGTGGAGGGCCGCTTCCCTCCCCCGCCCGGAGTGGCATTTAAAGGGGAAGTGGCCCCTTTCCCGCGGCCGGCCTCCTCCGTCGTCGGCGCCCGGCTCTCCTATGGCCTGGCCCGGGGCGCGGAGGGCGCGGAGAGTGGCAGTCGGGGCCGGGGGGCCATGGCTGCTCCCGGGGCGTCGCGCTTCCTCTACGAGCTGCCCGCCGCCCCGCCTCTCGCCGCCCGACTCGCCCGCCTCCCTCCAGGCAACATCTCGTGGCACACCAGGCAACGTCTCGCGGCACACTAGTGTGCCGCGGAACACCGGTTGGGAAACACTGGTCAACAGGCTCATCACAGCTATCTGCCAATCACCCATTCCCACCACCCTTCTTAGTAATACCCCTCCCCACCTTCTCACTATATAGAAGGATCTGGCAACTTCTGTTTCAGTGTATCTGAAGAAGTGTGCATGCACACGAAAGCTCATACCAAGAACTAACTTAGTTGGTCTTTAAGGTGCTACTGGAAGGAATTTTTTTTGTTTTGACTATGGCAGACCAACACGGCTACCTATCTGTTACTGGGAAAAAGATAATGATAATAATGATGATGATGATGATGATGATGATGATGATGATGATGATAATATACAATAATATAGAAAATACCATAAGTGAAAGCTGCTGCAAACTGTTCCCTGCTTTAAATTTCCAGACTGCTGAATTGAGCAATTTGTTGCTTCCAGGGTATAGGATTCAGCCATGTTGCTGAAGCTAAACAGCTCTGGGTTTGGCCAGTACCTGGAAAGGAGACAATTGGTCAGTGCCCTGTATTGAGTTCCATCAGTGCTGCTCTGCCAATTAGGGATGAAAAAAGATATTCATTCCCTTTGCATTTGCAAGCAACACGATTCACATTTCCTGAAACAGTATGCAAACCGAAACACAGACATCCTCAAAAATTTGCATTTTTCCAAATTTGGCAATGCACTTGCTTCTCCACTCGAGTGATGTGTACAAAAAAGGGGGCAAAGCATGCATAAAGATGCATATAATTTAGTAAATGTAACATGCAAAATTCCTGCTAGGAAAGATGCTTGCAGGAACATGCATGCCGGAAAAAACGGCATGGAAAAACATTCCTAACATAAGGCAGTGTGGGATGCATATTTGGTGCTGCATCTTCCTTGAATAGAAACTTTTTCTGTAGGCATGTTTTGGCTGGAGAAGGGCATCACAAAATTTGGAGAGGTGTAAATTTTGAAGGATGGCTGTGTTTCAGTTTGTGTATTGACTCAGGAAGTGCAAATTGACTTGTGAACTGAACGCCTTTCTTCCCTGACCCTACAGTTGTGCATTCCCCCCCAAACGCAACCAGCCAAAAGCCTTGCAGCTGGATTTCCCCCACAAAGGCATATATTTCAGCAATTTTCAGGGACCGGGATGGCAACTGTTTTTCTTTTACCTGCAGGTGGCATTAGCAGTAAAAATGGATTTCCTTTCGTTCTTGAATAATGTTTAGCAGCGGAATGAAGGGAGCCTGGAGTGGGTCTATTACATGGCTGTGTGCTTGAAGTTAGCTACACTAACTGCAGATGGCATTTTGCATGTTTTGTAAGGTATGGAAATGAAAACGTTCTGGTGTGCTGGCTCCTACATGAACTTTTCAGCTGTAACAAAGGAAATGCGGAGCTGCTGTCCTTTCTATCTTCTTCACCTGACAGAAGAAGAACCCAGAGGTGTTTGAGAGTGATTGCCCCTGCTTCCAGGAATTGCAACATGACTGCACACAGGAGAGCTGAAACGAGGAGGTGCAATTATTTGAAATCCACAAAATTTCCCAGAGGGTCAGACTTTGGGCTCTCCGTTCTAAGCTGTGGTGGTTGGAGCCCATTGAGATGGATAGGGCGGAAGGAGGAAAGGTCAACAACAGGGGGTATCAGAGTCAAGTAATTCTAGTTTTTCCACCATTCTCCTCCCTGTGACTAAGGAGGAGGAAGCTAATCCCCAGTTCTGACTGCCTGGACTTGATGTCAGGTGATAGTCAGCTGAGTGCAGTCTGAGAGCGGGGAGCCAGTGACCCTTTTAGCCTAATAGCCCAGTCTCCACTGGTTCTTGTCAGGAGTTCAGCCTACACTTGAGTAGGACCCTGGCAGAGACACGTGCCCGACTGGCATGTTCTCTCCCTCCTGGTCAATCATTCAGGAGTTTCATAAGCTTTCTTCAGCCCGAACATCACAGCGACCGATGCCAACCGACACCGGCACACTTAGGGATCCGCAGAGTTTGCGCAACTTGCGCGTGACAGACCGCAGCAACTCAGCGTTTTGGCTAATCTACTTTATATACATATAAACACACACGGAGCACTGCAACATGGCTCCCTCTCTCTCTAGCATCAGACAACAAAGAGAAAAAGAACAAAGGACAATAGTCCCACTTCACGGAACACAGTAACACAAACATCCTGTTTCCGTCACTTCCCACTCTGTGGAGTCAAAACATAAACCGTCATGTGATAGACAAAAATCCCATGACTGCAATCATGGAGCAGGAATTCTAACAGTTCTAAGGCTGCTCTTTTGGTGGAAATTCATTGGGAGATTCCAAACTATTATTGGGCAAGTGGGGCTAGTCAACCTGGGTAGGTAGCCCATCTAAGAAAAGGAAAACTGATCTTAAACCTCCGCTGCCTTGTGGGACATGTTTGGGAGAAGAAAATGCTAAGAAGAAAGCGCCATACAAATCTAGAGTGGAGTCCCTAAGACGGTTGGATGGCATCTTGTACAACTACTTTTTGGCAACTTCTGCAGCCAAGCTGGTGCCAAACGTACCAGGGTTTCTAACAATGATGACAGGTTTGAGCTGGGTGTTCATCAGTATGCAGATGATACCCTACCTCTCTTTTAAATCAGAACCAGTGAAGGCAGTGAATGTCCTATGTGAGTGTCCAGAGGTGGTTGGAGGATGGATGACAGCTAACAGATTGAGGTTGAATCCTGACAAGACAGAAGTACTGTTCTTGGGGGACAGGGGGCGGGCAGGTGTGGAGGACTCCCTGGTCCTGAATGGGGAAGCTGTGCCCCTGAAGGACCAGGTGTGCAGCCTGGGAGTCATTTTGGACTCGCAGCTGTCCATGGAGGCGCAGGTCAATTCTGTGTCCAGGGCAGCTGTCTTCCAGCTCCATTTGGTACGCAGGCTGAGACCCTACCTACCTGCAGACTGTCTAGCCAGCATGGTGCATGCTCTAGTCTAGTTATCCCCCACTTGGACTACTGCAATACACTCTCACCCAGAAACTACAACTAATCCAGAATGCGGCAGCTAGACTGGTGACTGGGAGCGGCCGCCGAGACCACATAACACCGGTCTTGAAAGACCTAAATTGGCTCCCAGTACATTTCTGAGGACAATTCAAAGTGTTGGTGCTGACCTTTAAAACCCTAAATGGCCTCGGCCCAGTCTCCACCCCCATCGTTCAGCCCAGACACTGAGGTCCAGCTCCAAGGGCCTTCTGGTGGTTCCCTCACTGCGAGAAGTCAAGTTACAGGGAACCAGGCAGAGGGCCTTCTCGGTAGTGGCACCCGCCTTGTGGAACACCCTCTCATCAGATGTCAGGGAAATAAACAGCTATCGGACTTTTAGAAGACATCTGAAGGCAGCCCTGTATCCAGAAATTTTCAATGTCTAATGTTTTACATTTTTGTATGTGTTGTAAGCTGCCAAGAGTGGCTGGGGAAACTCAGCCAGATGGGTGAGGTATAAATAACAAAAGAAGAAGAAGAAGAAGAAGAAGAAGAAGAAGAAGAAGAAGAAGAAGAAGAAGAAGAAGAAGAAATCCAAACTGATGCACAAAGCACTGGGAATGTGTTTGCCTTTTATTTTAAAGGTGTCTAGGCAATTCAATTTCTGTGTCAAGTGTAACTGAATTCTGCAGCCTATATATTTTATGCAGATCAATGATACACGCGTAATGATGCTTATTCCGCTAGCAGCTTTGAATATTTGGGCAAATCTTGCATAGTTTATTCTTGCCAACATCGGGAACAGGACGGAGCTGTGCTGGACACTCCAAACATTGCACACCACAGTCCCCCTCATCTCTGGCTTCTCATATTTCCACCTGCATTGCTCACACGTGCTTTCAATCATATCTTTGCTGGCACAGGGTCTAGAAAGTTGCTTTGTTTAAACAACAAAACGAAAATTCCCAGGCATCTAATTCCACATGCAAGCCTCATTCTGCACTCCTGTGGAGCCACAGTGTGCCCACAGCTCTGAATTAGACTTGTTTTCTCAAGGCCGGAGAGTTTGTTCATCTTACTCACCTCCACACAACTCCTTATACACGGCACCGAAACCTAAAAGGTGACAGATTCGTTGTTTTACCTTTTCATTCATTTCCTCCCCGAGGTCCATTCCAGATGTGGAGAGACCCGTTTTGTAATAATTGATCCTCGCTGTGCTTACCAAGGTATTCCTTTGGAAATGATTTCCTTTCTACATTAATTATAGTTGGACTTGGCAGTGCACACACACACACACACAATGCGCCTTCATTAAGAGCCACATATGCTGCACTACTATTAAAGGCAATGCCGTTACCACCACCTTGAAGATATCACAGCATGGGCTCCAGAAACCAAAGCTAATGAGTCTAAAGTGGGTGGTTATTGTTTGCTTATGCGCCTTAATGGTTCCCGTATGAGCAGTCCTGATGGATTCCTGCGTTGCGTCACTGAGGGCATGGCTGCAGCAGGGAAAAGCACAGAAACTTTGGCAAAACAGTTTGCCTGCAAGTAGCAGTTTAGATGCATCACTTCATCAGGGGCGACGTTCACATGAGCCATGCTTTCTGATTCAAAGAAACCTCCTATTTTGTTGTTGATGAGGGTCAGCTTGCAAGTTATTGCAACACAGGCACCTCTGTCCTGCCAATCCATTTCATTTATTTCTCGTTTATATTTATATTTCATTCATATTTATCAGATTTATATACCGCCCTCCAACGTAAGATCTCAGGGAGGTTCGGAGAATAAAATACAGAGTAAAGGTAAAGGGACCCCTGACCATTAGGTCCAGTCGTGACCAACTCTGGGGTTGCGGCGCTCATCTCGCTTTACTGGCCGAGGGAGCCGGCCTACAGCTTCCGGGTCATGTGGCCAGCATGAGTAAGCCGCTTCTGGTGAACCAGAGCAGCGCACGGAAACGCCGTTTACCTCCCTGCTGGAGCGGTACCTATTTATCTACTTGCACTTTGACGTGCTTTCGAACTGCTAGGTTGGCAGGAGCAGGGACCGAGCAACGGGGGATCACCCCGTCATGGGAATTCGAACCGCCGACCTTCTGATCGGCAAGTCCTAGGCTCTGTGGTTTAACCTGCAGCGCCACCCACGTCCCCAAAATACAGGATAAAAACAAGTAAATGAGTAGAGCAAAACAGCAAAACAGTAATCCCCCTTCACACAGACACATTTAAAAGGCTGTATATTATTAATTGGCCAAAGGCCTGGTTGAAAAGGAACGTTTTCACCTGGCACCTAAAATATATACAGCGGTAGCTCGGTTGTTGAACATAATCCATTCTGGAAGACCATTCAACTTCCAAAACATTCGACAACTGAGGCACAACGGGTGGTCGGGAAATTCCATTGAGAAAATGGAGAAACGTGTCTCGGAAGAGGTTCGAGTTCCGAGACATGTTCAAAAGCGGAAGCATTCACTTCCGGTTTTTGGAGTTTGGGTTCTGAATCATTCAGCTTCCGAGATGCTTGAAAACTGAGGTTCCACTGTATAAAGAAGGCACCAGGTGAACTACAGAGAAGGCCCGTTCTTGTGTTGCCACCCTCGGGACCTCACATGGAGGAGGCAAACGAAGAAGGGCCCCAGATGATGACTGCATCCCTTTATGGCTTTGGTGAGGGTCAAGATCAGCCTGGATTTGAAGCAAAGTCCCACTAGCCATGATGGCTATGATCTGCCTCCCAAGTCGGAGGTGTCAATGCTTCTAAATACCAGTTGCTGGAAACCGCAGGAAGGGAGCGAGCTCTTGTGAAGTGAAGGACACGTGTCAGGTGTTGGTCATCCGGTGAGCTGTGCATAGGCAAGCTGCCGGCTAGCTCTGCCGAGGCTCTTTTTATTAGCACAATATGCAAAACCAGTCAGATACATTTTGGACTGTGACCTTTACACATCTTCCAATCCCGAGATCCAGGGGTGTTATTAAACAGATGCCAAAGTTATTTTGGCACCTGTTTCCACTGCGTCACTTTCCCCTTGCACAATTTTTAATCAAAAGAGACAAAGGTCACAGACAGGGCATGGCAGACTACTAAGAGAGCAAAAGATTAGATAGAGGGAATGATGTTCAGACAGCTGTGGTTTGTCTGCGGGCAGAAGTGTGCTCCACACCTGGCGATCATTCCTTCACTCCTGTGCTCAGATCCTACTTGAGGTTTTTCTGTTAAGGTGCCTGGTTGGCCACTGTCTGAACAGCTGTCACCTCACCCCCTTCCATTTATTTCTTCTAAAGATGTGTTTTGTACTTCTGCAGATGCCAGGGCTCATCTGAGGCTGTGACAGGGATAGCTCAGCTGGTAGTGCATGAGGTTCTTATCCTCAGGGTTGCGGGTCTGAGCCCCACATTGGGCAAAAGATTCCTGCATTGCAGGGGGTTGGACCAGATGACCCTCGTGGTTCCTTCACACTCTACAATTCTAGGGTTTTAGGATGCTTTGGGAGGTAGGGATATCCCTGAGGCTGAGAGACAGAAGACCACAGAGCAAAAGGATTCCTAGTGCCAGAGCCAACACTGTTAGAATTCCTGATCTATGATTGAAGTCATGGGATTTTTGTCTATCACATGATGGTGTATGTTTTGACTCTGCAGAGTGGGAAGCGACGGAGACAGGATGTTTGTGTTACTGTGTTCCGTGAAGTGGGACTATTGTCCTTTGTTCTTTTTCTCTTTGCTGTCTGATGCTAGAGAGAGAGGGAGCCATGTTGCAGTGCTCCGTGTGTGTTTATATGTAAATAAAGTAGATTAGCCAAAATGCTGAGTTGCTGAGGTCTGTCACGCAAGTTGCGCAAACTCTGCAGATCTCTAAGTGTGCCGGTGTCGGTTGACTTCGGTCACTGTGATGTTCGGGCTGAAGAAAGCTTATGAAGCTCCTGAACGATCGACCAGGAGGGAGGGAACATGCCAGTCGGGCATGTTCTGCCAGGGTCCTACTCGAGTGTTGGCTGAATTCCTGACAAAAACTTCCATGGATGCCTTCTCCAGAAGAACCAAATGCCTCCCATATCACCTATTTGCTCCATCGGCACAGGGAATACAGCAGGCCTGAGGCTATGCAATGGGTAAAGGGTGCTCTTTCTCAGGCCAGAGGGCTGGTCCTTTAATAATCAATGTTATTCACAAGGGTGTAGGGCCTGGGAAAGGTGGTCCAAGGCTGAAAAAGGTGCAGTGTCCTCTACTTTTGCCAGAGCACGTTGCTCACCTGGAGCTCTCCGTGGTCCTGAAACTCCTGATTCGCTTTGCCCCATCTGACCCAGCCAGGACAGGGCAGGATAGCATAACAACCTTACCTGGAGATGGTGGGGATTGAACCCAGGATCATCAGCACACAAAGCACATGCTGTACCACTGAGCTATGTCCCTTAATAACAAGAAAGCCAATTCTGCGACAATTTATTCATATTTATTTAATGGTACCCCTAAATTGGCACCTAAGTTGTCTCCTTCCCCAAGCAGAAATATTTGTTCCTGTTGCTCTCTGAAAAGGGATTTTGTGAGACTGGAGCTGCATGAGGGAAGATTTTGAGTGAATTCCCACTTGGGTTATGTCACACTTCCATTTCTTCAAGAGGAGGCAAGGCTGTATTTGGCGGTGGAACATCCCTATACAGTGGTACCTCTGGTTGCGAATGGGATCCGTTCCGGAGCCCCGTTCGCAACCTGAGAGGAACACAACCTGCATCTGCGCATTTGCGGGTCACAATTCAGTGCTTCTGCGCATACACATGACATCATTTTGAGCGTCTGCGCATGCGCGAGCGGCAAAACCCGGAAGTAACCTGTTCCATTGCTTCTGGGTCGCTGCAGGACACAACCTGAAAAGATTTAACCCAAAGCGTCTTTAACCCCAGGTATGACTGTACTCATGTTTATCAGCGTGTGTTATCTCTGAAGAACTGTTGCATAGGAAGATGCCATATTCCGAATCATAGACTCATAGCAGGGGTCAGCAAACTTTTTCAGCAGGGTCCAGTCCACTGTCCCTCAGACCTTGTGGGGGGCCGGTCTATATTTTGAAAAAATAATAATGAACAAATTCCTATGCCCCTCAAATAACCCAGAGGTGCATTTTAAATAAAAGCACACATTATACTCATTAAAAACATGCTGATTCCCAGACCGCCCGTGGGCCGGATAATAATAATAATAATAATAATAATAATAATAATAATAATAATAATTTATACCCCGCCCATCTGGCTGAGTTTCCCCAGCCACTCTGGGTGGCTCCCAATCGAGTGTTAAAAACAATGCAGCATTAAATATTTAAAACTTCCCTAAACAGGGCTGCCTTAGTTTGCCTGACCATGAATCCTAGAGTGGGGTCCAGACTATTGGTCAATCTATCTCAGTAGTGTCTTCGCTGACTGGAGGCAGCTGTCCAGGATTTCAGGCAGGGTCCTCTCCTAGTCCTACCTGGAGATGCCAGGGATTGAACCTGTGACCTTCTGCGTTCATGACTATATAAAAACATAATAATAGCCCTGCTGGATCAGTCCCAAGGTCCATCTGTAAGAAGAAGAGAAGAGTTTGGATTTGATATCCCACTTTATCACTACCCTAAGGAGTCTCAAAGCGGCTAACATTCTTCATTCCTTTCCTGCCCACAACAAACACTCTGTGAGGTGAGTGGGGCTGAGAGACTTCAGAGAAGTGTGACTGGCCCAAGGTCACCCAGCAGCTGCATGTGGAGGAGCGGAGACGCGAACCCAATTCACCAGATTACGAGACTACCACTCTTAACCACTACATCACACTGGTTCTGTGAAGCATAGCCACAGACAGGCTTGCCCTCAATGAATTTATCTATTCCTCTTTGAAAGCCTTCCAAGTTGGCAGCTATCAGAACATCTGGTGGGAGTGAGTTCCACAGTTTAACAATCTGCCATCTTTCCTTTGTCTGACCTGGATCGTCCAACATTTCATTTATAAACCTCTGAATGTGAGATACCTTGGAATTCCTGTCATGGAACAGAAAAAGTATTTTTTTGGCACTAATCAGACTGAAGATATTATGAACTATTTGCTGTCCTACCCTCTATATTTGGAGTCCAGAGGGAAATTTCTGTCACCTGTTTTTTTCAGTTTAACTCAAGAAGTGGGGGGTTCAACTTCTAGCTGACAAACAATTGTACATTAAGCATTTGGTAGCTAAAATTGTGCCGGCAGTGAAGAAGCTGTGTTCTAGCCATAGCAAGAACTGCAGTGTATTATATGCCTTAATCCAATGCTTTGTTACCCTTGGAAGACGATATATGGCTAATAATGGTTGCCTTGTGACATTCCAAAACAAATTTCCCCTTTAATTCATGCATTGCTTTGGAAATTTGGGCTTTGGCTATGGACAGCAAAATTCACTGACTGACTAAACCTCTGTCATGGTCCCCCTTACTTATCTTGTTTTGGTAAAAGGTAAGTAAGAGCATGGGGACGCGGGTGGCGCTGTGGTCTAAACCACAGAGCCTAGGACTTGCCAATCAGAAGGTTGGCGGTTCGAATCCCCGCGACGGGGTGAGCTCCCTTTGTTCAGTCCCAGCTCTTGTCAACCTAGCAGTTCGAAAGCACGTTAAAGTGCAAGTAGATAAATAGGTACCGCTCCAGCGGGAAGGTAAACGGCGTTTCTGTGCGCTGCTCTGGTTCGCCAGAAGTGGTTTAGTCAAGCTGGCCACATGACCCGGAAACTGTACGCCGGCTCCCTTGGCCAATAAAGCGAGATGAGTGCCGCAACCCCAGAGTCGGCCACAACTGGACCTAATGGCCAGGGGTCCCTTTACTTTTAAGTAAGAGCATAAGAGCCTAGGTCTGTGTGTGTGGTTTGGGAGCTGCACGATCAGGGGAAAAACAATACTCCCCAGGGTTGTAAAGACTTCAGAGAGAATAATTGGATGCACTCTTCCCACCTTGGATCAAATCTATGCTTCCAGGTGCCATAAGAAAGCTGCAGAGATAGTGCACCCCAGAAATGATCTCTTTCAGCTCCTGTCTTCTGGAAGAAGGTACAGGGTTATAAAGACTAGGACTAGCCGCCTGAGAAACAGTTTCTATCCAAATGCGATTTTGATTTTAAACGCAGTGTAAGGTAGTCTTTATGTGAGTATATTGTATTCAATTATGGGGTATCAGAGTTTTTAGGGGCTAACCAGGCTGTGATAGCAGGCTTGTGGGTTTTTGAATGTCTGATGTAGATTTTTTCAAATTCGTTGTTCTGTATGGGACAATGACAATAAAGATTATCTTATCGTATCCTATTGTAGCAAAGAGCCTCCTGGATCAGGCCAATGGCCCATCTAGTCCAACATCCTGTTCTCACATCAGCCGATGAGTTTCCTGTGAGAAACCAGGGAGCAGGAGCTGAACATTTGAGCCCTCTTACTTCCTGTAGTTTCCAACCACTGGTATTCAGAAGCACTGCTGCCCCCAGCTGTGGAGGCAGAGAATAGCTAGTCATGGCGAGTAGCCATCGATAGCTCTCTCCTCCAGGAATTTGTCTAATCCTCAAATATTTGTTTCCTTTCCTTGGTATACAGTCTTTCCCTTCTCGGTGGAGAATACTGGACAAACAGAAGAAGGAGGGGAGGACTACACAAATTGGCAAAGAAAGGGTTACCCTTTTCTGCTGCAGCTCCTTCTCTCTCTCTCTCTTTTTTTGCCCAGTGAAATGTTTATCGACTTACAGGGAAGGTCTCTTTTCTTTCCATGAGTTAAGTCAGCCTGTGCTTTGTTTGACGCTGCCCATTTGACGAAAGCTTATCCCTGACCTTCTGCCAGAGAGACTGATGACACGGACAGTTTGCACTAACCTTGACATTCACGAGGGTAAATGACTTTTTCTTCCCCTCCCCCTCCCGCCCTCCGCACAAGTAGTTGGCAAACAAGTCAAGAGCTAATGAATCTGTACCTGAGAGAAACTGAAGAACCATTGTGCTTTTAAAGAAGGAGGCTGGCGGATCCTGGAGGGTCTGGAGAAATCCAATCCAAGCTTTGCTCTGCTTGCGTTTTGTTTTGTTTTGAATTTTTATGGGTTTGGGCACCTTAGGCTGGTGGGACCTAACTGGGACCTTGGCCAAGTTCACACCTTAACCTGTCATGGCTCCCCCCAAGGAATTCTGGGAGCTGTAGTTTGTCAAAGGTGCTAAGAGTTGTTAGGAGGAGGGCTCTATTCCCTTCAAAGAGCTCCAGTTCGCAGTGTGGTTTAACAATCAACCCCTCTTCACAAAAAAACTCTGAGAATTGTAGCTATAACACTGGCGCTGTGCTCTAAACCACTGAGCCTCTTGGGCTTGCCAATCAGACGGTCGGTGATTTGAATCCCTGCAACGGGGTGAGCTCCCGTTGCTCTGTCCCAGCTTCTGCCAACCTAGCAGTTCAAAAGCACACCAGCGCAAGTAGATAAATAGGTACTGGCGGCGGGAAGGTAAATGCCATTTCCGTGCTCTCTGGCTTCCATCATAGTGTCCTGTTGCACCAGAAGCGGTTTAGTCATGCTGGCCACATGATCTGTGGTCAAATGCTTGGTCTGAAAGCGAGATGAGCGGCACAACCTTTGACTGGACTTAACTGTCCAGGGGTCCTTTACCTTTACAGTGGTACCTCAGGTTAAGTACTTAATTTGTTCCGGAGGTCTGTTCTTAACCTGAAACTGTTCTTAACCTGAAGCACCACTTTAGCTAATGGGGCCTCCCGCTGCTGCTGTGCTGCCACTTTGCAATTTCTGTTCTCATCATGAAGCAAAGTTCTTAACCCGAGGTACTATTTCTGGGTTAGCGGAGTCTGTAACCTGAAGCGTATGTTACCTGAAGCATATGTAACCCGAGGTACCACTGTACCTATATATAACAACAACAATAATTTTATTTTTTGTACCCCACCCATCTGACTGGGTTGTTCCAGACTCTCTGGGCGGCTTTCAGCATGTACAAAACATAATAAAACATGAAACATTTAAAATGTCACATCCATCCATCCTCCAACCGCCCCAGACACTCATGCAGGACATTCACCACCTTCATGGGCTGTATGAGGGAGAAACAGCTCTCAGGGCCCTTATCAAACTGCAGCTCCCAGAATTCCCTGGGGGGAAGCCGTGACTATTTAAATAGGTATTGTAATGCTTTACATGTGCAGGGTGAGTATGGCCCTAGGAAGATGCTGCAGCATGTGAGCTATATCAAGATGTGCTCAGGAGATCATCATTCTCAGGTAAAAGGTAAGGTAAAGGACGCCTGGACGGTTAAGTCCAGTCAATGGCGACTATGGGGTTGCGGTGCTCATCTTGCTTTCAGGCCGAGGGAGCCGGTGTTTGTCCACAGACAGCTTTCCAGGTCATGTGGCCAGCATGACTAAACCGCTTCTGCCACAACGGAACACTGTGACAGAAGCCAGAGCGCATGGAAACGCCATTTACCTTCCCGCCATGACGGTACCCACTTATCTACTTGCATTGGTGTGCTTTTGAACTGCTAGGTTGGCAGGAGCTGGGACAGAGCAACAAGAGCTCACCCTCTTGCGGGGATTCAAACTGTCGACCTTCTGATCGGCAAGCCCAAGAGGCTCAGTGGATATAATCATTCTCAAGTACCTCCCTTTAGCAGCGGGAAGGCCATGGGTTAAGCCCAACCCTGTCACCAACACCAGGCCACTCTTCCACCTTCTCTCATCATAAGTGCAGCCCCCATGCTAGGTGAGAGCCAGTGTGGTGTAGTGGTTAAGAGCGGTGGACTCTTAATCTGGTGAACCGGGTTCGCGTCTCCATTCCTCCACATGCAGTTGCTGGGTGACCTTGGGCTAGTCACACTTCTCTGAAGTCTCTCAGCCCCACTCACCTCACAGAGTGTTTGTTGTGGGGGAGGAAGGGAAAGGAGATTGTGAGCCGCTTTGAGACTCCTTGTTGTTGTTTAGTCGTTTAGTCGTGTCCGACTCTTTGTGACCCCATGGACCAGAGCACGCCAGGCACTCCTGTCTTCCACTGCCTCCCGTAGTCTGGTCAGGCTCATGTTTGTAGCTTCGAGAACATGTTTGTAGCTTTGAGACTCCTTAGGGTAGTGATAAAGCGGATATCAAATCCAAACTCTTCTTCTTCTTCATGCCCACTTCACAAATCACGCCCTCTACACAGGGAGCTCTGAGAAACATAGCTTTGAGGGAGGAATGGGGTCTCCTAACAACACCTAAGAACGCTAGAATTATTTGGGGGAAGCCATGACTCTTTAAAGTAGTATCACAGCCCTTTACACCTGTGGTGTGAATGTGGCCTGTCTGAAAAATAAAGGAAGCACTACAGCCAATAGTGTGTGCATGTATGTCTTTGTGCATCTTGAAGACAGACAAAGATGATATTGCCCTTTTGAACCATAAAGGTAAAGGGACCCCTGAGCATTAGGTCCAGTCGTGACCGACTCTGGGGTTGCGGCGCTCATCTCCCTTTATTGGCCAAGGGAGCTGGCATACAGCTTCCGGGTCATGTGGCCAGCATGACTAAGCCGCTTCTGGTGAACCAGAGCAGCGCACGTAAACGGCGTTTACCTTCCCGCCAGAGCGTTACCTATTTATCTACTTGCACTTTGACATGCTTTCAAACTGCTAGGTTGGCAGGAGCAGGGACCGAGCAAAGGGAGCTCACCCAGTCGCAGGGATTCGAACTGCCGACCTTCTGATCGACAAATTCTAGGCTCTGTGGTTTAACCCACAGCGCCACCCGCGTCCCTTTTTGAACCTTAGGTACACTTAAAAATAAAATAAAATTATGAGTCATTGATCACATGACTGATTCATAGGATCCCCCCAACTCCCTCGAATGTTCTTTTATAAAAATAAACGGGGAGCTGGGCACATGGAGATGCTTACAGTAAGATCCAAGATTACCCAAAGAACCAAGCTGATATTTCTGATAAGAAAGAGGTTAACATCCATGCAATGCTATTTAAATGTCTCTAAGAGCATACTGTACAAGACTCCGTGACCTTCCGATAGCTGGCTCCAGATCCCACGGAGATCTTCTGCACCACGCCCGTCGTATCACGCACAAATGAGAAGCAGCCCCGGCGACTGTTGAGGATAAACAGGGACGTCGCTTTGTATGTATGTGGTTGGGGCATGGGCTGCGTGGAGGGTTTTTTTTGCATTTAGTGATCAAATGCCTCCACATCCCTTGAACTGTCAGAACATGAAATGCGGAAGCAGCTCAAAGGGAAGGGACAGACCTCTTTGCGCCAAGAACGGTGGGCGCCCCTGGGTGACGCCTGTCAGGAGCGAGTTGAAGGCAGATCCGTCTGTAACCTTGTGAAAGTCTAGCGAGGGGGAGTGACGGTGTTGCCAGTGTTGACTCCTGGAGAAAAGGGAAAGTGCTGTTCCAGAGACAGACGGAGATGATGTTTTTGCTCCCTCTGGGTCAGGTGGCTCTTCAGAAGAATCCTGCCCTTTGAAAGATTTGAGCCTTTGCAGGCAGACAACACCTCGCACAATGTAGCAATCTCTCTCTCCCCGTGTGCATATAAATCCCTGCCTCTGACCTTCTGCCTTCCAGCTCCACTGCTCGCCACTGCCTGAAGGTCAACTGCTCCTACAAATGACTCCACCCCTGGTCCCTTGCTGGTGCAGATGCCTAGAATTGTTTTCCCGGAAGTCTCCACGAGGCCACCTTTCTTTCTCCGCATCCCCTCTCAAAACACATTGTTTCTGAGAATCCTTCGGCACAACCCAAAGTGGAAGAGTCTCCCTCAGGAGGTTGTGGTCTTTCCTTCCTTGAAAGTTCTTAAGCAGAGGTTGGGTGGCTATCTGTCATAGATGCTTTAGCTGAGATTCCTGCATTGCAGGGGGTTGGACTAGATGACCCATGGGGTCCCTTCCAACTCTACGATTCTATGATTTTAACCCTCGTCTTCACATTACCTGCTGCAACCGGTAGCATCAGATTTAGGGCACTGTGAGCAGTCCCACACACAGGATGCCAAGTTGAAGGGGTTCCCCAAGACCTGGTGTTATGTACTGAGTTGAATAAGATCCAAAATGCAGCAGTCTGTTTGGTTCTAGAACAATAGCAGTCTGATTGGTCCACAGGAGCCACCCAATCCAGCTCCAGGTGGAACTGAATCCGCAACCTGATTGGCCTACAGGAGAATCCCGGAATTAGCCAATCACGTGGGGCCCATTGTGTAAATAATGTGTATAAAGCAGACATTCTGGGGGAACTTCCATTTCCTCCTCACCACTATGAGCTGAATAAAGAGCATGAAATGAACTCTCGACTCCGAGTATATTTCACCTACCTATGAAGGATGGGTGGCGCTGTGGGTTAAACCACAGAGCCTAGGACTTGCCAATCAGAAGGTTGACAGTTCGAATCCCCGTGACGGGGTGAGCTCCCGGTGCTCGGTCCCTGCTCCTGCCAACCTAGCAGTTCGAAAGCACGTCAAAGTGCAAGTAGATAAATAGGTACCGCTCTGGTGGGAAGGTAAACGGCATTTCCGTGCGCTGCTCTGGTTCGCCAGAAGCGGCTTAGTCATGCTGGCCACATGACCCGGAAACTGTATGCCAGCTCCCTCAGCCAATAAAGCGAGGTGAGCACTGCAACCCCAAAGTCGGCCACGACTGGACCTAATGGTCAGGGGTCCCTTTACCTTTACCTATGAAGGATACACCTTCATGGTCCAAGCTGGTGAAGCTCCAGTCGCCCCGAGGCCAGTTCACATGCCCTGGTTGCCTCAGGGCTGCAGGGGCCCCAAAGTGAGCTTGATCTGCACACTCTTCCTCTGACATTGCCTGCCACTAGTCTGTGGACCCCAGAAGCTTCTTCACAAGGGAAGGTGGCCCTCAGGCTGACAGCCTTTCCCCTGCCTTAGGAGGTCTTTCAAGAGACTGTGAGATGTCCTTTGTGTGCAAAGACTGGACCTATCAGGAATCCTTGCATGGCACAGTCCTTTCCTCCGCACATTCCTAGCTCAGCGTAACGATAGACCAACGTCTTGCAAGCTGGGCTTGACAAACAAGCCCTTCAAGTTGCATCGTATGCCTGGGAGTAAGCGCCACTGAACCCTGCAAGGCTTCCTCCAGAGCAGACACATTATAGGATCACCCAGTTCATGAGCCAAAGCCTAATTCATGGAGCTCAATTTATTCATTCCTTTTGCATGTCAAAGGGAAACACAATGCCTCTATCCGCAGCATCGACAACAAAGCACTAGAAGGAGCAGAACTTCCTGAGGTCTTCCTTAAAAGAAATATGACTTCCTGTAACCACATACCACTTTTTCTTTACGGTTCTTTCTTCCTGCCCGTTTTGGCTTCTGAGAATTTCTAATTTCATCCTTCCCTGTCAAATGAGACACTTACCCTCTGAGTGAGAGAGGCAGGAAAAGAGAGAGGACATGATGGGGAAAGGAGCCAGACTGATGCATTTCTGCTGAAGATAGAGGCACGCCTATGTTTTGGAGGTGTGGTGGTGAGGCAAGTCAGGTGTAGGCAAGTTTTCTGCTCATACTTTCTGACCAACCAGTGCAGGCCTGTTATAGGCACCGTCCTGTGCCTTCCTACACATGCCAATTATCAAACATTTGAAAAAGGTCACTGAGAATGCAGTTGCAGAGTCTAATGAGCAGCCAGATACCTGTGGGAACCCAGTAGCAGAACTGAGCACAACAGCACTCTGCCCACCTGTGATGCCCATCAACTGATATTCAGAGGCATCTGACGGTGGACATATAGGACACAGTCATCATGGCTGGTAGCCACTGATAGCCCTGTTCCCCAAGAGGAAGGAGTTCTTCTGTTTATGGAAGGGCAACTCTAGATCCAACCCATTAGGCAGAAGTGGGTTTAGGAGAATGTGCCCAGTTCAGTTGCACTGGGCGTGAAGCCTGGGCGTCGCTGCGGGGGGCACTGCAACTATGATGTAGAACAGAGGGTGAGAGGCAGGGGTGTGCTGGAATTTGGCGTTGCACAAAGTGCCACTGAAATTTGAGACCACAAGGTCTGCCACTGCATTAGGAACAATGGAAGCTGTCTTATCCCAAGCCAGGCCATTGGTCCTCCTAGCTAGTATTGTCAACTCTGGCTGGTAGCAGTTCTCCAAAGCTTCCAGCAGGAGCTTACTCCAGCCCCTCCTGAAGGCACCATAATTTGAACCTAGATCCTTCTGCAGAAGAAGAGTTTGGATTTGATATCCCACCTTTCACTCCCCTTCAGGAGACTCAAAGCGGCTAACATTCTCCTTTCCCTTCCTCCCCCACAGCAAACACTCTGTGAGGTGAGTGGGGCTAAGAGACTTCAGAGAAGTGTGACTGGCCCAAGGTGACCCAGCAGCTGCATGTGGAGGAGCGGAGACGCGAACCCGGACTCCCCAGATTACGAGTCTACCGCTCTTAACCACTACACCACACTGGCTCTCTACAGGCCAAGCAATCTCTGCAGGCCAAGCAATGTTCCACCGCTGAGCTACAGGACCGACAAGTGAGCTCTGTTGTCCTTTACAGGCTGTGCCATTTTTGAAAAGGATGCAGGACTCTAGAAATGCAATCTGAAGCGGTGTCGCAGCGACATTGGTAGGCTGAAAACACCACCTACCGTCTAGCGTTTTGTTTCTGGAGACGGCAGTGGCTTCCCTGAATATAACAGCCAAGCCGGTGAGAGCTGCATGCCTAAAATGGAAATGGAGGAGACCTTTGGAGAGGATGGACGGCGCTGAACTCCGCGAGCGAGTGGCCTCTTCCTTTGAGCCCGATGAAATATGCTCGTATAAAAAGCCGGGAGTAAACAAATTTCCGCGTTTAACAATCTCCAGGCCCTTTTAAGCTTTCCCACGGAACTGACCCCTATAGCTGTAAGCGGGTGATATGGGTGAATAACACAAACGGCTGGGGGAAAAGGACAGGCTGACCCAGGCATGACCTTCCTGCAGCCAGGTGTGGCGAGGGACGGCGGGTTTAACTTCAGTCTAGTGCATTCCACCTCAGCCTTGATATTCACTTCGAGGGTTGATAAGGAGTCTTGGGGAGGAGGAAGAGGGAGGGGGAAGGGTTAGGACCGAGGTCCTTTGGTGATGCAGGATCAGATTCCGAAAGATAAAGGAGCTGCTGTGTCTCAGTTATTGAGGAATAACTGATATGGGGGCAGGGTGGGGAGGAATGTGCTTTCCGACCTGAGAGGGTCAGGGAAGAGAGGAAGGGAAGTGGGGGGTTGCCCGCTAGAGGTCCCAAGTTCAATGCCCCCCCCGCCAGCATCTCCGAGGAAGGCTGGAAGAGAGACCCCTATTTGAAATTGGTACAGTGGTACGTGGGTGGCGCTGTGGGTTAAACCTCAGAGCCTAGGGCTTGCCAATCAGAAGGTCGGGGGTTCGAATCCCCGTGATGGAGTAAGCTCCCGTTGCTCGGTCCCTGCTCCTGCCAGCCTAGCAGTTCGAAAGCACGTCAAAGTACAAGTAGATAAATAGGTACCACTCCAGCGGGAAGGTAAACGGCGTTTCCGTGTGCCGCTCTGGTTCACCAGAAGCAGCTTAGTCATGCTGGCCACATGACCTGGAAGCTGTACGCCGGCTCCCTCGGCCAATAAAGCGAGATGAGTGCGGCAACCCTAGAGTCGGTCACGACTGGACCTAATGGTCAGGGGTCCCTTTAACTTTACCTCGGGTTAAGAACTTAATTCGTTCTGGAGGTCCGTTCTTAACCTGAAACTTTCTTATCCTGAGATACCACTTTAGCTAATGGGGCCTCCCGCTGCCACTGCCATGCGATTTCTGTTCTCATCATGAAGCAAAGTTCTTAACCCAAGGTACTATTTCTGGGTTAGCGGAGTCTGTAACCTGAAGCGTCTTTAACCCGAGGTACCACTGTACTCAGTGTAGGCAATACTGAGCTTGGTGGACCAAATGGTGTGGTTCAGTATCTCTCCATCTTGGCCACAGCTCAGTGGCAGAACATCTGCTCTGAATGCAGAAGGTCCCAAGTTTAACTCCCGGCATCACCAAGCAGGTCTGGAAGAGACCCCTGCCTGAATCTACAGCACAGCAACTGGGAGTCAGTGTGGACAATGCTGAGAGACATGGACCATCTGACTCTGCATAAGGTGGCTTCTTGTGTTCCTACAGTGAAGGACCTATCTTGGAAGCTGGGAAGGAAAGGAGGTTCAACGTTGGAAAATGAGGGGGCCAGTTCAGATGTTCAGCCTGAGCAATTTGTATCATAACACTAGAACTCAAAGAATCAAAGAGCTGCAGAATTAGAAAGTTGGAAGGGACCATGTGGTCACAGCTAAAGAACCCCTGACAGATGGCCAACCAACCTTTGCTTAGATACCTCCGAGGGAGGAGAGTTCACCATCTTCTGAGGGAGTCAGCTCCACTGTCAAGCAGCTCCTACTGTCAGAACGTTCTTCCTGATGTTTAGACAAAATCTCCAATCTAAATCCATTGGTCCAGGTTCTACCCTATGGAACAGGAGAAAATAAGCTTCCTCCATCTTCCATGCGACAGCCCTTCAGATGTTTCAATTGAGTCACTTTTATTAACAAATTGGGTAAAGAGACACCAAATCTCCATAAATTTATCAGTTTTGGTTCTCTCTCTCTCCCCCTCCCCCATGCCTCTCCTGACTTCTGGGTCAACTTTTCACCCAAGACTAGTTGCCAAATTGTATTGCACCTAGCTGTGATTCCTGTATTGCAGGGCTTTGGAATCCAAGTCAAGAGATCTATCATTCCAAGTCGACAGATCTATCATTCTAAATTTTCAGGGAGAGATGTTCTGCTCCTCTCCAACTCCTGGCAATTCCTAGCGATGCCACTACAAGCAACTTCATGACCTGCAGTTCATAGTAGTAAGGTTTGTCCACTCCATCTCTTAATCTTGAGAGAAGGGCTCAGGTCAGGAATAAGCATTCAGCCAACAACCTGCCCAACGGCATCAAAATATTCAGCCCCAACTCATAGAATCACAGAATTGTAGTGTTGGAATCGGGACCACGAAGGGTCATCTAGTCCAACCCCCTGCAATGCAGGAATCGTTTTCCCAATGTGGGACTCAGACCCACATCCCGAGATTAAGAGATTCATTCTCTACCAAAATCTCTTTACCCATTCAGACAAGTTCCTTTAAAAAAATAAATTTCCAAGCTCCACCTTCTCCTCGTGGATGGGAGCAGGGACAAAGCAATGGTTTTAATCTGATACCAATATGGTATTATTTTTGACGCAAGGTAAAAAACAAACAAAACTACTTTGATTGCCCAGGGATGTTAGATTATGGTTGAATTGTTTCATCACTTCTAATATTATAGTACTGCTGATTATGTCTTATCATGTATTTGTAATTTTAAACATCTTTGTATACTGCTGTGAGATCCCTTTTCTTTTTTGGATGTTGGGTGGTCTATAGCTGTATTTAGTTCGTTTATTAACTTTAAAAGCATTGGCAGATATAGGCAAACATCCCCATGTCAGACTCAGAAAACTCAGCAATCCCCCCGAACCCCTTCAAAATAAGGTTGCTTTATTATGAAACCAGTTCCAAGCTCAAATGAAACCCTACCATGCATCTGATGATACCATGGAAAGCACCAATCCAACCTCACTAGAGATCTTACAAGAAAGCAAGGGAAAGATTGAGGAGCAGCGTGGTGTAGTGGTTGGAGTGTTGGACTAGGACCTAGGAGACCCAGGTTCACATCCCCTTGGGCCAGTCATAGAATGCAGGAGTCTCAACTAAACCCTCCAAGACATTTGGCCATCAAACTTCTGCTTAAAACCCCCCAGGGAAGTAGAGCCCACCATCTCTTCTCGGAGTCCGTTCCACTGCCAAACAGCTCTTACTGTCAGAAAGTTCTTCCTGACGTTTAGTCGGAATCTCCTTTCTTGTAACTTGAACTCATTTGTTCGGGTCCTAGCCCCCAGAGCAGGAGAAAACCAGCTTGTTCTATTTTACATGTGGCAGCCCTTTAGATATTTGAACAATATCCTCTAGCTTCTCTTTACCACGCCAAACATACCCAGCTCCTTCAACCGTTCCTCATAAGGCTTGGTTTCCAGACTGTTCATCATCTGGGTCAACCCTCCTCTGCACCCATTCCATCTTGTCAATAGCCTTCTTAAATTGTGGTGCCCAGAACTGGACACAGTATTCCAGGTGTGGTCTGACCAAAGCAGAATACAGTGGGGCTGTGACTTCCCTTGATCTCAACTCTATACTTCTGTTGATGCAGTCTAGAACAGGCATAGGCAAACTCTGGCCCTCCAGATGTTTGGGACTATGATTCCCATCATCCCTAGCTAACAGGACCAGGGATGATGGGAATCGTAGTCCCAAACATCTGGAGGGCCGGAGTTTGCCTATGCCTGGTCTGGAATAGCATTAGCTTTCTTGCTGATGTTACATCACACTGTTGACTCATGTTTACCTTGTGGTCTGCTAAGACCCCTAGATGCTTTTCTCATGTACTCCTGGCAAGTCAGCTGTTCCCCATCTTATATACGTACAGCTGGTTCCTCCTGCCTAAGTGCAGAACCTTATATTTGTCCCTATTGAAATTCATTTTGTTAGCTTGGGCCCAGTTCTCCAATCTGTTAAGGTGTTTATGAATTCCAATTCTGCCTTTTGCGATATTAGCTACCCCTCCCAGTTTGGTGTCATCTGCAAATAGCATGAGCATCAACTCAATCTCTTCATCCAAGTTGTTTATAAAGATATTGAACACCGACAGGCCCAGGATAGACCCCTGCCGCACTGTGCCTTGGTCTAAGGGACCAATCCTGTGAGGATCAGATGGAGGACAGGGAGAATGTGTGTGTACCACCCTGAACTCCTTGGAAGAAAGGAAGGATAAAGGAAGGAAGGAAGGAAGGAAGGAAGGAAGGAAGGAAGGAAGGAAGGAAGGAAGGAGGGAGGGAAGGGGATTTGGCGCTGGCCGGTATGGAGGGAGAATTTAAGTTCTCCTCCATCTCACATTAAAAACCAAGGCAAGCATGTAGACTAACTGGAAATTTCTGTTTCTGAGCCAGGAAACTTAACTTTCAGTGGCATTGCTAAATATATCCTCTTTGTAAATAGATTAAGACGTGCTTGTCTCTAGCTGAATGCTAAATGCATGCAAACCCCTTCCCCAACTAACTACTAATTTATCTCTATGATTAATAACCCCAGAGTGGATATGGATGGATTGAGGAGGGGGGACTCTGAAGCTGAGAGGCAGCCACTGGCATCAATTTCTGACTGGGTTCAGGGCTGAGGAAAAATACAAACCAGCGGAGTTCTTCTGACTCACACTTTTTAGCCACTGCACTAGACCTTCTCCAAGCCCCCAGTAAGGGCTTTTTTGGAACAATAGAGGCTGGGTCATTGGAGTGAATGGGGCAGTGCCCTACCAGCCTCTGTCAGCCCTCAGCAAACCCCCACCTGCCTGCCCTCTTTCTCAAAAGTCAGGGAGCGGTTCTGCCTCTCGTTGGCTCTCTGGTGCCACCTACTGTTGGAGTCCCTGCCTTCTGCCCAGTCAGGACCAATAGGCACCAGTCACTGCTGCTTTGAAACTGCGTGGATAACTGAGTCTGTGGGGTAAAAGTGGCCATGCGTGCCGAAATCGAGCCTGGCATCAGCAGGTGGCAACACTGGCCTAGGGCCCCTGCTGCTGGTACCACTATCCCGGGGCCATCTTTCATGCTGCAAAAATGGAGGAATTCTTCTCACAGTATGCAGATAAACCATGGAATCTGCTCCCACCCAAAGTAGAGATGACCACCAACTTGGATGGCTTTGAAAGTGGATTAGGCCAAGTCATGAAGGATAAAGCTATCCATGGCTACTAGTCTTAGTCGCTATATTCTATCGTCATATGACCCATGTGAAACTGTGGACCTGGTAAAAAGGCTTTTTGGAACACAGCACCCAAATATGTGTGTTTTGGGGTGCTTTGCAAGATCGCTGCCCCCCCAAAACACTTTATTCGAGGCAAGATCTTGGCCTGAAATCTCATAAGCAATGCTCCCAAAATGGCCACAATGTGAGGGGGGAAAAAGGAATGCCCCATTTTTTCCTAGGGCAGTTGATGGATATGCTAGCGCCACTGTAGGAGGCAGTGTGTTGCTGTCAAGCACTGGTTGCTGTCAAGCACTGGGCAGTCACCACAACATTACCCACAATGCCCTGCAGCAATAGCAGCGACTGTGAAGCACTACAATGGCCTCTCTGTGTGGAACATTTGAGCCGTTCTGCCTCGTCCTGCTCACCCACCAGCACTTCACATTGGCCTACTCACGAGAAGTCCACACAACCTTCCCCGTGCATTGAAATAACACATGAGGGAGATGCTACAGGGCCATGTTGGCTACCCCTGATAGTACACAACCTGCACACAGCAGAGGTCTTCCTGCCCCCACAACTACCCACAGGTTGGTAAAGAGTTCTCCCCCTTCCTCAGAACATGGACAAAGTTCTTCCACATGATGGAGGGCATTGAATGGACCACCAGCAACATACATTTCAAGAGTGATGATGCCACTTCAAAAGAGTCACAGCTTCCCACAAAGAATTGTGAGAGCTGTAGTTTGTAAGTTCCCCTCACAGAGCTCCAGTTCTCAGTGTGCAACTAAACATGTCTCTCCCTCATCAGTGTCTAGACCAGGCATAGGCAAACTCGACCCTCCAGATGTTTTTGGACTACAACTGCCATGATCCCTAGCTAGCAGGGCCAGTGGTCAGGGATGGTGGGAATTGTAGTCCCAAAACATCTGGAGGGCTGAGTTTGCCTATGCCTGCTCTACAAGCCACTAAGAAAACAACAAAAAACCCTATGGTCACGTAAAGCATACTCAATAAACACATGGCCGTGTTCTTAAATGAATAAGCTATGCTATTTATTGTAACAAATTGTAAATTTCAACAGAAGTAACTCATAAAGTTCAACAAACGAACAAAGCAAAAGACCCAGTGGTTCAGATCATTCTATAGTCAGTTCATGCAGAAGGTCCATCTTCTATTCCAACTGTCTGTTCATGCACTGCAACCTTCCAACATAGAATTGTGTTGGACGGGACCCCCAGAGTCATCTAGTCCAACCCCCGTCTCCCCCTTCCTCAGAACATGGACAAAGTTCTTCCACGTGATGGAGGGTCTATGTTGGAAGGTTGCAGTGCCTGCTGTAGCTGTAGAGCATACTCAATAAACACACGAGTCGCAGCTACTACTATGCCATAAGATCCACTATCCTGTAATATCACATATGAGTTTTAACTACTGATGAAGCCCCAGCCGCCTCAACAAACTACAGCTCCCACAATTCTTTGGGGGAAGCCATGAAGTGCTTAAAGTGATATAATAATAATAATAATAATAATAATAATAATAATAATAATAATAATAATAATATCTTTATTGTCATTGCCCCCTCTCGGGGACAACGAAATTACTTGGCTGCTCCATCCACCCAGGTAGGGCACTCCACACAAAATCAAAACAACTATAAAAACACTAATTAAAACAATACAGTATAATACAGCAAGGAAGATTAGATGACTTTCAAAGTCCAGGCTTCCCATTCAGGGCCGAGATCGCTCTGGAGAAGAAGCTGTTCTTAAGACGGCTCGTTCTTGTCTTCATCATCCTGTATCTCCGTCCTGACGGCAGGAGCTCGAAGAGACAGTGACCAGGATGCGATGGATCTTTTACTATGTCCAGTGCCTTCCTATGGCACCTTGTGGCATAAATCTGCTCTAAGGTGGAGAGTGGGCAGCCAACAATGCTCTCTGCTGCCTTAACAACTCTGCACATCCCCATCCTGTCCTGGGTAGTACAGCTTCCGTTTAAATGCATGGTGTGAATGTGGCCTTAGTCTTTCGTTATATGCCCTATGCGCCGTTTGTATACACATAGACCGCTTTCCTACATGGATTGAAGACACAGGTGGCAGGGAGTATTTCTGCTGTGCAGATCTAGCTGCCATGGCCCCATAGCTGCCGCCCCCCGCACATTCTTTCAACATGGGGGGGGGGCTGTGTGAACTGAACCTGCAACACACTTGAAGTGTGTTGATTCTCAGTCACTATTCTTTGGTTCCTGCCACCGAGAGCAGCATTTGAACCTAACCATTTGCACGAGGCAATGGAGGGACACAGCTGAAAGTGTCGAAAGCCCCTCCTTTGCAAAACTTTGCGGTTTCCATCCTGCAAACGAAGCTCCTTCCGTTAATTAGTTGGCCCTCTTAGGCATCCTGAGCAGATGATATGTTTGTAATTGGGGGTGGGGGTGGGCAGAGAGAGGGGTTGTGGACTGAAAAGAAACAGGGGAGGAGGGGATGTGAGTTTGGGCAGACGGGAGATGCTCTGAGCCATTTCAACCAGGGCACGGTTCTGTCTCTTATTCATACTCATTGTCCATCATTGTTGCACCAGACACGCTCAATTCATAGGCGCCCCCCCTTCTCCTTTCTACCATGTCAGGCCGTGGTCTTGCTCTGTTTGTTGTTAAGAAAGAACTGCTCAGGGGAAGAAATGTTTCCCAGACGAGAGGTCAGCGGGTCAGTCTGGACCTCTGGACATTTGTGCTTCTTAGCGGCGCAGACATGTCATGTGAAAAACAGTGTGATCCTTTTGAGCAGGCGGCGGCAGCGGGGGTTTGTTTGTGGGTTATGCCACAAAGCACAACTTAGATCACAAGATTAGCTGTCAGGTCATCTGCTTTGAAATCCATTATGAAAAACACCCGGAAAACCGATGGTCGGCTCGAAGTCTTTTCGCCGACGAAAATTGCCAAGAAATTGTCCGGGGAGCGTGTTGTCAGTTTTATATAGATGTGGAAGTGTGAGCCCGTGGCGTGGATCCCGAAAAGCACGTTGTTACCCTAGTACGTTTCTGTTACTCGGACTAAATCTGTCGGCAAAACTTCCAGTCCAGATTAGAACACTCTAAACTCAGCTGTTCGGTGCGTGGGAAAAATGCATCTTGCAAAAGTTTGCAATGGACTAGAAAAGAGGAGCTAAAAAGTGTAAGGGGGGGGAGAGGCATAGATTGGGGGAAGGGATATGAAATTTACCCCCCCCCCCCACACACACACTGCAGATTACAAAACCAGAGTTTTGTTTGTAACCACTGCTGCTGACTAAATCAATTGCCCGGGAGAACAGTTCACATTTGCTACATGAGTTTGGGTCCCCCCCCCCTGAGATTAAGAATAACGATAGAAATTACCGCAAGGGAAGGGGAGGGGGAATCAGTTAAGCAGCATTTATTTTTTTTTTAAAAAAGAAATGTATGAAAGAATCTTTTAGCATCAGATTGCCGAACAAATCCTTAGCATCATGCAGGAAACTGTCTCTTTTTCAAAGTCGCTGGTTTTCGTTTGGGGGGGAGAAGGCTGTGTTTTGTTGTTATTACATTACATTACCCCCCCCCCCCCGACTGTCAAATTTTGCATAGAATTATGTACGATAATCATGTTTGCATACCCTATAATTCGAGTGGAAGTATAAAATGCAAACTGCTTAAAGAGAAAAGTGAAGTGTGTGCAATAGAAGAGGAGAGAGAAGGAGAGAAAAAAAACGCAGATAAATGAACAAAGGTTGTTTGGCTGTTCATATTCATAAGCAAAAGCTTAGATCATTCCCCCGCCACCGCCACTGCCCTACTGCCTTTTTAAAAGCAAAACCCTCACCGTATTTGAAGCTGGGTTATTTCCAAATAATAATCATAAAAGGACATGGACAGTCAAATATGGCAAAAACATCAGAAATGTACTAAGGGGGAAATTTCACTGGAAATATTTCATTTTCTTTCAGGATACATTACGCTCATGGAGTTTCTATTTTATCCCCATCCCACATCAATTTTTTCCCCATTCAACATATTTTACATTGTAACCAGCCTTGAGCCTGATGAACATAAAGGAAGAAAACCCTCACCGATCCATCAATAAAAACCCAGTCTTTCCATCCAACCTTGTCACCGTTAAGGTAAGACACACGCATGTACGCAGAGAAAGGCGAAAACACCCAAATATTTTGTTGCCTGTCAAAAGGTATTACTGATTCCGAGCTGGTGAATTTCCTTTCTCTTCCGCCCCCCCCCCCTTTTTTTACCTTGAAATGTATTTTCGTAACGACAGGCAAATGAATTCATAAAAAGGCAAGAGTATTTGGCACTATTTCATTCGGCGGAAGGTACCCCTGTAGCGTGTGAGCTGAATTTTATTGATTTGATCAGAAGGATGATTAAGGATCTGCTCTTTCCGAAATACAGCCACTTCATTTAGCAGCAAACACCTCTACGCGGGGGCGCCCGATTTGGCATTCTCTGCATACGCTCCCCAACATTGATCGGATTGTGCAAACCATGGATGAACATGTCACCATTGTACTTTAAGGGAAATTTGCATAAAACAATTACCCCATGGACAGTGGCTTCAGAGTTGTCTAGACAACATCCCTTAGATGGTATCACTGACCTCAGACACACTAGGCTAGCTTTAAATTAGCAATGAGCAAGACTGGAGGGCTGTATTATGGTAGTTATAAACCATAAGAAGGTATTTAAATAGATAGATAAGACACATGCAAATCTGCCCATTGCCATGACAACCATCTTGATATAGGTTTTCCATATGTAGCAAGAAGGGCAGAGCAAAAGGCACCGAGGGGGGAAAAATAGCACAGAACCTGTAAAGATAATGAACCCTGACAGTGTATTAGACTAGCTCTTGGTCACTTATTAACTCTTAATAGAATACAAACTTCTATAGTAGTACATTGCTCATTGGGTCAGAGAGCAATTACTTCTAAACCTCTGCCGGTACGGATCTCAGCTATATGGTTGCACCTAATGTACCAATTCTTCACAAATTGATCTGGCTGATTAAAAAACACTTTGCGATTAGATGCAAATTGCTTAGCTGCTCAAAAGCGCTTGGCGGGAGAGGATGGCAAAATGTGTCATTTTCCAGAACACGTCTATATTTCTTCAAATTTATTTTTAAAAATTATTTCCCAGCGTGGAGACGGTTAGGATTGCTCCCAGCAGCCAAATCCTGCACATCTCTGAATTTTCTCTAAACTGTTAGCCTCGGTGCACGGGGCAACCCTGATCAAACTGAGGGGGAACAGTGTACATTTTGAAAAATTCAGATTTTTAAAAATGCTCCGCAATAAATCACTTGTTTTGCAGGGAGTTGCTGGTGGGGGTGGAGGGGTTTGGATGCCACATTTTTTTTGGGGGGGGGGACCAAAATGAAACAAAAAACATGCCTTTCCTTGATTAACTTTGTTTGAGTCCTGCACTGGTCCCATGAACAGTTTCAGGTGTTCCCAAAGTCTCCATTTGGGAGCTGGGGTTGTTCCCTTTGCCATATATTTCTCAGGTTGAAACTAGACAGTGGGAAGAAAGGCTGGGATGTAAGGAATAAAGTTTCTGGAAAGGCCCCAGGCACTGGGTAGGCCCTCACCTCTGCTGAGATGCCTCTGAGTCAAAGGAGGTGATGTAGGACTCCAGCTCCTATCAGCCCCAACTTGCATGGCCAGTGCTCAGGGATGATGGGAGTTTTAGTCAGTGGAGGATCGTCCATGTCATGGACTGGTTGGATGCAAAGGAATGGTGGAAGGAACCAGTTGGGGGACAACCAAAGGAAGGAGGCTCAGAGCCTGGGGTGTGGTGGTGGGACAATGATTAGTGATCAGAGGGAAAAGAGAGAGAAGAATGGGAAGAGGAGGGATTGGAAGCTGAAGAGCTAACAGGGTTTAGTGAGTCTGGCTAGTGAAGACTCATGGGTGTCTCCTCTTGCTGCTGGGACAATAAGCTCCTCTCATTCTTGGTCTCCCAGAACCAGAAGAGGCATAAAAGGGGCAGAGGAAAGGTTGGCTGCAGGCAGGCGCAGTCTCTGGTTGCTTGGGAAATGCCCTGGAGAGGAGGGGAATTAGACGGCTTTGGGGAGTCAGGAATCATGCTTCCCAGAGGCATCTGGTTGGCCACTGCAAGATCAGGATGCTAGACTAGATGGACCAGTGGCCTGATCTGGCAGGCTATTCTTGTGTCCTTAACCTCTGTGTTTCCCACGTCCTTTCATCTTTAGTCAATAAAGCAGCTCTATCTTTCCATTTCCAACTCAGGGTAGGGAGATGGCAGGGTGTGAAATCTACTTTGGGTTTTTGGGAAAACTCTCTTTTTTAAATAGAACGCTGAGGTCCACCAACTGGACCCTGGTCCAAAATAGTGGCTTAAGAGGTTTTTATTATGAGTGGATGGGACACACCTGAGCTCATGCTCAGCCGGGGGATTTGTTTTCAGTACCAGAACTGAGATCATGGCCCTTTCACATGGCTGGACAGTGTTCTTGAAGCTACCAACATGAGTTTGACTAAACTGCGGGAGGCAGTGGAAGACAGGAGTGCCTGGCATGCTCTGGTCCATGGGGTCACGAAGAGTCGGACACGACTAAATGACTAAACAACAACAACAAAGATAGGACTGTGTAATCAATAGGAATAATTGAATCTGTCAGTTGCCTCATTTTCCCAATCTTAAATTCAGTTCTGCATATTTCCAGATCAGTGTAGATTTTTAAAGCAATCCTCATGAAAATTCACCAGAATTTTAATGTGAATTACAATTTTTAAAATGCAATTTTGCTTGATAGAATGAAATTTGCACATTATTTTCACTAATACGTGCACACATATCCTAGCACATGCATTTCTGTACACAGTACTCATTTGGATCCCTGGAAAAGACCCTGATGTTGGGAAAGATGGAGGGCACAGGGAGAAGGGGACGACAGAGGAATAGATGGCTGGACAGTGTTCTCGAAGCTACGAACATGAGTTTGACCAAACTGCGGGAGGCAGTGGAAGACAGGAGTGCCTGGCGTGCTCTGGTCCATGGGGTCACGAAGAGTCGGACATGACTAAACGACTAAACAACAACAACACACTGAATTGGATAACTGAGTTGCAAAAATTCAGCGCAGTGCAAATTTCGACAGACTGTGTTTCGGTGCTTAGCATGCGTCAGGACATGTGAATTGTGTAGATTTGTGTCAAAATGCAGACTGAACTAAACGTTGCCCCACTCCCTAGTTTGCAAATAAATAAAATCATGGCCCTTTCACACAAATATCTACTTCCAGTTTACCCCCCCCCCCACACACATTTGACTCTGTTATTTATGTGTTTAAATACAGCTCTGTTGCCCCATTGGCCTCTTGCCTTATTTACAGGCCCTGGCAACTGCTATGCTAATGTGTGCAAAATTTGGGGATTTAGCCTAAAAAAGGGTCCCATTACACAGTGGAATTGAAGGAGTTAGAGAGAGTCTGCGGGGTGACTTCAAAATCTCTCTCTTTATATACTTGAGGGCTTTTTTTTTTAAGTCACCTCTGCACTGCTTTTGCTACACAATCATTTTCTGCTTCAGAAATGTGGTCGCTTGGATCAATAGCTGCGCTAAGCTATGTAGCGACGTGGTCCTCACAAGACAGTTAAATCGTACGAGATGCATGTGGCTACCTTCTGATCTAAGCGTTCCAAAACCATTTTGCCAGTCCAAAAACTGGGCAAAAGTTAACCTGATGAAACAGCCCTTGACGAAACGTTCAAATTCTTACTAAGATAATAGCAGCTCTCTATATAATCGACATTAAGGCAATGCCTTTTTGAGGCCAAAATAATGTTACAAAATAGTATGCAGTGTGCAGGGTTCTCCAAAGCTTTTCATCTGGGTAAACTGTAAACAAAATGAGTAGATGGGTGCTTTTCCTGGACTTTCTCTGCCATTCAAATGAGGCTGTATTAGAAATTTTGCAGGATTCAGGCTGCAACTAGCTGAATTCAGTGCAACTTACTTCCAAGCAAGCATATTTAGGATTGGATGGGAGGCACAGTAATAAATGCTCGTGGTTTCCCCCCTTAATGCTTAATTTCATCTTAAATTGTTGATTTTTTTAATGTTCTTTTTAAAGTAACTGCTTTTGTTATTGAAAGTTGCTTTAAGAACCACAGAAGGAATCTGACTAATGAATAAATATGCAACTAAGTACATATACCATCAATCCTTTACCCACTTTCCTCAGAGTAAACATGACTGAACTCAAAGGGACTTGCCTCTGAGTAAAGATATGATCCAGAATCACTGCAGATGGTGAGAGCAGTTACGAAATTAAAAGACGCCTGCTTCTTGGGAGAAAAGCAATGACAAACCTAGACAGCATCTTAAAAAGCAGAGACATCACCTTGCCAACAAAGGTCTGTATAGTTAAAGCTATGGTTTTCCCAGTAGTGATGTATGGAAGTGAGAGCTGGACCATAAAGAAGGCTGATCGTCGAAGAATTGATGCTTTTGAATTCTGGTGCTGGAGGAGACTCTTGAGAGTCCCATGGACTGCAAGAAGATCAAACCTCTCCATTCTGAAGGAAATCAGCCCTGAGTGCTCACTGGAAGGACAGATCCTGAAGCTGAGGCTCCGGTACTTTTGTCACCTCATGAGAAGGAAGAGAAGACTCCCTGGATAAGACCCTGATGTTGGGAAAGATGGAGGGCACAAGGAGAAGGGGATGACAGAGGATGAGATGGTTGGATAGTGTTCTCGAAGCTACCAGCATGAGTTTGACCAAACTGTGGGAGGCAGTGGAAGACAGGAGTGCCTGGTGTGCTCTGGTCCATGGGGTCACGAAGAGTCGGACACGAGTAAACGACTAAACAACAACAAATATCTGTATAGGACTGTGTAATCAATAGGAATAATTGAATCTGTCAGTTGCCTCATTTTCCCATTCTTAAATTCAGTTCTGCATATTTCCAGATCAGTGTAGATTTTTAAAGCAATCCTCACGAAAATTCACCAGAATTTTAATGTGAATGACAATTTTTAAAATGCCATTTCCCTTGATAGAATGAAATTTGCACATTATTTTCACTAATACATGCACACATATCCTAGCACATGCATTTCTGTACACAGCACTCAATTGGATAACTGAGAAGCAAAAATTCAGCGTAGTGCAAATTTCAACAAACTCTGTTTTGGCGCGTATCATGCGTCAGGACATGCAAATTGTGTAGATTTGTGTCGAAATGCAGACTGAACTAAAAGTCTCCCCGCTCCCTAGTCTGCGAATAAATAAAATTAGCACTTTAAGTCTCTTAGTCTCTTTTAGATTATTATTATTTGTTTGACTTTCTCACGCTGAGTTCCTGAAAGGGTCAAAACTGCCAGGCAAAAAAATGTGCCCTGCCAAACACTGCATACATATCTTTTTTTTTGGGGGGGGGGGGGATATGAAGAAGGAAAATGTTGCCCATAAATTCTTCAGCTGCAATCCTACACCCAGTTAGATGTGCAAAAGGAAAGGCAAACGAGATTTCGAAGTGTACAGGATGGCAGCCCTTTTATCTACAAGCAACGCCGGCTTATCGCAGCTCTTTATTGTATGGCTACCCTTGATCGCAACCTTTATTGCTTACACACCAGCCCCTTGTTTATATGCCTGATACCAGCCGGTGCCCTTGAACTTGGCCCCTCCGAGCCCTGAGCCCCTTCCTTGACTCACTCAGTCACTCCAGTCACGTCTTCAATCAGCAAATCTGAGACAGGGGCTGGCTGATAGCCGAGCCTTGAGCAGGGCAATTAACACAGGACTAACGTGTCGCTCCTGGCATGGCTAAGAGAATAGCCGTCTGGAGATGACAGTCCTAAGTTTGGCTGTGACATCCAGGCCAGCCCGAGATCAGAGCAAGCAGCCGAGGGGAGGAGGGAGATGTAAAGAAAAAGACCAGCTCCAGTCTCTTTGAAGACTTATTTATTTCTATGGGGAGGGTTGCAGCTGGAAGGACAGATGAATAGAGACCACCCCCTGGCCCCCCGGGGGCTCCTTCGAAGAGTCTCTGCTGGGCGCTAGGGTGAAGCAGTGGGGAGGAAGGAAGCTCCCAGGATCTTGGCACCAGACTGCTGCTCTAAACTGGCCACACAAAATCCATGAATCCAAATACAGTGGTACCTCAGGTTACAGACGCTTCAGGTTACAGACGCTTCAGGTTACAGACTCTGCTAACTGAGAAATAGTACCTCAGGTTAAGAACTTTGCTTCAGGATGAGAACAGAAATTGTGTGGCGGCAGCGGGAGGCCCCATTAGCTAAAGTGATACCTCAGGTTAAGAACCGTTTCAGGTTAAGAACGGACCTCCAGAACAAATTAAGTTCTTAACCTGAGGTAACACTGTAACAATCAAAACCAGAACTTTATTTTGTTTTACTTATTTGGGGGTTGTCAACTTGGGAAGGCGGCCCATCTAGGAGGAAGGAAACTCTGATTCTAAACCTCTGCTGCCTTGTGGGACATCTTCATGAGAAGAAAAGGTTAAGGAGTAAACCCTATACAAGTCAAGAGTGGAGTCCCTAAGAATCATAGAATCATAGAGTTGGAATAGACCACAAGGGCCATCGAGTCCAACCCCCTGCCAAGCAGGAAACACCATCAGAGCACTCCTGACATATGGTTGTCAAGCCTCTGCTTAAAGACCTCCAAAGAAGGAGACTCCACCACACTCCTTGGCAGCAAATTCCACTGTCGAACAGCTCTTACTGTCAGGAAGTTCTTCCTAATGTTTAGGTGGAATCTTCTTTCTTGTAGTTTGCTCCGTGTCCGTTTCTCTGGAGCAGCAGAAAACAACCTTTCTCCCTCCTCTATATGATATCCTTTTATATATTTGAACATGGCTATCATATCACCCCTTAACCTCCTCTTCTCCAGGCTAAACATGCCCAGCTCCCTTCGCCGTTCCTCATAAGGCATCGTTTCCAGGCCTTTGACCATTTTGGTTGCCCTCCTCTGGACACGTTCCAGTTTGTCAGTGTCCTTCTTGAACTGTGGTGCCCAGAACTGGACACAGTACTCCAGGTGAGGTCTGACCAGAGCAGAATATAGTGGCACTATTACTTCCCTTGATCTAGATGCTATACTCCTATTGATGCGGCCCAGAATTGCATTGGCTTTTTTAGCTGCCGCGTCACACTGTTGGCTCATGTCAAGTTTGTGGTCAACCAAGACTCCTAGATCCTTTTCACATGTACTGCTCTCAAGCCAGGTCGGATGGTGGCTTGTACGCCTCCTTCCGGCAACTCCTGCAGCCAAGCTGCTGCCAAACATATTGCTCTGTTTTCCTTTGGACCACATCAGCGAGGCTGAGAGGGGGGTCTTGCCTTCTGGGCAGCCCAGGGCCTCCATATGCACTGCCCAGACTTGCAGCCCCAGGAGGTCAGTTGGGTGTTGCTTACACAGCGATTTGACTTCACCCCTGGAGGTGCGCTCCATTGTTTCCTGAGACAGACAGATGCCGACAGCAGCAACTTCCTAAAATTTATGTACTGCTTGACTGTAGAATAAATAAATAAATCCAGAAGCAGTTTACAAAAAGAATAAAATGAAATTATTAGTAAAAAAAAACCAACACCATTAACATGTTCAAAACAAATTAAAACAGCAATAAACTAAAGATGAATCAGCATTTTTGGTATCTGTGTCAGCTTGCCTAAACAAAAATGTTTTTTAACCAGTGCCAGAAAGAGTACAGTGAAGGCGGCTGCCTCATATCAATAGGCAAGGAGTTCCGAAGTGCAAGTGCTGCCACATTAAAAGAGTGATTGTGTGTGAAGACCTCCCAAAGAAAGACACCAATATTAGTTTAAAGTTATTGACATAATTTTGGCCACAACTTTACTGATTACGGAATCATAGCTGTCAACGTTTCCCTTTTTAAACGGAAATTCCCTTATTCCGAATAGGATTCCTCGCAAGAAAAGGGAAAAGTTGACAGCGATGTACAGAATGTGAATGGTTTGCTTAGGCATTGGTTCAACTAGCTCAGTGTTTCCCAACCTTGGGCCTCCAGCTGTTTTTGGACTACAACTCCCATCATCCCTAGCTAGCAAGACCAGTGGTCAAGGATGATGGGAATTGTAGTTCAAAAACAGCTGGAGGCCCAAGGTTGGGAAACACTGAACTAGCTGCACCTCCACCTCCAGCAGGGCAGCACTGACAACTGGCAGAAGTCAGTAAGGGTGAACATACTGGGAGAGCATTGGTCCTACCACAGACGCAACCTCACCCCAAATGCTCCCAGGTGCTCTGGCATGGCCCTAACCCCTAGAAGGGGATCGGACAAAAGCATGGCGAGCAACTGGATTCCTTTAATGAAACACCCTATTGCACATGGGGGGGCAGGTGTGACAACCTCCCCTCCACCACACATGAACCAATGCCTAACCACCAAAACTTACAAAGTTGTGATGATTTGCTATGTGGCAGGCGAAACCCAAGTGGCACCAGCCAATCCGCCAAATGGGAAAATTCCTACCGGGCCCCTGCCCCCAAAGCAGACGACCCACGACAGCAGGGCAAGGTCATAGGTAAAGGTAAAGGTAAAGGTACCCCTGCCCGTACGGGCCAGTCTTGACAGACTCTAGGGTTGTGCGCCCATCTCACTTAAGAGGCCGGGGGCCAGCGCTGTCCGGAGACACTTCCGGGTCACGTGGCCAGTGTGACAAAGCTGCATCTGGCGAGCCAGCGCAGCACACGGAAACGCCGTTTACTTTCCCGCCAGTAAGCGGTCCCTATTTATCTACTTGCACCCGGGGGTGCTTTCGAACTGCTAGGTTGGCAGGCGCTGGGACCGAGCAACAGGAGCGCACCCCGCCGCGGGGATTCAAACCGCCGACCTTTCGATCGGCAAGCCCTAGGCGCTGAGGCTTTTACCCACAGCGCCATCCGCGTCCCTTGGGCAAGGTCATAGCAAGACCCTAAATATAGGGAGGGTGGGTGGGTGATCTGAGGAAGCTTGATGCAATGTGCAGCGGTATAAATAGGTCCCCCGGCTGCAAATTCTATCAACCCCATCGGCCAGAATTACCCCAGCAATCGAGGGACCCAATTGTGTTGTTGTGGCTATCCAGTCGCTCCCACCCACACAAACGGTGAGGTCAGTCTTGGTGATGTCACCGCAACACGTGCTCTCTGTGAGGAGGACGCAATTTATTTACAAATGTGGAATGGGTATTATTTGGCACCTGTAAGTGTTCCAGTTTGACTGGTTAAAGTGGTTGAGAGGGCATATATGGGGTAACAGCAGCAACAACAACAACATACCCCATGCTTTTTTTCTTAAAAAAATGTTTAGGGGTACTCTCATTTTGACTCAAGAAAATCACCATTTTATAGTTCAAATCAGGAAACATACCACACATCCACATTCCACACTGCTTCACATATTAAACGCTCGCTTCCATCTGAGACTCAGGGAACACTGTGAGTGGAAATGAGGCCGCCATCGGGGCCAGCAACGGAACTGAGGATTCACCATGACAGAGAAGAAACTTAGAATTTTCAATTTTGTAGTTTCTTCTCCAGTTAGATTCACAAAATGTTTAGGGGTATGCGTCCCCATGCGTCCCCCCAGGAAAAAAAGCACTGATAATAATGATGATGATGATGATGAAGAAAGTGGTCAGGGTGGCATTCAGTTCAAAAAAGGAGTATAAGAAGCTACTTTGTACAGAGTCAGACTATCGGTCTATCTAAAGCAGTCTTGTCTATAGCAACTGGCAGCAGGTCTTTAGGATTTTTGGAAGGTACATTGCTAGCTCTCCCTAAGATGTTATTGAGGACTGAACCTTGGGGCCTTCTGAATGCAAAAGATGTGCTCTAACACTGACCTGTGCCTCTTCCCCAAAAACTTACCCCTCCCTCAGTTATCTGGACAAAGATTTCTTCTAACCAAGCCTAAAAGGACCTCCAGTGAAGGAGGTTCCTCAGAGGGTGGTATCTTCTCCTTCATTGGAGGTTTTTAAACAGAGCCTGGATGGATGCCTGTCTGGGATTCTGTAATCACTGCATCTCAACCAGGGCCGGATTTAGGTTTGATGAGGCCCTAAGCTACTGAAGGTAATGGGGCCCTTTATATGTCCAGCTGTCCTTTGTCAGTGAAATATACTCAGAGTTCTGCTGTGATTTCATGCTCTTTATTGTAGCTTGTAAAACAGTAATTGAATTTCCCCCCAAACCTCAGGCTTTTATATACATTATTTACACAATGAGTCCCATCTGATTGGCTGATTCTGCTTCCCTCCTGTAGCCTGATTGGTCTTCTCCTGCAAGCCAATCAGTTGTTGCATTCTAGGATCTTACCTGCCTATTGTTCTAGGATCCAAGCTTAGTACATAACAGTCAACAACAAATTGTCAGTTTTTGGTGTTGAATTTATGCTATATGGTAATTTATCGATCTAATAGGAGCCCAAACAACACAAAATACCCTATATATAGAAATGAGCAAACCAGTGATATTTTAGGGAGCAGGGGAGCAGGCGGGGCCCATTACTTACATCATAGGAGCCTACACAACACAAGACACTGTTGCTGTATGTAGGTTTTATTTTATTTGTTTTTTATCTTATATTTTGGAAATGTACATCCAGTTTCTTTTTCCTTTAATTTTTGGGGGGCCCCTAAGAGAGTGGGGCCCTAAGGTATAGCTTGTTTGTAAATCCGGCACTGATTGAAAGAGGGTTGGAATAGATGACCCCTGGGGTCCCCTCCAACTCTACAGTTCCAGAATTCTAAGAAAACACCTTGCTGCAGTTTTCCAGGGGTTCCTGGCCCTGGTGAATCTTTTAGAAGCTGCAGGTCCAAGGGAAAAGAATGAGGAAGGTGAGAATTAATAACGATGGTGAAAGACCATCAAATCAACATATAGGATTTTTCTTTACCTTCTTCAAGCTGCTAAGAATTAGAAGGTAAGGACGCATAGTGAACACACACACAGAGGGGAGTAGAAGACCTTTGTGGCTCAGCACATGGTAATCAGTTCCAACTAAATTTCTAAGCGATAAAAAAAATCACGAAACTGGAAATTTAAATTTAATGAGAGAGGATGAAGCAAGGCTGGCTAATGAAAGGGTCTGTATCTAGCAGAGATAGAAGTCGAACCCGTTCCTAAGTTATGGCTGCTAGGTGTGTACAAATCTCCAGCCTTCTAACTTTCCCTTAATTGTGGTAAGATGTTTCTGGGTTTTCTCAACCTGCCATCCGTGTGACGGAATTAGCCCTTGGGAAGGACTGAATGGGGTGGGAGACAAAAGAAAAGGAGGAGGAAATCAGGAGCAGGGATTGGGAGAGAGATGGAAGGGAAGGGAGCTGGGGACATTGAGAGAATGTGCGTACATACATGTGGCATGTATGTATGCGCACATGCATGTAGGAGAAGTCCGTAAAGGCCCATGAGGCTCCGATACCTGTTACTGAGGACAGTGCAAACAAAGGGTTAGATACAGGGGTCAGCAAACTTTTTCAGCAGGGGCCAGTCCACTGTCCCTCAGACCTTCTGGGGGGCCGGAGTATTTTTTTTTTGGGGGGGGGGGAATGAACGAATTCCTATGCCCCACAAATAACCCAGAGATGCATTTTAAATAAAAGGACACATTCTACTCATGTAATAACACACTGATTCTGGGACCGTCCACAGGCCGGATTTAGAAGGCAATTGGGCTGGATCCGGCCCCCGGGCCTTAGTTTGCCTACCCATGGGTTAGAATAACCCCTTAGTTGCGATGAGTTAGAAAAAATAAAGATCAATTCCACTTTGTTGTTGTTGTTTAGTCGTTTTGGTCGTGTCCGACTCTTCATGATCCCATGGACCAGAGCACGCCAGGCACTCCTGTCTTCCACTGCCTCCCGCAGTTTGGTCAAACTCATGCTGGTAGCTTTGAGAACACTGTCCCACCATCTCGTCCTCTGTCGTCCCCTTCTCCTTGTGCCCTCCATCTTTCCCAACATCAGGGTCTTTTCCAGGGAGTCTTCTCTTCTCATGAGGTGGCCAAAGTATTGGAGTCTCAGCTTCAGAATCTGTCCTTCCACTAGGGGAGCTTAAATGTGTGTTCGGGTGCGGGATGGTGACATTCCCAAGATCTCAGGGTCTGAGCTAAGTTACACAATCTTTTGCCTCTCTTGACTCACAGGAGGTGACTTTCCACAGAGGGGAGCCTATTGTAGCAGTGGAGGTGCCCTATGTTTTTCTCCCTGGGATTTTTGGTATGCACTGAGTGAGCTTCACTACTGCCGAAAGCCACCTTCCACAAGTTAGAGAAAAGGGTGGATGGGAGGAGCAAGTGCAACCACCTCAATTTGCATATGCTGCCCCACCCCTTTTGCTTCTGGCCCCACCCACTACTGGCATGTGGGTCCCTGGAAGGAAATTTCTGACAAACCTTCCTCACATCTGTTCTAAACACAGTAAGAGCAGTAGCAACCATTCTATTTTATAAATAATTTTATACTCTGCCCGTCTGGTTTCCCCGGCCACTCTGGGCGGCTTCCAACACGTAATAAAACATCAAACTTCCTGAAACGTCAAACTTCAGATATCTTCTAAAAGTTATATGGAAAGGTGGAGAGCTGAACTTAAGACTGGAAGAAAACGAGAAATGCAAAGCAAACTTGATAGATCCATCCACCCTTAGACCTTGCCGGCATGGCAAATGGTCCAGAAAGATGGCAGTTGCGGCCCAACACAGATGGAAGTTATAGTTGGCTCAGTTGAATTCTCTTTCTCTGTGGATGGAACCTCTGGCAAGGAGTGCGTTGCAGAAAGGTACTCCTTGCTGCGCCTACTTTTGCTTCTAGCTATGCACTCTGCTGGCATGTGGCCCCTGGAAGGCTCCCTATGATGAAATGTGGCCCCTGGGTTTAAAAATAAAGCTTCCCCACTCTGATGTAGATGATTCTGATCTGGATGGACCATAGAAAGTGTTGGTGCTGACCTTTAAAGCCCTAAATGGCTTCGGTCCAGTATACCTGAAGGAGCGTCTCCACCCCCGTCGTTCTGCCCGGACACTGAGGCCCAGCTCCGAGGGCCTTCTGGTGGTTCCCTCATTGCGAGAAGCAAAGCTACAGGGAACCAGGCAGAGGGCCTTCTCGGTGGTGGCACCCGCCCTGTGGAATGCCCTCCCACCAGATGTCAAAGAGTACAACAACTACCAGACTTTTAGAAGACATCTGAAGGCTGTCCTGTTTAGGAAAGCTTTTAAATGTTTAATAGGTTATTGTATTTTAATATTCTGTTGGAAGCCGCCCAGAGTGGCTGGGGAAACCCAGCCAGATGGGTGGGGTATAAATAAATTATTATTATTATTATTATTATTATTATTATTATTATTATTAGAATCATAGAATTGTAGAGTTGGAAGGGAACCTGGGGGTCATCTAGTCCAACCCCCTGAGATGTAGGAATCTCAACCAAAGCATCCATGACAGTTGACCATCCAACCTCTACCTACAAACCTCAAAGCAAGGATTGGCCTGACTCTTTATTGCTCCACTCTTTGGGATGAGACATAAGGCTCTTTTTTGCTCCCACCATGAAAAATAGGTGGAGGAGGTAACAAGAGGCCAGACTGTCAGTTTGCCGGCTGCACCAGTTCCCCCGGCAAAGCACCGGGGTCTCGGCTTCCGCCTGTGCGATAGCCAGGCAGCTCGGAGCGGATGCTTTATTGCCGTCTGGAAGTGTTTATTTTCTGGACATAAATTCAATGGACAGAGTCAAGGCATGTGTAGATATAAAGCATACCATCATTTGAGCTAAGCTGACAAGGACAATTTACTGTACCGCGCATTCGTTTTGGGCCGGTCAGGAGATGCCGGGGCTATTAACATGCTGAAAATTCCCGCTGTTCCCTCCGTATTGTCCCTTCCCTGAACTTTGGGAATGGCATGTATTAACCCCTCGAGAGCCTTTGAGGCGCAGCGCACAGCTGGGGAAGAGACACTTGCTCAGAGCCTGGTAGGCATATGCACTATGTCCAGAGATTATTGACGGTTCCCGGGTTGCCAGCCTGGGAAAAGAAAGAAAGAAAGAAAGAAAGAAAGAAAGAAAGAAAGAAAGAAAGAAAGAAAGAAAGAAAGAAAAGAAGGAAGGCATGGCCTCTGAGCATGCTGCTGTTGAGAGGCCCAGCGGAGGGGTTGTGGCATTTCCCCGGAGGAGATTTCGAGTCCAGCATGTACGTCGACTCAACTTGTTTTTGTAACTAAGTTCGCCTGTCATCCTGTCCTTGTTTTCCCTCGGAAAGAAAGAAAGAAGAGGCAAATTTTGGCCTTTTTCTTAAAAAAACAAAACAAAAACCAGACACCACAGGGTGTCTCTGTATTCTTCCATTTTAGATGGCAAGTGGGGGTTGACACAACTCGAAAGATTTTTTTAAAAATCCCGCAAGTAGAAATGGAGCGTGTCAGGGAAAAATCTACTAACTTTCTGTATGCAAGGTTCTCTCTCAAACAAACAAACAAACCCCCAATGTTGTTGTTTTTACAGGGGAAAATTGAATTGCATGCCCCACACCTGTAGCCTGGAGTGATTGTTGTTGTTTTGTTGTTTAGTCGTTTAGTTGTGTCCGACTCTTCGTGACCCCATGGACCAGAGCACGCCAGGCACTCCTGTCTTCCACCGCCTCCTGCAGTTTGTTCAGGCTCATGTTTGTAGCTTTGAGAACACTGTCCAACAATCTCGTCCTCTGTCGTCCCCTTCTCCCAACATCAGGGTGTTTTCCAGGGAGTCTTCTCTTCTCATGAGGTGGCCAAAGTATTGGAGCCTCAGCTTCAGGATCTGTCCTTCCAGTGAGCACTCAGGGCTGATTTCCTTAAGAATGGATGCGTTTGATCTTCTTGCAGTCCATGGGACTCTCAAGAGTCTCCTCCAGCACCAGAATTCAAAAGCATCAATTCTTCGTCGATCAGCCTTCTTTATGGTCCAGCTCTCACTTCCATACATCACTACTGGGAAAACCATAGCTTTTACTATACTCACCTTTGTTGGCATGGTGATGATACTGTCCAGAAAAAGGGCAGTGAGGGCAGAAGTGATAGGAACCACATCGCCAAGGTGTGTGGTGGCAACTAACCCCTTTCCTGTGCTATAATTTTCCTGCTGGAAATGCATGAATATTCTGTTTGTCCCCACAGAGATGCCTGCTCAAGGAATCTCCAGTCAGCCCATTAGCCCATCTATCTCCTGACTGCCTGCTCTGACTGGCAGAGGCTCTGCAGGCTTCCAGACCAGAGATTTCCCCAGTCTTGCTTGTATTGGCTGCATGGACTGGCAGTGACTCTTCTTGCATCTCAAGGGGTTGGGCTAGATGACTCTTGAGGTCCCTCCCAAAGCTACAATTCTACAAATGCCTCTAAGCAAACACAGGGAGTCCTGACTTTATTGGAAGCGCTGGCTGTTTCAGAGGCCTCAGTTGCCATCCTCTGTTTTCTCTCGGAAATGGCAGGCAGCCAACTCTTTTGAGTCACTATTTACCAATCGCTAAATATAGAGTCTAGATTTCGACGGACAAAACAGATTGGTCTTGTTGCAGAACCATGAATAAGCACCAGCCCAGGCGCTGGCCTAATGGTTTATTCTCCCGGAGTATTGCTTAGTGTAAACTGCCCTCTATCTCAGGGAGGGAAATTCGAGATAGCGGAGATATAAACACACAGACACACATTTCCTTTAAGCTGAAAACATGCTGGGGAAAAGCTTTTCATTTTGTTGATAAGACAAAGGAAGCGATAAGAAGGATAGAGCGCTATTTCTCCTTCTTTTTTTCTTTTTTTGGGGTGCGGGGTGCGGGACAGGGGTCAGAGAGAACATCACTGCCTAACTCAGACCAATAACCCCAGATTTCTCAACTTAGATCTGAAATGGCACACACAGCTTGCGGTGTGCTCTGGTGGAGGCTCCTTGATTCTTCTGGGAAGCTCTGCCTCAAGCAAGAGGGGAAATCTTATAAAGCATAAAAAATGCAGTTCGAGAGGCTGGTACCCACTGGTACTCCTGGGGTGGAAGGCAGGAAGAGTAACAGGAGGCGGTGTCACAGCGAGTGAATGACAGGTTGAGACAACTACATAAGAACATCAGAAGGAGACGTGTGGTGAACGCGGCGGAAGTCTTTTATAATATTTTAACTAAGATTTATATATCACAGTATTTGAAACAAGAATTTGGTAATATTCAGGTTAGGAGGACTATTTTTTCTTTCCATTTGTCTTTTCTCTTTATATCTTTTATTTTTCCTTTCCTTTCTTTTTCTTTTTATTAGTTTTCATTTGGGAAAATATGTATATAAGTGTGTTTACAGTGTTATGATTGTTCTTTGTTTTTCTTTGTTTAATTTTTATTTTTTGAAAAAAATAATATTATATATACACACACACACAGAGAGAGAGAGAGAGGTACCTCAGGTTAAGAACTTAATTCGTTTCGCAGGTCCGTTCTTAACCTGAAACTGTTCTTAACCTGAGGTACCACTTTAGCTAATGGGGCCTCCCACTGCCGCCGCGCTGTCGGAGCACGATTTCTGTTCTCATACTTAAGCAAAGTTATTAACCTGAGTTACTATTTCTGGGTTAGCGGAGTCTGTAACCTGAAGCATATGTAACCTGAAGCATATGTAACCCGAGGTACCACTGTATAACACATCAGAAGGAGCCTGCCGGACAGTGTTTAATTAAATACAGTGGTACCTCAGGTTAAGAACTTAATTCGTTCCGGAGGTCCGTTCTTAACCTGAAAGTGTTATTAACCTGAGGTACCACTTTAGCTAATGGGGCCTCCCGCTGCCGCCGCCACGTGATTTCTGTTCTCATCCTGAAGCAAAGTTCTTAACCTGAGTTACTATTTCTGGGTTAGCGGAATCTGTAACCTGAAGCGTATGTAACCTGAGGTACCACTGTATGTGGTTGGCAGTGAGGAAGGGGAGAAATTTAGTGATGAATTTTGTTATTTTTATTAAAAAATAATAAAAATAAAAATAAAACTGTACACCACCCCAATCTCTGAGCAGTGCAATATTCCAGGAGTTGCAAGCGCTTACAGTTTGCTTTCTTCTGAATGAGGAACAGCAGGGTCTCTGGTGTCTTTATGATATATGGCTTATACATCAAAATATACAACCAGAGCAAACAATGGAGGGGTTTGCAGCATTAACACCACAAAAATATCTTGTTTCTCCCAAAGCCACAGCCTTGGATTCAAGCAGAAATCAGGCACGGCTCTGTCTCTCTGGCTTCCCAGCTTACTGCTATGCTACCAGCTTCTAGCTCACCTAACACATCTCTCAATTCTGGCCTCTGTCTTTTCCCTACCCATTTGTTATCTGGCACAGAGTCACTTCCTTTGTTACCTTAATAGTCCATACTTAGAGGGCCATTACCCCACCAGGAAGCTAGCTTGGCTATTCCAGGAACTGGATCTGTGCTGGACCAAGGAATTTGAAGGGGGTTCAGCCATACGGCCTACCCACCATCTCATAACAATGCAAACTGTTGTTGTGATTTTGGAGAAGTGAAATGAAGATTGGTTAGAAAGAGAAACTGGAAGAAACTGAAATGGTCAGATTTCACCCATTCCTACTGGAGAGTGACCATATCCCTTCCTGTTATCAGTGAAATTCTACCGTATTTCCAATGAAAGGATCCCTCTGGACCACAGCATTTGTACATTCAGAGTCGGCTTCTGCAGTGGGGCTATTTTGCCCCACTTTTTGGTGCCAATAATCAAGATCTACTGTGTAAAATCCATCCCAGTCTTCTGCTATTGTGGCTGTGTCAGCCGTTCCTTGTTAACCTGGGAAGAAGTGACAAATGAGGTACCACAGGGTTCTGTCTTGAGCCTGGCGTTATTTAATATTTTTATACATGGACGCAGTAGCAGAGGGGATATTCATCACAGCCGCATGTGTCACCCAACAGAAAGAGGATCCAAGGCAGGGCGGAAAACTGTGTCAAAATGAACAAAAAGAAACGTCAACTTTACGATAAATGTAAAGTCCTTCCTAAAGGCAAGAGAAGAATCAAATGCGAAAATATAGTGTGAGACATGGCACCTGGCTTGACAGCAGGACATGAGGAAAAGATCTGGGGGGTTTAGTAGATACAATCTAAACATGAGCCAGCAGGGTGATGCAGCAGCTAAAAGGGCTAATGTGATCCTAGGTTGCATCAGCAGAAGCACAGTGTCTATTCTGCTTTGGACAGACCTCATATAGAGTACGGGATGCGGGTGGCGCTGTGGGTTAAACAACAGAGCCTAGGACTTGCCGATCAGAAGGTCGGCGGTTCGAATCCCCGCTACGGGGTGAGCTCCTGTTGCTCGGTCCCTGCTCCTGCCAACCTAGCAGTTTGAAAGCACATCAAAGTGCAAGTAGATAAATAGGTACTGCTCCAGCGGGAAGGTAAACGGCGTTTCCGTGCGCTGCTCTGGTTCGCCAGAAGCTGCTTAGTCATGCTGGCCACATGACCCGGAAGCTGTACACCGGCCAATAAAGCGGAATGAGTGCCGCAACCCCAGTGTCGGCCATGACTGGACCTAATGGTCAGGGGTCCCTTTACCTTTACCTTTACACATAGAGTACTGGGCACACTTTTAGCAATCAGTCAATCAATCAATGGGACATTTTATTTATTTATTTATTTATTTATTTATTTATTTATTTATTTATTTATTTGCAGTATGCATATACCACTTAATATTCAGAATTTCTAAGAGGTGTGCATATAAGGTTAAAGAGAGAGAGAAAGAGCAATCTCTCAATGAAAATTCAATAGAGTGAAAAACTACCGGTACCTTAAAATACCTGCTGAAATAAGGAAGTCTTTGCAAAGCGCCTTCAGTTTAGTAATGAGGAGCCCTGTCTAAATGCAATCAGGGGGGAGTTTCTCAGAATTGGGCTCACACTACTGAAGGGATGCCTTCTGGTAGTGATGAACCACGCATTTGAACCAAGGGAGACTCATCCAGCGATCTCAGTCATCGGGCATTGTGTTAGGGGAAATTGCTGGCAGAAATGCAAATATGAGGCCAAACTGCATGCAAAAATGCATTTGTTAGCAGAAATCTGCACAAAAATGATGCATGCAATGTTTTGTGCACATTTCCCAAAGAGATATTCACAAATTGATGCAGAAACATAGTATACAGAAATTAAGGTTGGTAAAAATGAGAAATTGAGAGAAACCGAAATGGACCGATTCATCGTTTCCCAAGCTATGGTCCTTTGACATTCTGCAGGGATTCCTTCAACAAAAGCCATAGGCCTATGTCTTCTGTCTAATCTGGTTCTGGGATGCCCGGCGCACTCACAAGACAACAGCGTGCTAGAAAGAAAAAAGTTTCCCGATCACAACTTGGATGGGCTGAATTGCTTGTGTTCCTAGTCACAAAGCTGAATCATAATGGGCGAGGGGGCCCTCCCAGGACTACAATACCCAGAATCCATTGGAAGGAAATGAGAATGTCATTGGGACAGGTGCAAACGCATGGCGTCCGCTGTGGGGCCACGCCCACCTTCCCCTCGATAGCCTTTACCTGCTCTGCAGGAGAAGAAAGCACCGGCGGGTTTCAGAAAAGGGTTAAAAGAGTGGGGAGCGAGGAGAAGGACTGACAAAATCCTTACAACATGTACCATATGGTTTGACATTTACCAGATTAGTTAAACATTTCTACTGGGGATAAATATGCTGAGATATCTATGTAAAGAAATTGCATGAGACAAGGACACATGCAGCATATTTATGCTAGGGAGTCATTGCTTCCTCCTTCCACTCCCCTCCTTGCTAGAAGCATCCAGGGGCCGTATGCATCAGGTCCAAAAAGCTAAAAAAAAGAGAGCCAAATTAGCCCTCCTAGAGAGGACCAGGGGAAATGCAAAAGGGATCCCCCTTCAAAGTTCTGAATGGATTTTTTTATAAAAACAAAAACACAAAATCTGTCCCATCCAGAAGCCGTCCTTTCGGAGAGGCGAAAAGCATGCAAAGTTTGTCAGAATCTATTTTCAGGGTTCCCCGCTGCCTTCGGAGAGGAGACGGCGATGGCTGCCAAATTGATTCTAGGCCGGCTGATGTCGAGGAGGGGAGGGTGACTGCCGGTGCCCAGCTTCTGGTACAAGCACGGCTGCTCCTCAGTGAACAGCCCTAAAGCCATAGATTTCATTTGATCTTTGCAAAGGCTAACATCTGTCTGCTGTCATTTTAGTAAGATTGATGACAGGCTGGGAAAGGGGGTAGGGGGGAGGATTGGCGAGAGGTGGGGGGGGGCAGAGGAGGAGGAGGAGGAGGAGGACGAGAGGACGAAGGGAAACCGAGCAGGAGGATGGCATTTCTCATGGACAGCCCCGTTGGCACCGGCCGGAGCTGGCAAAGGTCACCGAAATAGGTCCTCTGTAGCAAGCAGTACCAAGCTGCCGGCTCAATACCCTAACCAGCAATTGTGCCTGGTTGTTAACAGTTGATCGCCACGAATTGGAGGCACAAAGGCAGCTGGGTCTCTCCCCCCTTTCTCCCCCCCTCTCTCCCTCCTTCCATTCTTTTGCACCTTGCATATCTCCATCGATTACTCACACAGCAAACCCTACAGAGCTAAATGTTATGACAGCCATAAGAATGTGGTTTACTGTTATCTTAATGTAGCTGGGCAGTGCAAGGTAAAACTATCAAACACTATTATTCTTTCCGAACACTCCAAGAGAAGCTAACTGATATGGACATCAAACCTTCCTTTTTTTTTTTTCTTTTTGGTAAAAACCCTCTTGAATATTGGGTGCGAAGAAGTTGAGTATTCTCCAGTTGCATCTGAAGTTATTCACACCTTCTTTTTTCTTTTTCTTTTGGGGAGCGGCAGATTCCTAAGTTCTGTTCACATGGCAATATATTTCCATTTCCCTGATGTCCCCCTAACTGTTAATTTCTGCACCATTTCATACAACGCAAAAGCCGCTTCCAGAAATTTTGTGGAATTTAGCGCACATTTCGGGCTCGGTTCCGTGTTATGGGCAAATGGACTTTTTTCAGGAAGCAAATGACATAAATGAGTGCTAAACTTATATTCTGCAATATATCCAGATGTGGCTTTTATGTCAGGTGAAAGCTCAAATATAATGTGGAAACTAACAGGGAAACATCAGGAAAACAGAATAAATGGCCTCTTTCCATATGGTCCGACCTGCATCCTGCAATCGTCACTCTTCCCAGTAAACTCTTGAAATTTTAGCTCTGCGGTGGGGAAAGGGGTCTTCTAACAAATTTTGTAAACTACAAGTTCCCAGGATACTTTGGGGGAAGCCAGGACTCTTCAGGTGTTATAAGAGTACATTAAAAATACGGGGCAGGTGTGGTCTGAGTCTGAAATGAACTTCATCTTTGTCTAATATCCAGGAACTGGACTGTTAAAGATTGAGATGGACAGATACATCCATATACCAAGTGCAATGCAAGAAGAGATAACAGATTGCCCTGCACTGTGTAGTATGTCTCACAGGTGATGGAAGACTAAAGATGGACTTCCAATTCCTGTGAAATATGACCAGATATTGCTGGTAATTATGGGTGCTGGTCTGGACTTCTTGAATGGCTTTTTTTTTACGGATCATGGCATGCTTCTGGCATGAGGCTTGATATAAAATAAACAGATGCAATAAACAGCAACAACTTCATTAAAGGTAAAGGGACCCCTGACCATTAGGTCCAGTCGTGGCTGACTCTGGGGTTGCGGCGCTCATCTCGCTTTATTGGCCGAGGGAGCCAATGTACAGCTTCCGGGTCATGTGGCCAGCATGACTAAGCTGCTTCTGGTGAACCAGAGCAGCGCACGGAAATGCTGTTTACCTTTCCGCCAGAGTGGTACCTATTGATCTACTTGCACTGCATACTTTCGAACTGCTATGTTGGCAGGAGCAGGGACTGAGCAACGGGAGCTCACCCCGCCACGGGGATTTGAACCGCCGACCTTCTGATCAGCAAGTCCTAGGCTCTGTGGTTTAACCCACAACACCACCCGCATCCCAACAACTTCATTACTGGGCAGTCATTATACAGTGGAGGAGGTTGGGTGGTCTGATGGTTAATGCTTTGATGTCAAAGGTCAGCCAAAGTACTGTGAAGGAGAAGGAGGAGGAGGAGGAGGAGGAGAAGTTGCTTGAGGTGAACTATGGTTTGTAGGTTTTGCTATTACCTGCACAAGAATTTGCCGTCAGCTGAAGCTGCAAGATAATTTCGAACCACTGGCCCTAATTCAGGGGTGGAGAAGCACTCTCAGTTTAAGGACTGGATTTTATCCTGACCAACTTTCAGTGTGGGTGGGAAGCTGCCTTCTGGTGGTGGGCAGAGGCCAAAGTGGTTGGGGGCAAAGGTCACCAAAGCAAAAGACAAGTACTCAAAATAGCCTTGTCTTGCCTTGGTAATGGACTGGATGAGAGCCAACAAACTGAAGCTCAATCCAGACAAGACTGATGGGCAGTTCCCCAAGACTCGATACATACGAGGTTGCCTGCTCTTGATGGGGCTACACTTCTTCTGAAGGAGCGGGTATGTAGCTTGGGAGCAATTCTGGATTCTTTGCTGTCACCTGAGGCTCAGGTGGCCTCAGTGATGCTGAGTGCCTTCCATCAGCTTTGGCTGGTGGCCCAACCACACCCCTGTCTGGACAGGGATAGTCTATCTTCTGTTGTCTATGCTCTGGTAACTTCTACATTAGATTACTGCAATGTGTTATATGTAGGGCTGCCTCTGAAGACGGTTCAGAAACGTCAGCTAGTGCAGAGTTCAGGGTCCAGGTTGCTCACTGGAACAAGGTGGTTTGAGCATATTACAGCGATCCTGGTCTGACTACACTGGCTACCAATGAGTTTCTGGGCCCAATTCAAAGTGCTGGTTTTCACTCATAAAGCCTTAAATGGCTCAGGACTGCAATACAGTGGTACCTTGGTTCTCAAACTTAATCTGTTCCAGAAGTCTGTTCCAAAACCAAAGCGTTCCAAAACCAAGGTACTCTGGTTTCCGTCACGGTGTCCCGTTGTGCCAGAAGCGGTTTAGTCACGCTGGCCACATGACCCGGAAAGCTGTTTGTGGACAAACACCAGCTCCCTCGGCCTGAAAGCAAGATGAGTGCCGTACCCCATAGCCGCCTTTGACTGGACTTAACCATCCAGGGATCCTTTTAGCGGTGGTGGCACTCGCCCTTCTTCTGATAGGAAATGCTCTATGGGGGAACGGACAAAAACTGGGGGGAGACCGAGGAGGATAATTGGGGGGGACTGAGAAATGTTCCTATTTTCACCTGGGGAATGTTGAAGTGTATGCGGTTGCGATTCCCTTTGGAGCCAACCTTCTATCTATATCTATCTGTCTGATAAACACTAAATAGTTGAACTAGCACATGCTACCTTCTTGATCCTTGTCAAGATCAATTCTGAGGTAAATTCCCTCCCGTCATAACCCTAAGAATATAGCATCATGCACACAGCATTTATATTAATCTGGATACATTTTTGCTGCTTAGGTTTCTGTCAGGGATGCTCTCCTGATTGAAGGCGTTTTGCTGGGCCCCCTAAAACATACCATTAAGGATTTCATCCTTGAGGACAAGGAATTTATTTTTATTGTGAGGAGTGGAAGAAGAAAGAGGGCATATTTATTCCGGTGACACGGATAAATATGATGTGGCTATTTCTACATTAGCAGAATTTAAATTCCACTTTCTTCAAGGCCCCTCAGCGCACGGGCAGCCTGTGTTGTAAGTGTTACCAAGAGATGTTTACTGCTTTGGGATATAATTAACTTTAAAAGAAGAGGCCTCAATGAAGAAAACAAACTTAACCTGACAACTCTGATATCATCACATTCTGCCTTCCTGTCTCTGAGAGGTGTGTGGCTGCCTTCATTTCTACCAAGCTGTGCGTCCCCATTTAAGGCCTTTCATCTGGTTTTTATAGCATTTCGCTATTTATATGTCTGAAAGTTACAGTAAACGTGGGCTCATGTTTCTGGTATATGATAGAAGCATATAATATTATGCCTTCCCTACTGCAATTCGCTCACCGTATTCAAATACTTCAGACATTTCCTGAAAATTTCTCCGATGCTGAGGAGGAATCTCCAAGTTGACTTCGCATTTGGTTTCTAGGTAAAATCTAGAGGTAACGTAAGCATTTGGTTACATAGCTGTCAACTTTTCCCTTTCCTTGCGGGGAATCCTATCCGGAATAAGGGAATTTCCCTTAAAAAAAAGGAAAACGTTGACAGCTATGTTTGGTTATCCATAAGTCTTTGCTTAGCCTTATGAAAATGCCATGGATGTTTCCGGTAAGGAGGTGACCACCCCTCCAACTTTAATTTTTCTTGAGGCGAAAATATCAGGGGTGTCTCTATGTTTTCACATAGGTAGCACCAGGACAGGGTTTAAGGGTGGTTTTAATGCCCAGCATGTTTAGAAAAAAAATATATGTGGAAATTCCTACAGAAGGCATAATTCAAGACTTGTAAATTTTGACCTAGTAGCTCTCCTGTGAAGACAGGAGGTTTGCGATTTTTTAGTTGATAGAAGAGGTGAGTAAGAAGTCGCATGAGAGGAATGCATAAAATTATGCCAGCCATGGAGAAAGTAGGAGGAGAGAAGTTTTTCACTCTTATAACGTGAAAATTCGGGGACTTCCAAGGAAGCAGAATGGTGGAAGCTTCCGGAAGGACAAAAGAAAGTTGCGGTGTAAGCAGTGGTGACTATCCCTCAGATAGCTTTTTAAAAAGGATTAGACAAATTCGCAGAGGAGAAGCTGACAATGGCTACTAGCCACAAGGGCTAGGCTCACATCCACACCGTACGTTGTACAAATTTGTGGTGTGGTCGCATTTGGAATACTGTGAGCAGTTCCAGTTGCCTCAAAAGGCTATTGTAGAACCGGGAAAGGTTCAAAATGAGCAGCTCCTCTCAGAATGAAGAGTTGTTGGCTGACGTGACCTCCTGTGGAAGCAAATTCCTTACCATAACTGTGCAGTGTGAAGAAAATACCATATTTTTTGCTCTATAAGACTCACTTTTTCCCTCCTAAAAAGTAAGGGGAAATGTGTCTGCGTCTTATGGAGCGAATGCAGGCTGCACAGCTATCCCAGAAGCCAGAACAGCAAGAGGGATTGCTGCTTTCACTGCGTAGCGATCCCTCTTGCTGTTCTGGCTTCTGAGATTCAGAATATTTTTTTTCTTGTTTTCCTCCTCCAAAAACTAGGTGAGTCTTATGGTCTGGTGCGTCTTATAGAGCGAAAAATACGGGTACTTCCTTTTCCCCATCCTGAATCTTCCATTATAATTGGATGAACCCAACTTCTAGTATTCCAAGAGAAAGTGAACTGAGGGAAGTCGTAGGGGGGAGGGAGGGAGGGTATGGGGGGAGGGGGAGGGAAAAAATGGGGGAAAATATAATGAAGATGATTTGTTGGAATAATTTTTATGTGTAAACATTCAATAAAAAATTATAAAGAAAAAAAAAATGGACCTCCAGAACGAATTAAGTTCATAACTAGAGGTACCACTGTATGTCCATGTCTGGTTGCGCCCTCGGAAACTTTCAGCCATCAGAAGCTGTCAAATCAGATTCCATTGCCTGCCAACCGCCAGAATGCAACCGTGTACTCAATTCTGAGGGGAGAAGCACTTTAAACACGGCAAGGTAACTCGAGTCTATGGGATCGGCCGAGGTAAATTCTACCGGCAGCCGGACAGAGAGACGCGAAGCTTTCTCTCGATTCAGAGGGAATTCAGAATCCTGTCAGTCCCCTTTCCCCCACCGCTCTTTCGCGTCCTGGTTTCCATTTTACAGGGAATGGCGCTCTCTCCTTTGTCTCTCCAACAAAGTGCCCTTTCGTGCATCTGCTATTGATTCTGCTCCTTCCTCTGTGGTCTGCAATGTCATGTCGGTGAGGCTCCCAACATCCACTGACCTGGAAATCAGGAGAGCCTCCGTCGCTGCAGCAAGACATCGGCGGGCTCCCACGTGGTCGCCGGGAAAGGAAAGTCGCCTTGAGTCACTTGCTCTGTCCAATTTGCTTAACTCCGTGATGTCACTCACGTCAAGTTACGCCGTCCTTTCGCTACACACTCCGCGACGCCCTGTGGGTTTTGTCTTCGTGGAAGAAGCCACAAAGGCTAAAAAGGAGAAATCGCATTCAGGGTGATTCAAGTCCTAACCTGTGCTTCCAGTTGCCTTTGCAAGGCAGCTGAACCAAACAGACCCGATCTTGTTCAGTTCGGTTCGTCGGAGAAGGCGCGGCAGATGAGCGGCAGAGCATTGCTTGGCATGTAGAAGGTCTTAGGTTCAATCTGCCTGACATCTCCACGTAGTTCTAGGAGATGTCCCTGCCTGGACCCCTGGAGAGATACTACCTGAGCTAGAGCTAGAAAGGTGAAATATACTCGGAGTCAAGAGTGGATTTCATGCTCTTTATTCAGCTCATAGTGGTGAGGAGGAATGCAACTTCCCCCAGAATGTCTGCTTTATATACATTATTTACACAATGGGCCCCACGTGATTGGCTAATTCTGGGATTCACCTGTAGGCCAATCAGGTTGCGGATTCACTTCCACCTGGAGCTGAATTGGGTGGCTCCTGTGGACCAATCAGACTGCTGCATTCTGAATCCTATTGTTCTAGGACCAATCAGACTGCTGCATTCTGAATCCTATTGTTCTAGGACCAATCAGACTGCTGCATTCTGGACCCTATTGTTCTAGGACCAATCAAACTGCTGCATTCTGAATCCTAGGGTTCTAGGACCAATCAGACTGCTGCCTTTTGGTTCCTATTCAACTCAGTACATAACAGACAGGGTGACATCCCTGCCTGGACCCCTGGAGAGATGCTGCCGGTCAGCGCAGGCCGTTCTGAGCTAGATGGGCCAAATGCCTGGCATGATATCAAGTAGTTCCCTGTATGCCTATGCTATTTCCATCCTCCAGCTCTCAGGTGAGCCTTTGCAGGTGATGCTTTCCCTCAGTTTGTACACTGTCGTTGGAGAAAATGAGCCCTGAAGAGTTCTTAAATGGTTGGTTCTTGAAGTTGACAGGGTTATGTTATGTACTGAGTTGAAAAGGATCCAAAATGCAGCAGTCTGATTGGTCCTAGAACAATAGGATCCAAAACGCAGCGGTCTGATTGGTCCTAGAACAATGCAGCTGTATGATTGGTCTGTAGGAGCCAGCCAATCCAACTCCAGATGGAAGTGAATCTACAACCTGATTGGCCTACAGGAGAATTCCGGAATTAGCCAATCACGTGCAGCCCATTGTGTAAATAATGTATATAAAGCAGATACTTTGGGGGGACTTCCATTCCTCCTCACGACTTTGAGCTGAATAAAAAGCATGAAATCCACTCTCGACTCCGAGTATATTTCAGGTTAGGTGGTTGTTAGGGCTTGGGCTAAGTTAGGGTCATAGCCACCAACTTCTAGGCGCCCAGGTTTTCCTTTGCCCCTCAAATAAAATATTTGAGGGGATGACTCCCCCCCCCCCCACAGCTGATGGGCATTTCTGCCTTTCTGTCTTTTCCACATTTGGACCTTATTCCCAACGAGCCCTATAAACAAACTTATAAAAGGGCTGCTGGGGGGCAAGAGAGCTGGGATTGGGTAAAAACCTCCAACAACATTTCTTACTGCCCTTGACATTAAAGAGAGAGAGAGAGAGGGAGAGAGAGAAAATGCAAACTGTTTGCCCCATGGGGCAGGTTCACAGAGCTCTGCTAAGACGAGAGAGGAAGTGATTCCTAGTTCATTATCATTTTTAAAACAATTAACTAGGAGCGCCTACTTCAGTTGACTTGGGGGGTAAAGCTCTCCACCTGTGTTGTTGGGGATATTAATCCACCCTTTACCCCAAGATTCCACTGCGGGTTACAACACTTAAAATACAATATTTAAAAGTAATTTAAAACAACTTACAGTCACTGGAAATCCGGTGGGTCCTAAAACTAGGCCCAAGCGGGCAAATGCATAATTTTGCAGCCAGCCCTCATTGATTTTGGGTCTGGGATGGGCAGGTAAGCAAGCCAGATGCCCAGGAACTTGGGCTTGGGGAGAGTTTTGTTAAAACCCATTTCAGCTTGAAGAATTCACAGTAGCCCTGGACTAGTCGCTGTTTCTGAGACCAGGGTGGAATCTAGACACATAGAAAAAAGGTTGTGAAAATGCTTTTTTAAAAAAGAAAACTACAGTGAGGCCCCGCAAGACGAATGCCTCGCAAGACGAAAAACTCGCTAGATGAAAGGGTTTTCCGTTTTTTGAGTCGTTCCGCAAGACGAATTTCCCTATGGGCTTGCTTCGCAAGACGAAACGTCTTGCGAGTTCTTGTGAGTTTGTTTCCTTTTTCTTAAAGCCGCTAAGCCGCTAATAGCCGCTAAGCCGCTAATAGCCGTGCTTCGCAAGACGAAAAAACCACAAGATGAAGAGACTCACGGAACGGATTAATTTCGTCTTGCGAGGCACCACTGTATTAAGTAGTGGGTGGACATAGCAGTCGGCCCAGAGATTTCTCCAAGTGGTTCTTTATAGTAAGCTGGAACCGAACTGAACTGCAAACAGCTCAGCCGGCCTGCTTTTATAGGCAGCCAGCTGTCAACATTGTAACAACAGCAACCCAGGGTTTCCCGCCTAAATTAACTTACGTGGACCTGAGTGAAAACTATATACACAATACCTCTGGTGGCCAGGGTGAGAACTTCAATACATAACAAAAACATTTTGAAAAATATATTGAAATTGCCATAGCTCACCTACGCCATCTAGTGTCACATATGTATAATGCACTTTACAACACACTTAAAATGTTTTATTTGCAGCTATATAAACCTCATGGAGCTGTTTTGGGGATAAAAAGTGGGGTGAATATACCTTCACCTGCACTAGGTATATCCGTTGCTAGGATCAGGGGTACAGCTTACCTGGGCTCCCCAATATTTTATTCAAGTTGGTGCCCATCAAACAAAAGGCAGCATCTTGACTCTTGAAGCCAGGCACACCTGGTTCTGCCCAACATTGTGGGTGCTAGGCACACACGTTTAATGTTGCATGCCCCATGTGTGGCATAATTCCCTGGGAGGAGCCCCGGTGTGCCCTCCAAGGGCCAGTTGTGGCCTGCCATGGCTGCGACAGGCTGCGCCGGGCCCTCCTGCTGCTGCGATGAGCTGTGATGGAGCCCGCCTGGCTGTGGAGTATTAAGAGGGTCTGGTCCCCTCATTGAAAATTTTGTTGCAGCCACGTCCCCACAGAGCCCTATGCTTCAGGCTTATTGCCTGATCAGACCCTGCAGCCAACTAACTGGGGATATTGCATGTTTCCTTTTGTTGTTGTTGTTGTTGTTTAGTCGTTTAGTCGTGTCCGACTCTTCATGACCCCATGGACCAGAGCACGCCAGGCACTTCTGTCCTCCACTACCTCCCGCAGTTTGGTCAAACTCATGCTGGTATCCTCAAAAACACTATCCAACCATCTCGTCCTCTGTCGCCCCCTTCTCCTTGTGCCCTCCATCTTTCCCAGCATCAGTGTCTTCTCCAGGGAGTCTTCTCTTCTCATGAGGTGGCCAAAGTACTGGAGCCTCAGCTTCACGATCTGTCCTTCCAGTGAGCACTCAGGGCTCATTTCCTTAAGAATGGATGCGTTTGATCTTCTTGCAGTCCATGGGACTCTCAAGAGTCTCCTCCAGCACCATAATTCAAAAGCATCAATTCTTCAGCGATCAGCCTTCTTTATGGTCCAGCTCTCACTTCCATACATCACTACTGGGAAAACCATAGCTTTAACTATACGGAGCTTTGTTGGCAAGGTGACGTCTCTACTTCTCAAGATGCTGTCTAGGCCTGTCATTGCCCTTCTCCCAAGAAGCAGGCGTCTTTTAATTTCGTGGCTGCTGTCACCATCTGCAGTGATCATGTTTCCTTATACAGAGACAATTAATCCAGCTAGTTCTGTCTGCGCTGAATGGTAGCAGCTTTCGAGGGTTGCAGACAGAAGCCTCTCCCAGCCCTGCCTGGAGATACCAGGGATTGAACCTGGGACCTTCTAGATTCAAAGCAGATGCTCTACCACTGAGCTATGCGCCTCCCCAACTGCAGCCCTTTCACTGAATCCCATCCCTTAAATTGGGTGCGCCTCTGGGGTGATGATCTACTGTGCTTCTTTCTGCCCTGAAAAGCTATGCCTTTACCTTCTCCCCTGACCTCCAGAGGCCCTCATAGGCCGAGGTGCTTGAAGGCTCCTCGAAGTGTAGAAGCCAGTGCCGCTTCTGTTCTTGAGATCAATGTCAGAGACACCCTGCTTGACCTAGCAAGGAGGTCGCTTGCCCCTTGGTCGAGAAGCTGGGACGATATCACGGTGTGACTGCTGGGAGATTGCCTTGTTATCATAGGGACTAAGGTGGAATCATCTCAAACAACAAGGAAAGCAAACAAAACCCAGGTACTCCGTTCTGTTGGCAGAGCTCTAAGAAACTAGCTAATGTATACTTGCTAAGACAGCAGTTCTAACTAAACTCAGTGCAGAGCAAACATGGTGAGCCTTGTGTTCCATACTAGCTAAATATTGTTAAAATAGGACATCCTACTCTATTATTATTATTATTATTATTATTATTATTATTATTATTATTATCATGCATTAGTAGTATTAGCAGTATTAGTAGTATTATACTTATACTCCGCCCAACTGAGTGGGTTGCCCCAGCCACTCTGGGTGGCTTCCAACATATATGAAAACACAATAAAACATTAAACATTATAAAACTCCCCCCTATACAGGACTAGGGACGCGGGTGGCGCTGTGGGTTAAACCTCAGCACCTAGGAGTTGCCGATCGCATGGTCGGTGGTTCGAATCCCCGCGGCGGGGTGAGCTCCCGTTGCTCGGTCCCAGCGCCTGCCAACCTACCAGTTCGAAAGCACCCCCGGGTGCAAGTAGATAAATAGGGACCGCTTACTAGCGGGAAGGTAAACGGTGTTTCCGTGTGCGGCTCTGGCTCGCCAGAGCAGCGATGTCACGCTGGCCACGTGACCCGGAAGTGTCTGCGGACAGCACTGGCTCCCGGCCTATAGAGTGAGATGAGCGCACAACCCCAGAGTCTGTCAAGACTGGCCCGTACGGGCAGGGGTACCTTTACCTTTACCTTTACCTATACAGGACTGCCTTCATATGTTTTCTAAAGGTTGCATAGCTACTTATTTCCTTGGCTCAGGGGTCGCTTAACTCCATACCTGCCAACATTTCTCTGGTGAAAATAGGGACGTCCCAAGGAAAAGCGGGACATTCCAGATCAAATCAGAAACTGGGATGGCTTCTGTAAATTCGGGACTTTCTCTGGAAAACAGGGACACTTGGAGGGGCTGTTATCAATATCTAAGCCTTGAAGCTGAAGTTGGTGAGTTGGGTGTGGGTGGATATTTTGTTTAATTGGTTGCGGGAGTGATAGACACCTTGCCTGTTTTCTTGGAAGCAAGAGAGGTTATTTACCAAATCCCGGGGGGCGAGAAACTATTTTCAGTCCCAGGGCTCCATTTTGCTTGGCCACGGGCAAGGGCATAGGGGGGTGGTGGAGGGGGCGGGACTCCCTGGGTGCCACTCTGGGAGGGGTGATGAGATGGCCCCTGCCTCCTCCAAGCTGTAGAGCGGCCGAGGGCGCCCACAGTCTGTATGGGCGCCGCTTGCGCGGTGTCCATATGGGCTGCTGCTCTCTTGCGCCGTCCATACAGACTGCCTCTTGCATGGCAACCAGACAGCTGCAGCGCATGAGTGGCAGCCCATACGGACTGCGCATATGCGGCATCCCGTATGGTCGCCACACATGCACAGTTCGTATGAAATGCTGCTTGCATGGCGTCTGTACGGGCTGTTGCACATGCGCACTCCATACAAGATGCCGCTCGCGCAGCAGCCTGTACGGTTGCCATGCAAGCGGCAGCCTGTACAGCCGCTGCGAGTGAGTGGCAGCCCGTATGGAGTGCGCATGTGCAGCATTCTGTATGGAGTGTGCTTGCATGGGATGCCGCACATACACAATCCGTATGGGCTGTGCCGCCCCGGGTGCCAGAAAGGGTTCCTCCGCCACTGGCCACGGGTGGACCTGCTATGAAACTAATGAAGCTCAACTTCAGAGCCTCTAAACCCAGAGGGACCACAGAAGAGATTTTAGTCCTTATTGCTTACAAATTATTCTTAGAAACATGCACCATGCATGTATACAGTGGTACCTCGGGTTACAGACGCTTCAGGTTACAGACGCTTCAGGTTGCAGACTCCTCTAACCCAGAAATAGTACCTCCGGTTAAGAACTTTGCTTCAGGATGAGAACAGAAATCATGCTCCGGCGGCGCAACGGCAGCGGGAGGCCCCATTAGCTAAAGTGGTGCTTCAGGTTAAGAACAGTTAAGAACAGACCTCTGGAACAAATTAAGTTCTTAACCAGAGGTACCACTGTATAACAATTCCCTAATTTTTAAGACCTCTGACTCAAGAAATTTGCAAAAATTAAGCTCCACCCCCAAATGACACACCCTACTATTGAGTACAAGCTCTCATTACAACTTTAATGTATTGATTATTGATGCAGAGCTGAATCAAAAAGGCTATTCTAGAATGAGAACAAAAGGTGGTACAGGTCTTCTCAAACGAAAGGGGGAAAGATGCTCAAAGGAAGGGATATTTATACTCAAATTTTCCTTTGAAGGAGTCTGTTTTCCTCTGTACTTTCTCAATTATCAAATAAAACCAGCACTACATTCCACAAAACATTCAGCTACATGAAAGGATTTGCTAGCTCCTATAGCAAAAACAAACATTGCTACATCTGCAACAATTTTGATTAAGCACAGTCTACTATCAGGAAAGCAAAATAATTTTAGCAGCATCTAATGAAACTACAGCAGATGCAAACAATTGCTATTAATAAAAAAAAAAGCGTATCTGCAGAGAATTATCATAGACATGTTGTCAAAACTGAAATGATACACAAGAACGTGTCTGGTTCACAACTGAGCATACCAGAAGTATCAATGTTAAAAACAAGTGAACAAAACTTGTTTAACTAATGTATAAAAGTGGCTTGATTAAGTCAGGCCAGTTCAAGCTTTTCTTTTTCTGATAGGGGACATAAGTGTAGTGGTTCAAGACAGAGAATGGGGAGTTGTGATGAACAAGTCTGGTATGCAAGCCTGCAAAGATAGAAAGATGCACATTTTAATATGTTTATTTGTGTTACACTGGGGGTAAGGAATATCAGCCAGAGAACCTGATCTAATGTTTCTGAAAGCAGTCCCAATGGTTACAAAAACGGGTTCAGAAGTGGGAATATTTGCTGCAGTATTATACACATACAGTGGTACCTCGGGTTAAGAACTTCTCATTCTGGAGGTCTGTTTTTAACCTGAAACTGTTCTTAACCTGAAGTACCACTTTAGCTAATGGGGCCTCCCACTGCCGCTGTGCCGCCAGAGCACGAGTTCTGTTCTCATCCTGAAGCAAAGTTCTTAACCCGAGGTGCTACAGTGGTACCTCGGGTTACAGACGCTTCAGGTTACAGACTCCGCTAACCCAGAAATATTACCTCAGGTAATATTGCTTCAGGATGAGAACAGAAATCGTGCAGCAGTGGGAGGCCCCATTAGCTAAAGTGGTACCTCAGGTTAAGAACAGGTTCAGATTAAGAACGGACCTCCAGAGCGAATTAAGTTCTTAACCTGAGGTACCACTATATTTCTGGGTTAGCGGAGTCTGTAACCTGAAGCATCTGTAACCCTAGGTACCACTGTAATATATAATTCTGCATAATTAGTTGGGTTTCTTTTATTTTTAAAAGATGCAATGTGCAAGTAACACAGGTGTACAATGCTGGAAGTGTTCTGATGTGGGCCAAGCTCAATCAGACAAAAGACTGATTTGCAGTTCCTGTCTGACAAGCCTTTCGCAGGTTTCTGTGCTCAGTGAGGTGGTTTCAGAGCACAACTCCGGAGTACTCTCTCACTGCCCCTTTTGCAACTTCTGTCGCTCCTTAATAAAGGCATGAACAGTCTAAAGTGATACGATAAATAATTTTCCCCGAAAAGCTGCTGCTCTTCAAAAAATATCCTCTGCTTGAAAAATGCTCAAACTTTCCTGATAAAACTTTCCTTGGTGACGCAAGTAAGCACCGGAATGCTGCGGGGACGACGACTGGGGTTTTGTCCTGGGCATTAGATTGTCTGCACAATTCCACAAAATGTTTTCAGAAATGGTTGAAATAGAAGGAGCCTGGAGGTTTGAAGTAAATGGCTGAAGCTCAGCAGGAATGTCTTTATTTATTGTGAGAAATAGCAGCGAGCATGGCTTTGGCACTTAAAGTTTTCAAAGCATGACACATGCATTATCTCAGCAGTCGCGGAAGCACAGGAATCCGCCTTATTCTGAGTCAGATCATTGGTCCATCAAAGAACATGAGAAGAGCTTGTTGGATCAGGCCAATGGTCCATCTTTGTCCAGCATCTTGTTCACACAGTGATCACTCCTGCGGTTTCCAGCAATACCAGCCATGGAGGCAGAGGGCAGTCATCATGTCTAGCCAGCATTCACAACCTTATCTTTGCAATACCCAGTGCAGGAAGTGGGGTTAACGCAAGTACAATTGATCCCAATGGGAACGTCTGCCAGATCCCACCCACAATTTGCAATTGTAGAGTTTAAGGCATGCCCAAGTCATAGGGGTGCCTGCAAGGAAAGTTCTACCAAGAGTAGAAATCAGTGAACCTAAGTTAGGAATGTCCATCAATGTCTGTCCTCTGCTCTGGGCTGCTATTGTGGTCCAAGTATCCCATACACATGAAGATGATGGGTGTTTGGTTAATGACCCTGAGTGAGAGACAGGAAGGGAAGATCTCCCAGGGTAAGAGACTGGGAGAAGAAAGAAAAGCTCTCTGTTGAGATCTGGTCAAGTCTACCACTGTCAGACTCTCCAAGTGTCTCTGTTTTGCAGGGATAGTCAGATGGGTGGGTTATAAATAACAAAATTATTATCATGATGGATTAGGACATAAAGAAGGCTGATCGTGGAAGAATTGATGCTTTTGAATTATGGAAGGACAGATCGTGAAGCTGAGGCTCCAATACTTTGGCCACCTCATGAGAAGAGAAGACTCCCTGGAAAAGACCCTGATGTTAGGAAAGATGGAGGGCACAAGGAGAAGGGGACGACAGAGGACGAGATGGTTGGACAGTGTTCTCAAAGATACCAGCATGAGTTTGACCAAACTGCGGGAGGCAATGGAAGACAGGAGCGCCTGGTGTGCTCTGGTCCATGGGGTCACGAAGAGTCGGACACGACTAAACAACTAAACAACAACAACATTTTCATCAGAGAAATGTTGGAGGGTATGGTATAATTATGATTTAAATACATCGTGCGAAAAGGGCCCAAGGCTCAGACCCTTTGCCTTTGCAGAAGATGATATCTCACAGCAGAGCTTTCATGTACAGTAGTACCTTGGTTTTCAAACGCCTCTGTTGATGAACATTTCGGTTTTCGAACGCCGTAAACCCGGAAGTAAATGCTTCATTTTTCAAACACGCCTCGGACGTCAAACATGCCACACAGCTTCTGCTGAGTGCTGATCCTGAGGCCTAGCTGTCGGCTGTTGAGGTTCTGGTTTCCGGACGTTTCGGAACTCGAACGGTCTTCCGGAACGGATTACATTCAAAAACCGAGGTACCACTGTACTTTACTACCAAACTCTGTTCAGAATGGCTGGGAGAACCTGTGGCCTTTCAGATTCTGCTGAACGCCAGCTCCCATCAGCCCCAGCCAGACTGGCCAATGGTCAGGGGTGATGATGATTATTTATTAAATTTGTATACCGCCCTTCATCTATAGGTCTCAGGGCGGTTCACAACATCTGGAAGGAAACAGATTCATCCTCTCAGCTGTACAGTTAGTCCTAAGGGATGGGGAAAACAGCGGATTATTTTGCTGCCTTTCAAGGCTACTTGCTTCATCCTTTCCCTTAACTTCTCCTTCTTAATTACTTTTATTTATTTCATTTTCGTAACTTTTTTTTCCCTTTCCCAAAGATGAAAACCTCACCACCTAAATAGGCGGCAGTTTAGAGCACAAACATGCAGAGATAACAATTAGCAGAATAATTACACTTGTTCTGTCAGCGTGACCCCGTGACCCAGAAAGTATTACAAATCCATTTTAAAACATATTAAATGTTCATATTAATGAAGAGAATGCAGTACAAGTACCGGCAAACTAAATATTGTTAATGATTTTGAGCTATTAAATTCATTACCGTTTCTTTTCATAATAAAGCGGTTACTCGCTAATTAGACCTTTTTAAACTCCCCGTTATTGAATTCATTATACGGCATGCCATTAACTCTTACCGATCTGTCGGGGTACACACACCGCCACAATCAGGACAATAGTCATAATGGTTTCGAGACCGTATTCGGAGGGATGCAGGACTTGGAATTCCTCCTGTGGTTTTTGACAGTCACTCCATGTTCTTTTTCTCCGAGTACATTTTCTTGACACATAATGCCTAACAGCTTCTGAGCTGTCACAGTAACTTTGACAACACACATTCTAAAAAAACACACATGCTGTATTCATTTAATTTAATGTTTAAATCCCCCAAGTTTGGCCACTTTCTCTCTCTCTCTCTCTCCTCCCTCCCTTCCTTCCTTCCTTCCTTCCTTCCTTCCTTCCTTCCTTCCTTCCTTCCTTCCTTCCTTCCTTCTTTTTTCTCCTTTCTCTCAGGTCAGCATTTAAAAAAGGTGGACTCCTTTCCCCCCAAAAAACCAAATTGTGCACTGGGGGTTGAAAGACCCTCTGTTATCCCCTCCCCAACTGAGCAAAAGGAACACACTTCCATGTAAAAAACCCCACACACATTTTGTTGCATTCAACCAACTCATGGGTAGGCAAACTAAGGCCTGGGGGCCGGATGCGGCCCAAGCACCTGCTAAATCCAGCCCGCAGACGGTCTGGGAATCAGGGTGTTTTTACATGAGTAGAATGTGGCCTTTTATTTAAAATACATCTCTGAGTTATTTGTGGGGCATAGGAATTCGTTCTCCCCCCCCCCCAAATATATATATATATATAGTCCGGCCCCCCACAAGGTCTGAGGGACAGTGGACCGGCCCCCTGCTGAAAAAGTTTGCTGACCCCTGAACCAACTAGTTCTGCAGGCAGGAGCCAGCACCGCAGTAATGGGACTTTCCCTTGTTTTCTGCCTCTGAGGCCGGAAGAACCCAAAACACGGGGACATCATTCCACCTGCTAAGCAGAAATGCTTGCATGATATGATAGTGTGATGCTGAAACCTACTCTGACTGGAGCTTCCAACCAATCCTTGGCTTCCAACCAGTCCATGGCAGTGCCGATCCTGGCACCTGGTGAAATATGGGCAAGTCTGAAGGGTGGGTGTGTGCCGTGTCGGAGGCAGTGCAAACAGGAACTGAGCAGCAACAGCAGACGTGGATTCCAGAGGGGCTATTTGCCAAGACCTTTCCTGGTCACCACACGAAGTCCTGGCTGGCCCATGGGTGCCTATGGGCACCACGTTGGTCACCCCCTTCGGTGCCACTGTGAGATCTGTTCCTCAAACGGTTTGCCCTAAGCTGAAATCAGGAAATGCTCTATGTGGCGCCATTCAGTGGGACTGATGACGGATGTCCGGATCGTCCTCAACGCCCTGGGCCTGCCTGCTTGTTTTCTCCTAATGAGGCAGATCTGGCAGATAATAAGGGGTTTGATTTTCTGCGAAGGGGGATAAGCTGTTTTGCGGCAGCTGCTGAAGCCTTTGGCAGTTGGGTGGAGCGAGCCTGTCCTCCCCACCTACAAACCTGCCTCCTGCAAGCTCCAGGAATATTGCCACGAAATCATCCCCGACAACGAGTAATTTTGCCGGTGAAGGCCAGGTTTATGTGACATCGACTTGACACCCTGAAACTTTGCTGATGGGCAGGCCCGAGAAATATGATTGGTAAATAATAGACGGAAGATGTGTACGTCACACGTGGTTATTTAGAGGCGACAGTGGGGTCTTTAGCAAAATAGGGGCCTCCCCTCCCCTCCTGACAGTCCGGACGCTGGGATATGTGTTCGAGAGAGAAGAGGCCATGCATTATAGTAACACAGGGCAAATGATATCCTTACGCTCAGCGTCGCTCAAACGATTCCTGCTCCGTGTCACATATAATAACAATAACTCAGCGCATTTGCAGCCTGTGTTTTTATTTAAAAGAGCGTCCCTTTCACCTGTGAGAAGCCAGGACGCAAACGCACCTCAGTGATTGCTCTATTGAATAGTTATGGCGTGCAAGAGCTCTCTTTATCTCTGCTCCTCCTCTAGCCTTCATTTATTATTATTTTGAGGGTAGAGCTGTGTGATTATCCATTCTTGCTTTGGGCCTAGTACGCCATCTGGAATGCTTATTAAACCCACAGGCAGATCAAAAGGATATAGCTCTGCCGCGGTACCTGAATGGAAACAGTGCTTCATCAACAGAGCCCTGCCTGGTCCTCTAATGATGTACCAGGCATTTTCAGCAGGTACAGATTACCCACATGGAAGCACAATAGTAGGTTGGTTTGTTTGTTTTCCCTTGGAATAGACGAAGCAATTAATGCCATTTTGCTTCGTTGGTTCGTTAGATTTCATAGTCCAGTCCATAGTCTGAAATAGTGTATATATGGGGCAATGACACAGATCAAAAAGCATAACTTTTTTTGAGATGTGTGTGCATGAATAAAATTTGTTCCCAAAATTGCCATTGATTAACACCTATCTCCAGCTCAGATTTATTTGCAGTTGCAACTGATGCTGCAGTTTGGTGGTTCAACGACTCACCCAAGGAAGATAATTCCAGACTCGTCAGACAGTTTCTGAGAATGCCTTTCTTTCTAGGTGTGATGTTGCAACTTGGCAAATGGGCCAGAGATTGTGTTTAGCCTTACTCTGCATTGACACTGGGGTTTTCAATGTCTTCACTTTAAGGACGCCAAAGGCATTTGTGATTGGCAGCGGGGTTGAGGATGTGAAAACCTCATAATTTGCAGGTATATGAAAAGTGTTATGAATTAAGCCACAACCTTCCGAAAAAAGGAAAAGAAAGTACAGTTAACCCAATTGCAGTTAAGCCAATTGCAGAATTGTACAGTTAAGCCTGTTGTCTGTTGTATTTGTCCACAACCTCAGATATGCAGATGACACAACCTTGATGGCAGAAAGTGAGGAGGAATTAAAGAACTTTTTAATGAGGGTGAAAGAGGAGAGCGCAAAATATGGTCTGAAGCTCAACATCAAAAAAACGAAGATCATGGCCACTGGTCCAATCACCTCCTGGCAAATAGAAGGGGAAGAAATGGAGGCAGTGAGCGATTTTACTTTCTTGGGCTCCATGATTAGTGCAGATGGTGACAGCAGTCACGAAATTAAAAGACGCCTGCTTCTTGGGAGAAGGGCAATGACAGGCCTAGACAGCATCTTGAGAAGTAGAGACGTCACCTTGCCAACAAAGGTCCGTATAGTTAAAGCCATGGTTTTCCCAGTAGTGATGTATGGAAGTGAGAGCTGGACCATAAAGAAGGCTGATCGCCGAAGAATTGATGCTTTTGAATTATGGTGCTAGAGAAGACTCTTGAGAGTCCTAGGGACTGCAAGAAGATCAAACGCATCCATTCTTAAGGAAATCAGCCCTGAGTGCTCACTGGAAGGACAGATCGTGAAGCTGAGGCTCCAGTACTTTGGCCACCTCATGAGAAGAGAAGACTCCCTGGAGAAGACACTGATGCTGGGAAAGATGGAGGGCACAAGGAGAAGGGAGCGACAGAGGACGAGATGGTTGGATAGTGTTTTTGAGGTTACCAGCATGAGTTTGACCAAACTGCGGGAGGTAGTGGAGGACAGAGGTGCCTGGCGTGCTCGGTCCATGGGGTCACGAAGAGTCGGACACGACTAAACGACTAAACAACAACAACAACAACAACAGTTAAGCCAATTGCAGAAATGTGAGATTGTGGTGTGTCCCTGACTCTGGATGGGTTGGTTGCAGAAAAGACAGCAAAGAGTTTTGTGGAGCCTTAAAGATTCCCTGGGACGTGGGTGGCACTGTGGGTTAAACCACAGAGCCTAGGACTTGCCGATCAGAAGGTCGGCAGTTCGAATCCCCACAACAGGGTGAGCTCCCATTGCTCAGTCCCTGCACCCACCAACCTAGCAGTTCGAAAGCATGTCAAAGTGCAAGTAGATAAATAGGTACTGCTCTGGCAGGAAGGTAAACAGCGTTTCCATGCACTGTTCTGGTTCGCCAGAAGCGGCTTAGTCATGCTGGCCACATGACCCGGAAGCTGTACGTCAGCTCCCTTGGCCAGTAAAGCGAGATGAGCGCCACAACCCCAGAGTCGGTCACGACTGGACCTAATGGTCAGAGGTCCCTTTACCTTTACTAAAGATTCCCTAACTATTAATTTCCACCTTTTATTTGAGCTTGCACGTGGCATGAAAGGCACTTCTGGAGATCTAGCAGAAATCTAGCAGAATACCACTAATTTTAGTGCTCATTTTTGTATAAATTGTCTCCAGGGGAAAAAATCCCTGGGCCACCCCGTTAAACCGGAAAACTGCAGGACTAAAGTGTACAAATTTGAAGCTGCATGCTGGCAGAGGTATTCTTGATGTTTTCATGGGGGAACAGAAGGAGTAGTGATGTCGTCCAATGACATACATCGTTGAGTCACTGGTGTGAATGAAATTTAGCATGACATGCCAGTGTATCCGTCAAAAAGCCAGCGTTCCATTATGCAACAGGTACTGCAGTGCGAAAGGAATGCTAGAAAATGGGACATTATAAACAGGAAAATCAATGCAATATTTCCCGCATCTGAATGCAACATAGGGATTTTGATACGATATGAGCATTTATGGTTCAAGCTCTGAATCCTTTATGCAGCAGCAAACTTGCAAGGAGAACTTGCCCATTGTTGGGAAACTCTTAGATGGGGAAAACTATACATGCTTGAAGGCTAAGATGTATGTGTATGTGTGTGTGTGAGAGAGAGATCATCACCAGGAAATCAGTCAATGCACAGATGCAGGAGAATGATCAGTACTGCTCTAGAAATTCCTGTGATCTTCCCACTGTTTAGGAAGTTTAGGCAAAGAATCTGATGCCTATGGAAAGCCTGAAAGCAGGGCCTGAATGCAAAAATGGTACTCTTGTGATTCCCAGCAAGGGGTAAAATAGCAAGGCGAAAGATTGGGGTAGCGATGGCTGGGGGATCAGAGCTTGCGGGATATTGTGGGCATCACAGATTAGCTGTGGGAGAGAAACATTTTGCTCCTGAATTTACTGAGTTCTAAATAAAGCTCTCCTCAAAGGCGTTCACACCCCATATTGCACATGCAGCCGATGACAGTTTAGCTTTGGAGAAAATGTGTTTAACGTCTTGCAATTTCGGAGAAGCAGATTTCTTTTTTTAATGAAGAATCTTTATTTATGGATCTAATCATGAACTGTTTTTATTTAATCAGATCACACCTGACACTAGCTTTCACGTCTACTCTGTAAGGCTGGAGGAGGCAATCTCAGGGATGAATGCTATCAAAGCAATGCTTTTTCATGATGGTGTTCACGAACACCATCACCTCTCTCTCCTCTCTCCTCTCTCTCTCTGCTGCCCATGGCAGCCATTTTATCAAGATATGAGCAATGCCACCTCTCTCTTTTTTAACCAAAAAGAAGCACTGTATCAGGAATTCTGGGACATGAACTTCAAGCTCAAAGCCTCAAGCACATTCTCACATACATTTCAAGCACCACAACACCACTTTAAACAGTCCTCTGGGAGCTATGGTTTGTTCTCAGCACCCTTAACAAATTCCTGCTCCCATATTTCTTTGGGAGAAGCCATGTTGGTTTAAAATGGCGACATAGTGCTTTGAATATAAGGTGTGAAAGTGGTTGCAACCCAATCATTGAATGAATTTTTTTATATATTTTTTGGTGGGGATATATAGTTTTTTGGGGGGATTCAGGGATGATCAGTAGTACTTCTGACCATGTTTTTATGGCTGAATGGTTTAATTAGCATCAGGTCTGCCATGGGAACGGGACTCCCTTGCCTTCTCACTCCTCCTCTTCCCATTGAGGCCAATTCCCTATGGATAGCATGCCCTCTGCAGGCCACCTCTGACCCCCTTAACTTTGGCACTGTGACTCTACAGAGAGACATGAAAGCTCAACAGCTCTTGCTCAGCAAGCTCTCTGTGGCCTAAAGCAGCTTGAGCATTTTAGATCCCCAGTATTGCCTCTCATCAACTAATCTAATCTGCTGAGAGAAAGTTCTTCCTCCTCCTCTTCTTCTCCCCCCCCCCCCCCCCGTCTCCAAGTCCTTATGAAAACATTCGGAGCTAATTGAGACATTCCCAAACAATTAAGATAACCAGATGTGTCTGTTATTTGTAATTACCTGAACATGTATTCTTTTCTTCAACAACAGTTCCAATTTTTTCCCTTCCCGAAGCTTTTTGAACTACTCCAGATAATGGCTATAGGAAGATTAACTTGTCGCAAAAGTAATCTCTTGTATGTGCCTACTGTGTCTCGTTTGTATGTGAAATCGCCTACTTTCTGAATTAAGCCACAAAGCTGCAAACATTAGGTAGAGAGGATTCTGTAATTTGAAGCCTGTGTGTGATTTTGGTTTTGTTTAGAGCTGAGCCGAAATGGGCTGTGCTTTTGCAAAGAGTTTAGCCCCCTTTGAAATACACATCCCTGCAGTGACGCCCGAGGGCGGCAAAAGTGTATGAAGTCCAGCTCCCTCCCAGAACCACTCCGAATGAGAATCGCATTTCCTTCTCTTGCTCTGAATTTGCTTTCTGGCTGAAACACATACCGAAGTCTGATGGGCTATAACAATCAGCTCTGATTTCATCAGACTGAGTATAGGATCCCTGGTTGGCTAGGATGCTTTAGCAAGTAAGAAGAAGGAATGATCCTGAGGGTGCAGCCCATGGGTAGGCAAACTAAGGCCCGCGGGCTGGATGCGGCCCAATCATCTTCTAAATCCAGCCCCCAGATGGTCTGGGAATCAGCATGTTTTTACATGAGTAGAATGTGCCCTTTTATTTAATATGCATCTCTGGGTTTTTTGTGGGGCCTGCCTGGTGTCTTCACATGAATATAATGTGTGCTTTTATTTAAAATTCATTTCTGTGTTATTTGTGGGGCATAGAAATTCCATTCATTTCCCCCAAAAAAATATAGTCCGGCCCACCACATGGTCTAAGGGACGGTGGGCCGGCCTACAGCTTAAAAAGTTTGCTGACCCCTGGGTAGCCAATCAGGGCTGCAAGCAGATTGGAAGAAGCAGTGAAATGAGTGTTATGTACTGAAGTTCTCACCCTGGGCCAGCAGGGGGATACTGTAGATAGTTATGCAAATGAAGGATCGAAAGTGACGTTCAGTGATTGGATAGTTTTAGAAAGTTGCTACAGTAACGTTGTACTGGAGCTCTATATAAGCAGGCTGACTGAGCCCTTCAGCTCAGTTCTGTTCTGGCCTCTGAAGAAACAAGAGCTGTTTGAAGAATCGCTGTGTTGTCTGATATGTTCACCCACAACTTAACAATGAGAGTTTAGCAGAATGGATTTGGGGAACATCCTCCCTTTCCATTTTCACAGCAAACAAACAAACAAACAAACACACAAACTTTGTTTACTCTTCTTGGTGTTGAACCACAGCAGTGGAGGGTTTCTCGGAAAATTAACAGCTCCATTTAAGTTGTCCTTTTGGCTTGATGTTGCTCTCCTTCAGCAACAAAACCCTAAAACCAGAGCTATTCTGAACTCTGCAGGCAGCAGCACAGACTGTTTCATGATGCAAGGCTTATCAGAGGATTACAATGTGTATTGGAGGAATCAAACCAGCCACAAGATCAAAGCGAAGATAGCACGGAACAACTCAAGAACATGTTGCAATTATTATTTTAATGCACAGAAGCAGAATGCACCTGTGCACCTCGCTTGTTAGAGCTGGCAAATCGGAAGTTTCATTCTGCCTGCTAGTTACAAGGACCAGTTTTGGGTAGCCTTCTGCCTGTTGCCCTCCAGATGGGGGTTTTCAACTCCCATTATCCCTGACTGTTGGTCATATCCAGTGCTTCCCAGGGGTACTCACAGGTACTCAGTACCGACACCTCTGTTTGTTGTTGTTAAAAATGTGGCACTTAGTCTAACAACTTCATGGTGAGTCCCAGCATCTATTTTTTCTAGGAAAAAAGCACTGGTCCTACTGGGTGGAGCTGATGGAAGATGCGAGTCAACACATGGAGGGCCACCCCTATCCTTTACTGTGACCTTGACAGACTCTGAGACCTAATCATGTAAAATATCCAATAAATCATTAGGGCTAGGTCCCGGCCTCATCTCCAGAGTCCTGAAGTCTTCATAAGTGATGCCACTCAGATCCAGATTTCTGGTCTTTGTCTATCACCTTCTTCTCCCTCTGACACCCCCTTTTCTCAGTATCCAATACAGTGGTGCCTCGCAAGACGAAATTAATCCGTTCCGCGAGTCTCTTCGTCTTGCAGTTTTTTCGTCTTGTGAAGCACGGCTATTAGCGGCTTAGCGGCTATTAGCGGCTTAGCGGCTTAGCGGCTATTAACGGCTTAGCGGCTTAGCGGCTTTAAGAAAAAGGAAACAAACTCGCAAGAACTCGCAAGACGTTTTGTCTTGCGAAGCAAGCCCATAGGGAAATTCGTCTTGCGGAACGACTCAAAAAACGGAAAACTCTTTCGTCTAGCGAGTTTTTCGTCTTGCGAGGCATTCATCTTGCGGGGCACCACTGTACCTCCTTCACATAGGCCCTGATAGCAGTAGGTTATGAGAAAGCTAGAGCAATAATCCATCAACGAATTTGGGATGTGGAACTGCAATGCCACATGAGCGAGATGAATAAACACCCAGAAATAAAAGATAATGGGAGAGGATTTACCCCAGCAAATTATTTGTCAAAATTGTTGTTGTTGTTTAGTTGTTTAGTCGTGTCCGACTCTTCGTGACCCCATGGACCAGAGCACGCCAGGCACTCCTGTCTTCCACTGCCTCCCGCAGTTTGGTCAAACTCATGTTAGTAGCTTCGAGAACACTGTCTAACCATCTTGTCCTCTGTCGTCCCCTTCTCCTTGTGCATCTTTCCCAACATCAGGGTCTTTTCCAGGGAGTCTTCTCTTCTCATGAGGTGGTCAAAGTTTTGGAGTCTCAGCTTCAGGATCTGTCCTTCCAGTGAGCAAAATTGTCAAAATTACAAATACCCAAATGCAGACATTTACCCTCGCTAGATTCAACGTGCTGCCATCTGCCTTACTGCAGGGCAGATTCGAGGGTAAACCATAGATGGAATGAGTCTGCCCTTGCGGCTTGATGGAGGTAGAAACTGTCTCTCATGTCTTGTTATGCTGCCGTTTCTACGGGGATATATGCTCGGTATTTATCACTCCTGTTATACAAAAATCTCCAAATGGGTCCAAACTTCAGTGTCTATAACTCCTGGTAGTGGACAAGGATCTAGAGATCACGCTAAGGGTGGCCAAATTCTGTGTGACTGCCATAAAACTTAGGGAACGAGGTGTACTACCAAAATGATTAAGGTTTTAAATGACAATTTTAGCTTTTAATTTAGTAATCAAGATTTAATATATCTTTTTAACTGCCACTATATAGTGGTACCTCGGGTTACATATACTTCAGGTTACATACGCTTCAGGTTACAGACTCCGCTAACCCAGAAATAGTGCCTCGGGTTAAGAACTTTGCTTCAGGATGAGAACAGAAATCGTGCTCTGGCGGTGTGGCAGCAGCGGGAGGCCCCATTAGCTAAAGTGGTACCTCAGGTTAAGAACAGTTTCAGGTTAAGCACGGACCTCCAGAACGAATTAAGTACTTAACCCGAGGTACCACTGTATCTGCATTGTCTCTGTTATACCCAGTTGCAATTCAATGTATTCCTGTTGTAAGCTGGAACTGGCTCTGTGACCGTAATAATAAAATTCATTCATAGGAATAGCCTGCTGGATCAGGCCAATGACCCATCCAGTCCAGCATCCTGTTCTCACAATGGCCAACCAGATACCTGTGGGAAACCAGCAAGCAGGATTCGAACACAGGAGCCCTCTCCCCTCCTGCATACCCTCCAACACCTTGAAGCCAAAATCTGGGACGCCGTCTTCCCAGACACCACCTTCCTGTTTTTTATCGTGAGAGCATGGGGGCCATTTGGGTTGCCCTGATCTCCCGCAATCTCTCGCTACAGTCCCCTGTGCCCCAAAAGTGTGCTTTTGAGGCACAAGGTCACAGCATCAAAAATGTGTGTGTGTTTTTCTGGGAGAAATTGCGCTGTGAAACCGTGTTTTGTCGTGACAACCAAAATGGCCGCCATTTTCTCGCTGTAAAAAGACAGGATGCCCTTGTTTTCCTGCAACGCTCGCAGGGCATGTTCCTGGTATTCAGAAGCCTTGCTGCCTCCAACCTTCTCTCACACTCCTCGTTTCCCCTCTTTCATACTGCATCACGGTGTGGTACTCTGGTTTGACATCATCTGATAGGAAGTGCCTACAGAGGGTGGTGAATACAGCACAAGATCTTATGGGCTGTCCCATGAATCTGCTGGATGAAATAGCGGAAAAACGTCGCCTCAGGAGAGTGAGGAAAATTCTCAGGGATGATTCACACCCTGGCCGGCACTTTCTTGATCCCCTGCCCTCAGGCAGAAGATATAGAAGCATGATTAGTCGCGCCAACAGGGTAAAGAACAGCTTCTGTCCGTGGCCTGTTAGGCTGCTGAATGAAAAGATACCAACAGGGCAACTGACTTTCGGGTTTGCTGGGTGTGCGTAAGTAAATGAGGGGAATTAAGACTAAGAGAGCTGTAGGGGGGGGGGTGCTCATTTAATCTCACTGTATACAAGTTGTACAAGTGACAATAAAGTATTTCAATTTCACATCCTCCTGGCCTAGTCAGGAGAGGAATGTATCTGGCTTCCCAGAGGTCTGAACTCAATGCTTACAAAGGCATTTTGAAATTAGGCCAAGGGCTACCTAACGGTAGGGCCAAGGGCTTTCTCATGTGAGCTGTATTGCTCCTCTTGGGAAATCCGGGGGGGGGGGGGGGCGGTTTGTTGTTTTTCCACCAGCCCAGAAATAAACAGCGCTTTTTTCTAGATGTATTGGGAAACAGCTCTCCCTATTTCCAGGCGCATCGGATGGGAGCCTGGTTGGGCATTCTACCTATCACTACCTCTCACAGATACTTTGTCTCGGCTAAGCCACGTCTTGAAAATTCGAATACTCCCAGTAATTTATGTCTTTCCAGTATCCCTTTCTTCCCCCCCTCGTCATACATTCATACCTGAAAAATACTGTACATGAATTTTAATGGCCCGATTCCCATGCTAATATGTAAGACCTTCACCGGTCCCTGAAATTGCACACCCCAGCATTGCGTTGCACATGGGCAAACACTGAAAAAAAGAATGACTTTGCAACGGAGGGGAAAATTGGAAAGTCTTTAATTTTAACACCAAGAACTACCATTTTGCCAACAATAGGAACTGTGCGCTGGCATTATGTGCGCAAATGGCGCTGTGCTTGGAAAATAACGTGAAGTGTAGCTAAATATCAAAATGAGAGTTATTACCATGTTCAGTTTAATACTCGCTTTCACCTATCGATTAGCAAAACAGAAGGAAACAGTACTTCTCCTCAGCCCGGCTTTTGGAGTAATTGGATTCAAATTCACATCTGGAGCTACTAAAACCGATGTTTTCAACCTTCCTCCTCCTCTCTGCTCCACTCCAACCCCCAGTTGTTTTAAGTTCCTGATTCCAGCTTGGGCTCAAACGCCGAGCCTTTATTTGCCGAATATTCCGATAAGCACTTTGCCTCCAACGATATTGTTCCGGCGCTGGCATCATTGTTATAGCTGTAATTGTTACTATCAAGACACAGTTCTTTGTAATTAGAAAGTCAAGATGGTATTCAGCGGTATGGCAGCCCAGATCCTCATTTGTTAGGCTATTAGGGGATAAAAAAAAATGTTTACAGAGAAAACAGTGTCATTGTTTAGTGCTCTTAATTGACCATCTGCCTGGCGAAGAAATGCCCAAAGAAGGATAAATAAGACGGAGGCACTTTTTTTACTTATTTATTTTCTGTTGTGAATGTCGGGGTAAATGAAGAAGAGCGAAGGAGGGAAGTGTGCTAAGCAATATGGTGCTTCAGCAGGCCTGGGAGGAGAAGGCACCTACCACTTAAATGAACGTTTATATGGATGGAAAGATAAAGAGTTGTTTCCTCTTCAGACTTTCTTGGGATAGGGGGAAACACAAAGTTCAATATCTCGGTAGCCGCAATAAGAACAAAAGAATAGCCCTGTCGGATCAGGCCAGGAGCCCAGACTCTCCAAGAGTCCCAATTTTCCAGGGACAGTCCTGGATTTACAGAAGAAGTCCCAGTTTCTGATTTGATCCTGGAATGTCCCGCTTTTCTCAATTGCGTGTCGAGACCCCGAGACCACCCTCTCGTTGATGAATAAGACACAAGGACACAGATATTAGGTTAATGTTATTGGGCAAATTTAGGCCACAACTTTATTGGTTACAGAATATGAGCAGCATTGGCTTAGGCATTGGAATTGACCCAACTAGATCTGACTCCTGTCTGTCATGCAGGGAGTCCAGTAAGGGTCAACCACCAGCAAGGGGAGCCCCGTCGATGCAAACCAACTTGAGCTCCCCCTGGGTTCCTGACGGGGTCGTGGCATGGCCCTAGCCCAGCCCCGGACTTTGGACAAGATCCACACCCCTGGATTCCTTTAACAGAATACCCTTAAGCTTGGAGGCCACACCTCTCCTTCCCCATCATAAGATCAACCAATGCCTAACCGCCAAACCTTACAAAGTTGTGACGATTGCTACGAGGTAGGCGAAAACCAAATGGCCCATGCCAATTTGCCAAGTGGAAAAATTCCTACCAGGCCCCTCAACGGCGACCAACCGAGGTCCATAGCAAGGCCAAATTTGAAACCTGAAAATAGGGAAGGAGGGCGGGAGATCAAGGAAGTGAGCCAAGAGGAAGCTGTCTGGCTTACACCTCAGTTTAAATGGGGCCCGGCCATGCCCCCCGGCCAGCAGATTGGCTGGCAGGCGAATGACATGGCTGGGAACCTCTGGGGGATGCGGGATTTTGTCCCCCACCCACAGAGGAGAGTGGGTGGCCACGTGGTCCACAGCAACTCCTCCCCACTGAGAAGTGGAGTGGATTTTTCGTCAGAGAAATGTTGGAGGGTATGGAGTTACGCAGCCACCAAGACAAGGAAATACAGTGGTACCTCGGGTTACATACGCTTCAGGTTACAGACTCCGCTAACCCAGAAATAGTACCTCAGGTTAAGAACTTTGCTTCAGGATGAGAACAAAAATCGTGCTCCGGCGGCGCGGCAGCAGCAGGAGGCCCCATTAGCTAAAGTGGTGCTTCAGGTTAAGAACAGTTTCAGGTTAAGAACGGACCTCCGGAACGAATTAAGTACTTAACCCGAGGTACCACTGTAAGTAACTATGCAACCTATGCTTTCAGTGGTCCTTGCTTTTATCTGTAAGCTGCCTCGAGTCCCGTCAAGGGAAAAGGTGGGGTATAAACAACAACAACAACAACAACAACAGGCTCCCAGCAGGAATAGGGTTGAATGCTTTAATAAAGTTCAGTCTTCCCCAACCAACTGTCTGAAGTTTTGGACTCCAACTACTGTCACTCTTGACTGTTGGCCATGATGGTTGCGGAGTTGGAGTCCATCTGATGGGCACCAGGTTGGGGAATACTGTACAGTAATAAAACACTCAAGAAGCCCCCTGCTGGAGCAGAAGATCATTACATGTAGGAGATGAATAAAAGGCCTTCTATCTAAATACGGCCCAATTAGAGTGGTGATTCACATTGAAAAGTCTGCATTTCCCCTCTGGGAGTCTTGAATCGCCCACGAGTGCAACGGGAAGGAATAATTATGGGATCAGATTTAGGATTACAGCTGCGGCGAACATCGTTCCCTTCGAACATGTTGGTTTCCGGGGTTGACTCAGCAAATGTGAATCCCAAACGCCATTGCCCTCCTCCGCTCGTTCATATTTACACAAGATTCCATTTAGACTTGATTTCAATTCACCTGATTAGTTCTGACTCCGGCCCTGATTAGTTCCAGTTTGCGTTTGATTCGTTCGGCTAATTTGCTTAAAATTGGCCAAATCTAACTAACTCACGTCAGGATAATTGAAACAATGGAAGATGAGGTCAAAGCCTACATGGTGGGTGACGCTCACATGCAATGTGGGCCAAACTGGCCTGTGTGCTTCTGTGTGGCCCAAAATCAGTGGGAAGCTGAGTTTGGTGCGAATACCATACATTCCAAGTGGTTGTGCGTGTTAGAATCAGACTCTCCCCACCTTCAATTTCCGTCACTTCTTGGGTAACTACCCATGTGTATTTTGAAAGCTAGTGGTAACAAAAGAGTGAAGAGTTTTATACAGGCAGTGACCATTTCCCACATGTCTGACTGACATGCAACCGCTGACATGTATGCTGTTTTTGACCACGGAATGGGGTGGCAGCAGAACAGGCTTGCAACCCCAGTGCAAACAGAGTTGACAGCAATATGAAAATGAAGTTTCTATTCTAATTAAGACCTGAATATTCTTATTTAGACCTGAATATTATCGCAGCTGGTGGGATGCAGTCTAAACCATTTAGACTCTTGGGCTTGCCGATCAGAAGGCCGACGGTTCGAATCCCCGCAATGTGGTGAGCTCCTGTTGCTCGGTCCCAGCTCCTGCCAATCTAGCAGTTCAAAAGCACACCAGCGCAAGTAGATAAATAGGTACCGCTGCGGCGGGAAGGTAAACGGTGTTTCCGTGCACTCTGGTTTCCGTCACGGTGTCCTGTTGTGTCACATGACCCGGAAAGCTGTCTGTGGGCAAATGTTGGCTCCCTTGGCCTGAAAGCGAGATGAGTGTCACAACCCCATAGTTGCCTTTGATTGGTCATAACCGTCCGGGGGTCCTTTACCCTTTTTTACCTTTTTGTCACAGCTATTATGGGATCAGAGAAACCTGCCCTGTGTTTAGTCAGACCATTAGTCCACCTAGCTCCCCAGGGTTTCAGATTGGGTTTCTTCTACCCCAACTTGGAAATTCCAGGGTTTGAAGTACATTCAGCATAACATTTCTGCAGAGTGGAGTCTTTTCTCAGAGTCTCTGAGAGTGGAGGCAGAATGTAGCCATTGGTGACATTCACAACATACATGTAAAGCACTATGCTATCACATTAAACAACCACTGCTCCCCCTGCAAAATATTCTGGGAGCTAAAGTTTGTTAAAGGTCCTGAGGGTTGTTAGAAGGCCCCTATTCATATCCCAAAGCTACAGCAGACCCTCCAAGTGTCCCTATTTTCCAGGGACACCCCAGATTTACAGAAGCCACCCCAGTTTTTGATTTGATCCCAGAATGTCTCACATTTCCTTAGGATATCCCTATTTTCATTGGAGAAATGTTGGAGGGTTGGAGTTATGCGAGCCAAGGAGTTAAGTAACTACAGTGGTACCTCGGTTTACGAACTTAATACATTCTGGAAGTCTGTTCTTAAACCGAAACCATTCTTAAATCGAGGTGCGCTTTCCCAAATGAGGCCTCCTGCTGCCGGTGCCCTTCCACAGTTCGGCTTCCATTCTTAGACCAAGGTAAAGTTTGCAAACTGGGACATTTCTTCCGGTTTTGTGGAGTTTGTAAACTGAATAGGGCTGTTCTTAAACCGAGGTACCACTGTATAGTACTTAGCTGCACTGGCAAAGAAAAAGTGCTTTATACATGTGGTTTATGCATTCAAACACTGTGACACCAGATGGCGCTGTGGAGTCCCGCTTTTGCCAACCTGATTTCTCCTGCAAAGTTTACAAGCGCGTTTAACTAAAATGCTTCTTTGATGCGTCTAGATCCAGCCTATACAGCCATTAGAAGACATCTGAAAGCAGCCCTGTAGAGTTTGGATGTATGTGTTGGAAGCCACGCAGAGTGGCTGGAGCAAGCCAATCATACAGGTGGGGAATAATAATAATGATAATAATAATAATAGTAAAATGTGATGCCCCTATTTCCATTAGAGAAATGTTGGAGGGTATGGCTACAGTTTCTAGAGCAGTGTAACGATTCATCCCACTTCACAAAGAACTCTGAGAATTGTAGCTCTGTGAGGGAATCTCGGTGCGGAATAGAGGTTCCAAACACCACTTTGCAGCTTTAACAAACACCCAGAATTCTTTAGGGGAATCAAGACTCTTTAATAGGATATCAGCAGCCACGAAATTAAAAGACGCCTGCTTCTTGGGAGAAGGGCAATGACAGGCCTAGATAGCATCTTGAGAAGTAGAGACATCACCTTGCCAACAAAGGTCCGTATAGTTAAAGCCATGGTTTTCCCAGTAGTGATGTATGGAAGTGAGAGCTGGACCATAAAAAAGGCTGATCGCCGAAGAATTGATGCTTTTGAATTATGGTGCTGGAGGAGACTCTTGAGAGTCCCATGGACTGCAAGAAGATCAAACGCATCCATTCTGAAGGAAATCAGCCCTGAGTGCTCACTGGAAGGACAGATCGTGAAGCTGAGGCTCCAGTACTTTGGCCACCTCATGAGAAGAGAAGACTCCCTGGAGAAGACACTGATGCTGGGAAAAATGGAGGGCACAAGGAGAAGGGGACGACAGAGGACAAGATGGTTGGATAGTGTTTTCGAGGTTACCAGCATGAGTTTGACCAAACTGCGGGAGGTAGTGGAGGACAGAGGTGCCTGGCGTGCTCTGGTCCATGGGGTCCCGAAGAGTCGGACACGACTAAACGACTAAACAAAGTGTTGTGAATGCAAGATTAAAGAAAGTTGACTTCCGGGTTGACGCGATCGGCTAATGGCGGATTCCCTCCGAGCTCCGGAGGGAATCGGCTCTGCTGAGGACGGGTCTTACCGTGCCGGCGACGCGGGGACCCTCAGAAACCACAGGCGCGGATGCCTGTGGACTTGGTGACTCGGTGGGCACCTTAAACGACCTCCTTGACAGTCGAAGAGCCTTTTTAAAGGCTGCGGAGAAGGTACGAGGAGTGGCGTGGTGCTGAGAGTAGACCGCTACCTCAGCGGAGCGAAGCCGCAAGCCATTACCGGAGAGCGTCAACTTTTTTCCCGACAATTGGACTGGAAACAAATACCCCGTAAGTAGAACGAAATTCGGACTTTAGAAGAAATTAATATCCTTAATCTGGAACGAACGGGGGGGTAGTGCTAAAGGGAAGTCCGCACCCCCCCTTTTTCATGCAGATAATTGGAAGCAAGGAACGAAAACCTAAGATCGGATTAAAAAATCTTTTTGTGCCTTTTTGGACTGACAAGAGATTCCATAAATTTGTGAGAATAAGCTTTTACTTTTTAATTCAAAGCGGTGCTGGAGAGAAGAGGCGTTTTTTTCTTTTTTGGAAAGTTTTTACGGACCCCCCCCCCCCCTCCGGGACCCTGGTGTGTCCTGTATTAACTTAGCGTAAAAGAACGGGAGTTTGACAGCTGTCAACTGAGCTGTCAAACGGCTAGATCAAGATAAGAACTGTATCCTTATATCTCTCTGACACAGAGGTGTTACATTTAACTAGAAGGGATTGGAAATAAAGTAACAACAAGTAACAATAAAGTACAGGACTGTTGGTGAGGAACTTTGAAAAATGGAAATCCCCCTAGGGGAAACCAGTGATATTACAATGGTTGCGGAAGGAAAACTACTAGCAGAAATAGAAAGAACTCTTTGTCTTGTGGGAACTCTACAAGAGCAAGAGATGGTTATGGAAAAGCAGCTGATGACCTTGATTTCTAAAATAAACAACCCTGCGGATGGGAGTGAGGACTTGACCTTGAAAGATTTTACAACTGAACCAGAAAAAACATCTTTGGAGTTGGTGGAAAAGGAGTCTGGAGGGGAAAAAGTGCAGGAATACGAACTTGTGCAGCCAGGGAACAGAGAACTCTTTTGGATTACAAGTTACAAGAGAAGAAAAGCAAAGGAGAAAGCCCACGGATATCATGGAGTTAAAGTCAAAGGAATAAAGAAACACAACTGGGACTTTCTCCTTTTTTCTGGCCTTGTTGACTGTGATTTCGAGGAACTTTTGTTAGAACTCTGGCAGCAAACCCGACTGGAAGGTGATTGGAGAGAAGGTGAAGAGACTGTGTTAAACATCCCTCGAGACTTGGATACCTACAAGAAGGACTACCAACAGATCAGGCGGAGAGAGACTCAAAGGGACTTAAAAGCCTCTGATGTGAGAAATCCGGGCTAAGAGTGCTACAAGAGGACAGGGATCTGGGAAGGGACAGATACCAGGGCGGGGAGGAGGGGGGGGAAATCTCACTTCATCTTATGATTTTTGGGTTTTATTATCTTAAGTTAGATTCTAATATGAAAAAGTGGAATTTATGGTATAAGAACCTGGATCGATCTTAGAAAATGGATTTAATGTATATAAGAGAACTAGATAATTAAATTGGGCCTAGCAAAGGGAATTAAGTTTAAGTATAACAAGAACAGGTTGAAGGAGTGAAATAAGAACTTGCTGAATTATACAGGAGAATTGGGATGCATGGGGTGGGGTGGGGGGAAGTCAAGAAAGAAGGTGATGAAAGAATCTATTTGTATTCTTCTTATTTTTTTTCTTTTCTTTTTTGTTCTTTTTGTTTTTGTTTTGTTCTTTTTGTCGTTATAAAACTTGAAAACTCAATAAAAATTTATATATATATATAAAAAAAACAAAGTGTTGTGAATGCAAGGATGGGAACCTGGCTGAGCAATCCAATAGGTTACAAAGGATACCATTAAAAAAGGGGGGGGGGGAAGATGGATAATAGTATATTAATATACTTCAACATGAAGAAAGGGTCTTCTCTCTGTGTGTGTTTGCTATCTAACTGATTTAATTTCCACAAATCTTCCCTTTTCTACTAACGGATCAAGTTTCAATTGCACCTGGCCATTTATTGTGGATGACAACCTAATAAAATGAAGTCCCTTCAATAAACACTGTATCGGAATATCCCATCTTTTTATGTGGCAGTGTAAATTTCCACTCCTGAAAGAAACATTTAACATTCCCGCTATTTTAATACTTTTAATAAATATTTACAATTCCTGTGATAAGGCGGGCGGGCGGGGTGGTGGTGCATCAGCTCCCAAATTTATGTGGCTGCTGGCAGGTGGCCATTTTCCAATTTTCTGTCTCACTAATACACATTTATTATGTATTTCCAAATGCCCCCGTTCCCTATTTGACTTGTCATTAAAATGCCATTCCCTTTGCGAGAGACAAAGGGAAGGAACTCTCACAAAGGAATCTTGAGTGGCCTCGGCCTTCGGATAGAGAATAGAAACCGGGGGGGGGGGGGGAGAGAAAGCCGAAGTTGTCAGATTGGTCTCTTTGCTGAAAGACGTAATACATCTGGATCCGAGATTCCATTTCCAAATGAGTAACATGAAAAACTCCTGATTTTTAGAGACCAACCAGTCTTAAGGACATCCATATCCATTCCTCCTGGCAAATAGAAGGGGAAGAAATGGAGGCAGTGAGAGATTTTACTTTCTTGGGCTCCATGATCACTGCAGATGGTGACAGCAGTCACGAAAATAAAAGATGCCTGCTCCTTGGGAGAAAGGCGATGGCAAACCTAGACAGCGTCTTAAAAAGCAGAGACATCACCTTGCCGACAAAGGTCCGTATAGTTAAAGCTGTGGTTTTCCCAGTAGTGATGTATGGAAGTGAGAGCTGGACCATAAAGAAGGCTGATCGCTGAAGAATTGATGCTTTTGAATTATGGTGCTGGAGGAGACTCTTGAGAGTCCCATGGACTGCAAGAAGATCAAACGTATCCATTCTTAAGGAAATCAGCCCTGAGTGCTCATTGGAAGGACAGATCGTGAAGCTGAGGCTCCAATACTTTGGCCACCTCATGAGAAGAGAACTTCCTGGAAAAGACCCTGATGTTGGGAAAGATGAGGGCACAAGGAGAAGGGGACGACAGAGGATGAGATGGTTGGACAGTGTTCTCGAAGCTACCAGCATGAGTTTGACCAAACTGCGGGAGGCAGTGGAAGACAGGAGTGCCTGGCGCGCTCTGGTCCATGGGGTCACGAAGAGTCGGACACGACTAAACGACTAAGCAACAACAACCCCCTAGAGTATATGTGCTGCCTTGTCACATACCAGGCATAGCATGACATGAAAGTGGCAAGAATATAATGTTCGTCCCACACTTCAAGGAAGCGGCCGATCCTTCAGCATGGCAACTTTGGAACTCCCTTCCCATTGACACTGGACAGGCGCCTTCGCTGTACTGCTTTTGGTCCCTGCTAAAAAACTTCCTTGTTTAGAGAAGCCTCCCCAAGACATGTAAATCCGATGTGTGTTTTAATATGTAGTTTTATTTTACAATGTTTTGTACATTTTTTTAAAAAAGAAACTGGCAATTTTATATTTACCTTGCTTAAAGCCACTTTGTTGGGACGTGGGTGGCGCTGTGGGTTAAACCACAGAGCCTAGGACTTGCCAGTCAGAAGGTCGGCGGTTCGAATCCCCACGATGAGGTGAGCTCCCGTTGCTCAGTCCCTGCTCCTGCCAACCTAGAGTTCGAAAGCACGTCAAAGTGCAAGTAGATAAATAGGTACCACTCCAGCGGGAAGGCAAACAGCGTTTCCATGTGCTGCTCTGGTTCGCCAGAAGCAGCTTAGTCATGCTGGCCACATGACCCGGAAGCTGTATGCCGGCTCCCTCGGCCAGTAAAGCAAGATGAGCGCCACAACCCCAGAGTCGGTCACGGACTTAATGGTCATGGGTCCCTTTACCTTTACCTAAAGCTACTTTGTTTTTTGCATCTGTTTCTTCCCTAGTAATTTGGATGTATATTTAATTTTTCAGTTCAGCTGCTAGCTGGTGCTTGGCCACACACTTTTCTCTCTGCCTGGTTCAATTTCAACAGGGCACGTGACACCATCGTGACATCAGGTGATTGACACATAGACCCTGTCCACCTGTCAAACTTGGCCCCACAATGTGTGTGAAGATAAGGATCTAGCCTGCAGGAGTGAGACCCCTGATCTAAAAAAAAAGCAATGCCCCCAAAGACAGTACAAATTCTCCCCCTCCAAAAAAACCCCACAACTGCAATGTTTGTGGGAGAAAAATGCACATCACCTCTCAGTTTCTCAAAGTCACTCAGCAGCCCATATTTAACTAATTCAAAATAAGCCATTTCTTCTCCATTCTTACCCTAATTTCGGTATGAACCATCCTCAAAACACACACTTAATGAACGGTGATGTAATTTACTCCACAATCACAGCATACATTTAAAGCCATGTCATTCCACAATAAAAAGCCAGTGCTTCTCCCAGAGGATTATGGGAGCTATAGTCGGTTAAGGGTGCTGAAAGTTTTTAGGAGACCCCCATTCCCCTCCCAAGGCTACAGTTCCCAGACTGGTTGAACAATCACAGGGAACTCTGGGAATTGTAGCTCTGATGATGCCTTCTTCCACTTTCCAAAGGCGTCGCCATGCGTAACATGAGTCCTGAAACTTCAGAAGATCACCAACAGGATGGTTTTTGCTTCAGAGAAGTCAGCTGACAAGCCCATGGGAACTACTGATGCTCTGAAGCAGGAGCAGAGTGTTTAATGCTCAAAAAGCACAGGAAGCTATGTTGAACTATTGGTCTGTCTTGCTAAGTGTTGTTGTCCTGCCTGGGAACCAATGTCCCCACTGTGGAAGGATGTGTGGTCCCAGAATTGGCCTTCACAGTTACTTATGGACTCATTGTTAAAACTGTGTATATGGAGAACAGTCTTACTCGGCTACAAGTGATCGCTGAAGATGAAGAAGAAGAAGAAGAAGAAGAAGAAGAAGAAGAAGAAGAAGAAGAAGAAGAAGAAGAAGACACTGACATCTGAAGGTGACCTTCTAAGATATCAGACAGAGGTCTCTTCAAGCCCTACTTGGAGATGGCAGGAATTGCACCACTGGCATTCAAAGCCAGTGCTCCAACACTGAGCTATGGTCCTTCCTCAAAAAAGGGAAACACTACTGAGAAATCTCCATGCCCAATACAGCTTCCAGGCATGGAAGGCTATTCATGGAGGTGTGATCAGATCAGCATTATTTCAACCCTTCCTGCTAGACTAATGTACGGCCACATTGCCATTACCTGCCTGCAATTCCGCTGAGAGGTTCTGATAAACATAACAAATGATGAGAGGGGAGCCAGAGCCATTTATATGTGTTATCAGCTGCTTGGGTCCCAGCCCACCTGGCTGAATTATGCTCTCCGTAATGGCCGGTGGCCCATGAACTTTTATTTATGGTGTCAGCTATGCTAATAAATATAGCCATGAATAGACCACGGTGCAGAAAAGGTGACCTATGGGCCTCGTTTGCTGAGATGATGGACAGGGCTGTGTGTGTACACTAAATATGTCCATCGCCAAGAGTCTGAAAACATTCCTATTCTCTTACATAGGCAAAGTGGACTATCTTCAAGTTGATGACTCTGTGGGGTGGGTGGGATAATCAGTGGGGCAAGCATCCTGTATTTGGTCTGTCCAGGCTGCGTTTCTAAAAGTTTGTCAAAGGAAGGGCCAGAGTGGTGTAGTGGTTAAGAGCGGTAGACTCGTAATCTGGTGAACCGGGTTCGCTTCCCTGCTCCTCCACATGCAGCTGCTGGGTGACCTTGGGCCAGTCACACTTCTCTGAAGTCTCTCAGCCCCACTCACCTCACAGAGTGTTTCCTGTGGTTGAGGAAGGGAAAGGAGAATGTTAGCCGCTTTGAGACTCCTTCGGGTAGTGATAAAGCGGGATATCAAATCCAAACTCTTCTTCTTCTGGTTCAGCGTGTCAAGCAGAAAGTCGCAGGTTCAATCCATGGCTTCTCCAAATAGCCTTGGGAGAAAGCTGAGATCCTGGATAGACAATGTTGACCTAGATGGACCAATGGTCTGACTTGGTGTAAGGCTGCTTCCTGCTGTATCCTAAAAGGCACCCTCTGCTTAAAAACCTCCAACTAAGGACAGTCCATCACCTCCAGAGGGAAACTGTTTCACTGTTGAACAGCTCTTACTGTCAGAAAGTCCTTCCTGCTGTTTAATTGGAATTTCTTTTAATGTAACTTGAAGCCATTGGTTTGGGTCCTACCCTCCAGAGCAGGAGAAAACAAGCTTGCTTCCTCTTCCATGTGACAGCCCTTGAGATGTTTGAAGATGGCTATCATATCTCCTCGCAGTCTCCTCTTTTTCCAGGCTAAAATATACCCAACTCCCTCAAGTCTTCTTTATAAGTCTTGGTTTCCAGACCCTTGATCATCTTGCTTGCCCGCCTCTGCCCACATTGCAGCTTGTCAACATCCTTAGTAAATTGTTGTGCTCCGAACTGGGCACAATATTCCAGGTGTGGTCTGACCAAGGCAGAACAGAGTGGTCATATTCCTTTCCTTTATCTGGACACTATATTCCTGTTGATGCAGCCTAGAGTTGTTGTTGTTGTTGTTTAGTCGTTTAGTCATGTCCAACTCTTCGTGACCCCATGGACCAGAGCACGCCAGGCACTCCTGTCTTCCACTGCCTCCCGCATCTTGGTCAAACTCATGCTGGTAGCTTTCAGAACACTGTCCAACCATCTTGTCCTCTGTCGTCCCCTTCTCCTTATGCCCTCCATCTTTCCCAACATCAGAGTCTTTTCCAGGGAGTCTTCTCTTCTCATGAGGTGGCCAAAGTATTGGAGCCTCAGCTTCAGGATCTGTCCTTCCAGGGAGCACTCAGGGCTGATTTCCTTAAGAATGGAGAGGTTTGATCTTCTTGCCGTCCATGGGACTCTCAAGAGTCTCCTCCAGCACCATCATTCAAAAGCATCAGTTCTTCGGCAATCAGCCTTCTTTATGTTCCAGCTCTCACTTCCATGCATCACTACTGGGAAAACCATAGCTTTAACTATCAGCTTATTTTGGCTGCTGCCTCACACTGTTGACTCATGTTAAGCTTGTTAAGCATATTAAGACCCCAATCTCCTTTTCACATGTACCACTGTCAAGCCAATTGTCCCCTGCCTTCTCTGGAGTAAGAGATAGGACAGGGGCCCTGACTGTCTTCTGAGAAAGTGTGATAGGTGCGTCTGGAGCGAAGAAATAAAGAAAAGTTTCACCAAAAGCAAGTGACATTTTCCTCCCCAGGAAGGAGCTGAACGCACATGCCAAGGGTTTGTTTCGACCCCCAGAACCCACTCAAAGTTTGAAAGAAACACAGTGTATGGAGAAGAGAAATTTATAAGAATGCAAAAGTTAATTGCAGTCCTAACGACCCGGGTGACAGTACATACTTTTTTGTTCCCTTTATTTTTAACACTCCAGATACGTAATTTAATGTAGGCCTAATGACAGACTCAAACATCCTGCTTTAATCGATTTTTTTTCTCAAACTGTACACTCCAAAGAGAAGCTTGCAGGCTACCGCTGAGGCTGCCCGTTTCCTCAGCATCGATAAGCAGGAAAAAAAGGGGGGAAGAGAGAGGGTGAGAGAGGGAGAGAGAAAAGAGAATGGGGGAAAAGAAATTTGAACTTACATTGCTATTGATGTGTAATATACAATAAAAACAGTTAAATTTCAATTACCCACAGGTAATTATAATTTTATTGTTTGACAGTGCTGTGGGGATTTTTATAATTCCCAAGACTAATAATTTTCTATAATTTTACAGGTTGTCAAATAAACTATTAGAGATTATCTTTGAAAAGGGTTCTGAAATTGTAAGGACGTATCACACTGTTCATGTACATTATTAGTAATTAGAGATCTCTAGATAGTGAAATATCCACTGGTGTTCTGACGGCAGGATACCATATTTTCTCACAGGCTTCTATAATCTTGAATCGAAGCATTGAAACTTCTCCGAAGCGGACTGAATCACGTCTAAACTTTTATTAGCGTTCCTTGAGCTCTCATTAAGCCATTGTGAAGTGTTTGATAAGTGAAATCTGGACTTCCTGATGGGCTAAAAGCAAAGACAGGCTGCACTCCTCTCTCCTCAAGTGAGGGAGAATTTCATACTCTCTCTCTCTCTCTCTCTCTCTCTCTCTCTCTCTCTCTTACTTGGGCCTCACAAACTCTGCAGACAACATTAAAGGTACTTCTATAACAAGTAGAGAGTTGATATCTGCTTTACATATCCCAATTAGTTCAAAAGTCAAAATATGTGGCATGCATTGATTCCCCCCCCCCCCACTTTTTATTTTTGGTTCATCAAATTGATAGGAAAAGATACTGCATTCCAAAATTATGAAAGGGCTGACAAAATGTGGGTGGAATTCTCTCCAAGGTAAAGGTAAAGGGACCCCTGACTCTTAGGTCCAGTCGCGGACGACTCTGGGTGGGGTTGCGGCGCTCATTTAGCTTGCACTTTGACGTGCTTTCGAACTGCTAGGTGGGCAGGAGCAGGGACCGAGCAACGGGAGCTCACCCTGTCGCGGGGATTCGAACCGCCGACCTAACCCTCCAACATTTCTCTGATGAAAATAGGGACATCCTAAGGAAAAACGGGACATTCTGGAATCAAATCAGAAACCAGGATGGCTTCTGTAATCATCATCATCATCATCTGGGAGTGTCCCTGGAAAATAGGGACACGTGGAGGGTCTGCTGAACAGCTTGATGTTGGTCCACTTTGAGGGAGCTGTGAAAAAGAGGATTATTAGGGGAAGAATGAAAAAGAAAGCTGCTGGTATCGTAATGATGTAAAACAAATCTGTGGTTCAACTGCACTTTGGATGGTACTGCTTCACATAGCACATGGGTGCCAACCGTACCTGGGGTTGCCAGGAATTGAACTCAGGACTGGGTTACAGTCCTTTCCCAGAGGGCATGTAAACAATGGTAGCGGCCGCTACTGCTCCACCAAGACTGGACTTGTCTGAACAGGGTGGGGGACTCAGCAGAGAGGGAGAGGACAGTAAAGGGGGGACAACTGATAACCTGAAGCACTGGGGTGTTGTCTAGGAAACAGCAAGATTCCTGTTGGGATGCAGACCTCTGAAGATGCCAATGCCAATATCTGCCTCCTTTCCAGCCCAATAGTATGTCCGGTGAAGTTCTGTTCTGTTTTCAGCCCGCCTGGAATTGCTGGAATTGTCCCTGATGAGGACAAAAAGCTGCTGTTTATCAGGGCTTTTTAAGTGCAAGGCAAGTGACCTTGGTGTCGCCTTCAGCTTGAGGGCACTTCTCTCTTATCAGACTCGGTTATCTCGAAGCAAACACAGCATCTTTCGCTATTATCTCCTCCGATTGAACTTTCGAAAAGGGACAATGCCTCTTGCAAGGACAACGCAACAAAAAGCCTAAGTTCCAGATGTCACGTACATAGGGTTGTGCTCAGTTCACTCCTACTCCCAAGTAGACCTGATGAACTTAATGGCCATTAACTTCAATGGGTCTACCCTGAATACGATGTTGGGCAAAGAATTTTCATTTATCTATTTATTATGGGATTGTTGTTGTTTAGTCGTTTAGTCGCGTCCGACTCTTCATGACCCCATGGACCAGAGCACACCAGGCACTCCTGTCTTCCACCGCCTCCTGCAGTTTGGTCAAACTCATGCTGGTAGCTTCGAGAACACTATCCAACCATCTCGTCCTCTGTCGTCCCCTTCTCCTTGTGCCCTCCATCTTTCCCAACATCAGGGTCTTTTCCAGGGAGTCTTCTCTTCTCCTGAGGTGGCCAAAGTATTTGAGTATCAGTTTCAGGATCTGTCCTTCCAGTGAGCACTCAGGGCTGATTTCCTTCAGAATGGATCGGTTTGATCTTCTTGCAGTCCATGGGACTCTCAAGAGTCTCCTCCAACACCATAATTCAAAAGCATCAATTCTTCGGCGATCAGCCTTCTTTATGGTCCAGCTCTCCTGGGGTGAGAAGCAGAATTTGGAGGCTGTACACAGAGTACCATCTAATGGTAGCATATGAACGCCATCTGCAGAGGGGTTGCTGTGGTGGTAGAGCTCTGTGCTACCAGGTAGCTGACTGACTCGACTGGCTACTCACAGTGCATTTGGGTTAGAAGCAGTCCACAAATCTCCCTCTCTTTTTACTGCAAAGCTCTTGAGAAGATGTTGAGTGATTGGACCGCAAAGCCATCCGGCAAGCAAAACAGTCTTATTGACCTCGTCAGTGAAAGGCCTCCTAACATTACGTAGAGTCAACCGTTTTACTTTGATTGCAGCTTCTTCTTCTTCTTCTTTTTACTTAACCACGAGAAAAGGGCAAGCAATGTACAGTGCAAACTCTCAGAGCGGTTTTACTTTACTGCTCTCATCTGCAATAAATCTGCTGCACCGCAAGAGCCTCAGTTTTCAGCGCAGGGCTCGGTTGCTTCCAACATTTGTCTTGCTTTCTTCCAGAGTTTCGTGGAGGAAGGCTTAAGGAGTCATGATACAGCAATGACATTGAAGGCACCCTGTCAAATCCGCAAGAAAGACTTCTTTCTTGAAAAGTTGTTATTTTCCATAATGGAAATAGGAGCTTCCCTCCTTGCCTTTCCGAAAATCAAAAATTTGTGGGGCATTTTTCATGCTTCCCCAGAGATTTCGAAATGTGAAAATCTGGACAGAAAAGTTGTTTTTGCAAAATCGTCGACAAATTGGACATTTGGGAGCTATTTCTGTGGGAAAGCGGCAAAAACAACACTGTCGACATGGACTGCCATATGTCCTGATTTTCCTGGACATTTCAACAATTTCTGCCCAGACACTGCTTGGGACTACAGTGTTCTGGAAATGTCCAGGAACTTCTGGACATATGCCACCGCTAAAGGTTCAGTAGATAGAGCAGTTGTGCTGCATGCAGAATGTACTTGATTTTATTCCCAGCATCTCCAGTTACTGTTGAGCTGGGAAAGTCCCTCATCTGAAACCCGAAAGAGCAGTTGCCACTCAGTGTAGACAGTGCTGAACTATAGGGTCCAATGATTTTACTGAGTAAAAGACATCTTCCTGTGTTCCTATAATCCAGGCATAGGCAAACTCGGACCTCCAGATGATGATGATGATGATGATGATGATGATGATGATGATGATAACAACAACAACAACAACAACAACAACAATAATAATAATAATAATAATTTATTATTTATACCCCGCCCATCTGGCTGGGCCTCCCCAGCCACTCTGGGCAGCTTCCAACAAAATATTAAAATACAGTAATGCATCAAACATTAAAAGCTTCCCTAAACAGGGCTGCCTTCAGATGTCTTTTAAAAGTCTGGATGTTGTTGTTCTCTTTGACATCTGGTGGGAGGGCGTTCCACAGGGCGGGTGCCACTACTGAGAAGGCCCTCTGCGTGGTTCCCTGTAACTTGGCTTCTCGCAGTAAGGGAACTGCCAGAAGGCCCTCAGAGCTGGACCTCAGCGTCCAGGTAGAACGATGGGGGTGGAGACGCTCCTTCAGATATACAGCTGTTTAGGGACTACAACTCCCATCATCCCTAGCTAACAGGGCCAGTGGTCAGGGATGATGGGAACTGTAGTCTCAAAACATCCAGAGGGCCGAGTTTGCCTATGCCTGCTATAATCTTTGTCAACATGTGACCAGAAAAGTATCCTCTTCCCGAAACTCTGCAAAGCCTTTGAATAGTCAGACTAAACAATAATGAGATATATGCTGAAAAACCTTGATTCAGTGACCTTGAATCTCCAACTCGGAATTTGACCAATCCAAGGTACAGTTAGGCCCCATCTGCCCTATAGATTTAAAGCAGCATCATACAACTTGAAACAGGCATGGCTTCCCCCAAAGAATTATGGGATCTGTTGTTTCTTAAGAGTGCTGGGAAAAAACCCTGTTCCTTTCATGGAGCGGCAATTTCCAGGGTTTCCTGGGAAGAAGCATTCTGGAAAGCCACTCTGTGAATTGCAGCTCTGTGATGGGGCCTCCTAAGAACTCTCAGCACCCTTTTTATACTTTAATTTCAAAATTTCCAAAGTTTACAAATTGATACACATCCATAAAACTCTCAGCACCCTTAACAAACGACTGCTCCCAGAATCCTTTGGGGGAAGCCATGACAGTATGGTGCAGATGGCCTCTGACTCTGTCAGTACACTGTAATTGTATTGTCTTGTATTTTGGGTCTGAGCAGCAGAATACAGTGGTACCTCAGTTTAAGAACAGTCCTGTGTAAGAACCATTCGGTTTACGAACTCCGCAAAACCGGAAATAGTGTCCTGGTTTGCAAACTTTACCTCGGTCTAAGACTGGAAGCCGAATGGTGGAAGGGCACTGGCGGTGGGAGGCCTCAGTAGGGAAAGCACACCTCGGTTTAAGAACGGTTTTGGTTTAAGAACGGACTTCCAGAATGGATTAAGTTCATGAACCAAGGTACCACTGTATTTGCGAAACGAGTCACAATTCTTATGTATGTGAGAATTCGGTCTTCGCGACACGGCAGAACAAAAGAACAATCGTGTAACAACCAGGCAGCGGATTAGCTAAGAGGGCACCGGCAATTTGTACTGAACCACGGATGGAAATGGGTTGCCTGTTTGTTTTTTCCCTGTGTTGATCCCATCAATTGGTCCACAATGTTTCTTCTAGGGATGCTATCAGAGACCCTGAACGGAAACAGAAAACAAGCCATCCTGAATTGCATTTAAGAGCATCACTGGTAATATAAAGTGTCAGAGAACAGAACAAGGCATCAGAACCCAGCAGAGTGAAGAGTCTGTTTTGAGCAAGGTGAATCGGCTTTGGTTTATTTGTGCACAAAATTCAGAATTGCATTTCCAATGGGGGGAGTGTTCTGAGGAGTCTTACATTTAAAAACCGACACAGTGGCTGTTTTTTTCTTTTCTTTACTATTTTGAAGAATGGGGGAAAAATATTCTCTCTAGGGAAAAGGTTCCCTCTCGTCTCCAACTAGCAGAACCAGGTTTGAGAATTTTATTGTTTTAGGGGGGAAAGTGGGGAGATGTACTTCTTTTGGTTAAATTGGGCTCTGTCTCATTAATAAGAAAATGGTATAATGGAAAAGGAGTTTCTAAAATTATACCAGCATCTCGGGCTCCTCCATGCAGCCTGGAGAAAGCGACTATTCCAAAGCATTAAACTTACTTTATCAAGCATTACACCTGACAAGCTCTCATAAATTTTACATAGATTTTAACTTATTTTAATATTATGCGGCCCTGGTTTAAAATATTCCCGTGAAATAACGAAAATGTAGCTGCTCAGCCATAAATTAGATCTATCGCCCAGGCCACACGCACGCACACACATGCCAAATATATTCACACACAACAGCATGTATGGGGATGAGGAAGGACAGATGGCAACGTAAGACATAGAGGTGGAACGGCAGGCAGCTAGATTGGATTAGACAGGATCGAATCCTGTGTCTCCTGGTGCTCTCCTCTTGGTTTGTCCAAGGAACGAGTTCAGGGGCCCATCCTGTGGCCACACAGGAAGACCATTTCAGTTGGACGCTGCTCCTCTTTGGGGTGGGGACATGGAAAACACAGAACCCCTGGATAATATTTGCAGCAGGAAATAGGGCTCATGTGCCCCACCAGATGTGGTTGGACTGAAGGAATGGGTTTCTGTGCAGTCAGTTTGAAACTGACTCAAAACCCCCCTTTTCCTCTTCTCCAAGAGAGCATTAACTAGAGCTGTTGAGCAAATGCATAACAAGAACACAGCTCTCTCCTTTATCAATCACAGCAAGGATGACCTTGACTGTACCAGTAGAACAGGGATGACACGTCTAGGTCTTATCTTATGTCCTGACTACACTCTGATGCACAGACCTAGTCTGGGAACAGCACCAGAGTATGTTCTTGGAGTTGGTGACCTCTTGCTCCAAGATAAGAGTTGGAACAGGAAAACCCTTTTATGGTCAGGAGTACAGGAAGGAAAACCCTTTTATGGTTAAGAGTGCCGGAGAAGGAACATCTATGATGTCAACCTAGGTGTACAAGCTGACGTGGCTGGATTCCTGGGGAAGGGGGAGAGGGTGCCTGGAGGATATATATACTGCATGAAATTTCTCATTTCTTTGGACTTGCTGTGGACTGACCACGCAAGCGCCTTCTGCTATCCGGAGAGCAGAATAAACTCTTTCTTTGAATCAACCTTGGTGTCATTTGACTTCCTCCCTCCCTCCCGGGAGCAACGCAGACCCAGTCGGTGAACTCCAATAAGGCTACAGGACTACAGCTCATTAGGTAGAGCATGGGGCTCTTAATCTCAGGGTCGTGGGTTCGAACCCCATGTTGGGCAAAAGATTCTTGCATTGCAGGGGGTTGAACAAGATGCTCCTCACGGTTCCCTTTCAACTCTACACTTCTATGAACTCTCATCAGCTGCAGCTGGCATAGCCAGTGTTTCAGGACAATGGAGGTCCAGGAATAGCTGGAGGGCCTCAGGTTGCCCATTTTTGATGCCAGAAGTTGTATCTCACAAAGTGAATGGACTGAAGGGAGGACTTAATTTAGACGAGAACCACCATGATCCCCATGATTTCAGTGGGTCCACACAGAGTAGGGTGGATGAGAACGACAGAAGAGTCAGCTAGATCAGGCCATCAGACAGCATCTTGTTCACACAGATGCCCATGGGGAACCTGCAAGCAAAACTCAATCTCGAGAGCACCAGTGCCAAATTTAGGATAGTCCCCAACACAGTGTGCTAAGCCAAGGGGTCACAAAATATATTGGGTTATTGATAAACATATTTGTACAGTGGTACCTCAGGTTACAGACGCTTCAGGTTACAGACTCCGCTAACTCAGAAATAGTACCTCGGGTTAAGAAATTTGCTTCAGGATGAGAACAGAAATCGCGCAGTGGCGGCGAGGCGGCAGCGGGAGGCCCCATTAGCTAAAGTGGTGCTTCAGGTTAAGAACAGTTTCAGGTTAAGAACAGACCTCCAGAATGAATTAAGTTCTTAATCTGAGGTACCACTGTACTAGGATGATAACATTTTACACATCTGTATACTAATGTAACTGAGTACTTTCCCCACTCTTCTTTATTCTCACTCACTTCTTTCTTTCTTTCTTTCTTTCTTTCTTTCTTTCTTTCTTTCTTTCTTTCTTTCTTTCTTTCTTTCTTTCTTTCTTTCTTTCCCTTCCTTCCTTCCTTCCTTCCTTCCTTCCTTCCTTCCTTCCTTCCTTCCAAGTTCTTCTAATGAAATATAAATAAATCATAATAATAACAATGGGGAGGGGATGAAAAGATCCATAATTGAGAAGATACATTTGTGGGCGCCAAATTTTGGCTTCGCAACGGGAGCCACATTACAAAAGATTATCCAAGTTTGCACCTGAGAGTACTCTCCCTGCTACTGTTTCCATCAGCTGGTATTCAGAAGGTTACTGCCTCTGACCACACAGACAGGGCACAGCCATGCTGGCTAGTAGCCATGAAGAGCCTTATCCCCCATGAATTTGTCCAGCTCGACATACACCCCATGGCATTGTCTTCTGCTGCGGCAGAGCTTCCTCTGCCTTCAGTCCTTCCCATTCTGAGGTACCTGGTGAGATGGTCTACTCGGGAAAAATTCCAGCACCACTGCAGGGCATTTGAGGAGGCAGTTAGTGATGGATGATCACATATCATAAGACCTATTGAAGACCTTCCTTTTTTCAACAAGTCTTTCAAGTGGTGATCATCAATCCAATCTTGTACTGCATTTGAAATTATTTTGACATATGCGATTGCTTTAATATTTGGAATGGTTTCTATATGCGGACTAGTTTTTATTGATGGTGTCTTTTTTCTCTGGCATCACTTGGAGGTGCTGTATGGGAAGCAATCAACAAATGGAGTCAAAGATAAATATATTTGGAATTGGATTTGGCAAGCTCTTTCCATCCTACCCTCTCTCCCCACATACCAAACTACCAGTAATTGAGTGTTTCACCCAATTTAGACCCATTGTACTTCTGATGATGTCATCAGGAGGGAGACAAAATGGGGTCTGACACCCTTCCTGTAACCTGCTCCCCAAGGCCTCCCTTCATCCCTGCCTAGATATAATAGTAATAATAATAATAATTATTATTATTATTATTATTATTATTTATTTTTTTCTCCAGCCACTCTGGGCGGCTTCCAACAAAGATTAAAAATACATTAAAATGTCACACATTAAAAACTTCCCTGAACAGGGCTGACTTCAGATGTCTTCTTTGAGATCTGATGGGAAGGCATTCCACAGGGCGGGCGTCACTACCGAGAAGGCCCTCTGCCTGGTTCCCTGTAGCTTTGCTTCTTGCAATGAGGGAACCACCAGAAGGCCCTCGGCTCTGGACCTCAGTGTCCAGGCAGAACGATGGGGGTGGAGAACGATGGGGGTGGAGAACGATGGGGGTGGAGAACGATGGGGGTGGAGACGGTATACTGGGCCGAGGCCGTTTAAAGGTCAACACCAACACTTTGAATTGTGCTCGGAAACGTACTGGGAGCCAATGTAGACCGGTGTTATGTGGTCTCGGCGGCCTCCCCAGTCACCAGTCTAGGTGCCGCATTCTGGATTAGTTGTAGTTTCCGGGTCACCTTCAAAGGTAGCCCCACATAGAGCGCATTGCAGTAGTCCAAGAGGCTGTGTTGGTGCCATTGGCTGCAGCCCTCTCTTCCTTCCTCCTTGCTTAGTGCTTGGAAATAGGAGAGCCCCAGGCAGAGCCCCAGGCGCCAAAGATTCTGGGATATGTAGTTTCCCCAGGAATATGGAACTTTGTATTGGGTGAAAAAAATCATGCATGGGAAATCATGCCTTGCAACAAAGATGGAGTTTCGAGATGTCATCTTTGTCAATGAACTTTGCTTTCAGATTTCAATAGTTTCCTCCGTTTACCTTGAGTGTGTGCAATTTAACAATCTGCACACTCCCCCCCTCCACCCTTTCCGTCTTGTCATTAATGATCAGAGGAAGCTCCACGACATGTCATTATCTCCTCTTTCTCTCTCTCTCTTTTATTTCGCTACCCACAGACCTAAGATAATCAAACATTTTTGCCAGCATCCTCTAATTGCAGTCCTGTGGTTATTCAACAGTTCAAAACATTGAGGCTATCAGAGGATCTCCGACGAGGGCTTATGCTCCGAGTGTGTTTATGGATGCATATCAAGATGTCCTCTCACTACATGATTGCAACAGGCATTAACATGCAAAGCCCAACCAGAAGAAAAGGGGAGGGGACCTTATTTCGAGGTACAATCCCTCGGTGGGCAGTAAATTACCCATAATATCTCCCACACTAGCAATTAGCCCTGTTTGCTGACTGTCTGAATTGTTTCACAGTAGTTCAGTACAGCTACCACCATACTTAAATTAGCATAGTTCTAGCGCAGGAGATCCCCTGCCTTACATACAGAATGGCAGAGATGCAAGGTAATCTGTCCTCTCCCCGGTCCTGTTCTGATTCTTTTCCGCAAGAGTCTCACACATCGGGGCATCAGTCAACCCGTTTGATGCCATCCGAAAGACCCGGATAAATTTATAAACAGGAAGAAAGTTTATTCCTGCTTTTCCCAGTGCAACCGACAGGATTACGTGGGCCACAACTTTGGCTGGGTGGTGTCTCTGCATTTCAATTTAAGTTCTGGAGGTGCAACATTATTAGCATTGTTCTTGTTATTCAATTTATTATCTGCCCTTCACCTGAAGGTCCGAGGGCAGCTTACAGTGTCAAGGCACAACATTGCAACACAACGTTAAAAGCAGTTGGAAGCAACTTGCGATTTCAGAAGTAAGGTATGTAGCGATTTTCTGATTTTATAAGTTCAAAGGCAATTTAGCGAAAGCTAAGTTGTAACAGCAGCAACAATTTATGAATTCTTTCCTAGGTAGCATCTCAGAGATATTTCACAATACAACAAATATAATATACAAAACAACTGCATATTGGATGGACTACTGCAATGCGCTCTATGCCTGCGGACTGTCTCGCCAGAGTGGTGCATGCTCTGTTTATCTCCCGCTTGGACTACAGCAATCCGCTCTACGTGGGGCTACCTTTGAAGGTGACTCGGAAACTACAACTAATCCAGAATGCAGCAGCTAGACTGGTGACTGGGGGCGGCCGCCAAGACCACATAACACCGGTCTTGAAAGACCTACATTGGCTCCTAGTGCGTTTCCGAGCACAATTCAAAGTGTTGGTGCTGACCTTTAAAGCCCTAAACGGCCTTAGTCCTGCCGTAGCCTGAAGGAGCATCTTCACTCCCATTGTTCTGCCCGGACAATGAGGTCCAGTGCTGAGGGCCTTCTGGCGGTTCCCTCACTGAGAGAAGCCAAGTTACAGGAAACCAGGCAGAGGGCCTTCTCGGTAGTGGCACTCGCCCTGTGGAATGCCCTCCCACCAGATGTCAAAGAGAAAAACAGCTACCAGACTTCTAGAAGACATCTGAAAGCAGCCCTGTTTAGGGAAGCTTTTAATGTTTAATAGACTATTGTATTTTAATATTTTGTTGGAAGCCGCCCAGAGTGAACAATTGCATACTGAATGGGATTGCAACAACAACAACAACAACAACAATTCAGTGAGAGTTAATAATGTACTTACAGAAGCAATCAACAGGACTTTAAAGAGTGCGTACAAGCAGTGAGATTGTTGCTGGATAACATATGAAGAAATTCATAGCCTTAGGTTCACCAATGGATACTGATTTCCAGGGCCGGACCTACTATTAGGCAAAGCGAGGCAGCTTCCTCAGGCTGCAAATGCTGAGGGGTAGGTAACCGTGTTGAGGTGTTGGGGTACAGGGCTACATGCGTTACATGACTTGCTCTCCGCCCTGAAGGTGAGCCTGCTGCCCTCAAGTGTGGGCAAGGATGCTGGCCTATCAACAGTGTTGAAATAAGAGCTAATGGCAGAGTCCAGTTGGCATCAGTACACAGGGCATGTGTGTGTGTGTGTGGGGGGGTAAATAAAGTTGTGGCCTGATTTGACCCAAATACTAGCTGTCATGTCTCATTATTCATTTATTTTAAGGTGGTTTGTAAGGGGGGGAGTGCCTGGGCAAACAAGCCCTGCTGGAGCAGGCTAAATGAAGCCTAATAATAATAATAATAATAATAATAATAATAATAATTTATTTATACCCTGCCCATCTGGCTGAGTTTCCTCAGCCACTCTGGGTGGCTGAATATATAAAAAAGTGACAAAACATCAAACATTAAAATCTTTACTAAACAGGGCTGCCTTGAGATGTCTTCTAAAAGTCAGATAGTTGTTTACTTCCTTGACACCTGATGGGAGGGTGCCACTACCAAGAAGGCCGTCTGCCTGGTTCCCTGTAACTTGGCTTCTCTCAGTGAGGGACATGCCAGAATGCCCTCGGAGATGGATCTCAGTGTCTGGGCAGAACGATGTGGGTGGAGATGCTCCTTCAGGTATACTGGGCTGAGGCCGTTTAGGGCTTTCAAGGTCAGCACTTTGAACATGAGTGCTCTCTCCATCTTAGGGCATGCTGGAAAGGCCATCTTGGGGGAAGAGTTGGCAGGTTGATTTCCTGTCCCTAAGCATCTTCCACCTGAGGCAGCTGCCCAGCTCTGCCTAAATATAGGACTCAGCATTTTCAGAACTCACTGGCCACAACTGTTCACCGTTCATTGAATGGGAAAGTTTTTATCAGGCACTGAAGGGGTCTGCCTAATATCAATGGGTAGGGAGTTCCAAAGTGTAGAGAAGGATCACTTTCTTCCAAGTGCAGAAGCGAACATGATGCAGCCTGTGTAAATGCACAACCCTATACCCTATACACAACCCTATACATCACCTTGCCAACAAAGGTCCGTATAGTTAAAGCTATGGTTTTCCCAGTAGTGATGTATGGAAGCGAGAGCTGGACCATAAAGAAGGCTGATCGCTGAAGAATTGATGCTTTTGAATTATGGTGCTGGAGGAGACTCTTGAGAGTCCCATGGACTGCAAGAAGATCAAACCTATCCATTCTGAAGGAAATCAGCCCTGAGTGCTCACTGGAAGGACAGATCCTGAAGCAGAGGCTCCAATACTTTGGCCACCTCATGAGAAGAGAAGACTCCCTGGAAAAGACCCTGATGTTGGGAAAGATGGAGGGCACAAGGAGAAGAGGACAACAGAGGATGAGATGGTTGGACAGTGTTCTCGAAACTACCAGCATGAGTTTGACCAAACTGCGGGAGGCAGTGGAAGACAGGAGTGCCTGGTGTGCTCTGGTCCATGGGGTCACGAAGTGTCGGACACGACTAAAGACTAAACTACAACAACATACATGACTACTCAAGAAAGTGATAATAACCCTGATCCAGCATCCTTTTTTCTCACTGGCCAACCATACTCTTGACTGCAGGTGGTAGCGTTACTATCAAGGTTATTCAAGGTAAGATTTTATGCTCTCCTTTTTAATGGTTTGGTACCTCATATACATTTCCCTGCATGGAAACTGGGCATCTTTTCACCTTTATTATTTCATTATTTCGTTTTATTTCTTCCATTATATAATCAGAACATACTTAATTAGAGAATGTGCGCTATTTATTCAGGAAATATGAATTTCCAAATACATTTTCTCTGTGCTGATTGCAGATAATACGAGTAAGCGTTCCCTCTGATTCATTAGCCTAGTAAAAGAGATGTTCAGAATTATTTGGTATAATTCACAGCACTTAAGAAAGCATATATTTTCATAATACTCTAAATCCATTGCTTATGGTAGTAACTCAGGCGTATTATGACTAGCTTGCCATAGCAATGTCATCTTAAAATTGTGGGCCTGCCATTTTTTTATTGTAACTGGCCAAGGCGCCCACTGATTTAGGACATTATATTCTGCAAATGAGATGATATGGATGCTGGCTCCTCATTTAGGAAAATTAAAATGGCAGCCACAGGAACTTTGGGGGATTTCAAGACTGGGCTGTGGGCATTAGGCTGAAAGGAGCCAGGAGCCAACTACTGAAGGACAGGCTAGCGGGTCAAAGGAACAAATCAGGTCTGAAGGTCACCAGGTGGCAGGTTGAGGATTAAGGTCAAAGTCATGGTCAAAGTATCATACCCTTCAACATTTCTTTCTTGAAAATAGGGATGGTCCATTCCATACCCTCCAACATTTCTCCGATGAAAATAGGGACCTCCTAAGGAAAGGTCGTTTTCCCAGTAGTGATGTATGGAAGTGAGAGCGGGACCATAAAGAAGGCTGATTGCCAAAGAAATGATGTTTTTGAATTATGGTGCTGGAGGAGACTCTTGAGAGTCCCATGGACTGCAAGAAGTTCAAACCTATCCATTCTGAAGGAAATCAGCCCTGAGTGCTCACTGGCAGGACAGATCCTGAAGCTGGGGCTCCAATACTTTGGCCACCTCATGAGAAGAGAAGACTCCCTGGAAAAGACCCTGATGTTGGGAAAGATGGAGGGCACAAGGAGAAGGGGACGACAGAGGAAGTGTTCTCGAAGCCACCAACATGAGTTTGACAAAACTGCGGGAGTCAGACAGGAGTGCCTGGCGTGCTCTGGTCCCTGGGGTCACGAAGAGTCGGACACGACTAAACGACTAAACAACAACAACAAAAGGAAAGCTCAGGCATTCCATGATCAAATCAGAAACCGGGACAGCTTCTGAAAATCTGGGACTGTCCCTGGAAAATAGGGACACATGGGGGGGTCTGAGTATTATTAGCGTAAACAACATGATCTGATATTTCTCAATACCAGAATTAAATTTGTAGGTCCAGGATGGGGAATGCATGTCTTCCCAAACGTTGTTGGAGTCTGACTCCCATCAGCCTCAGCCAGCATGACCAATGCTTCAGGATGATGGGAGTTGGAGTCCTACTAAATTTTGGGGGCCAGATGTCCCACTTCCCTGCTGAAACATTTTTACAAGTTTTGAAACCAATGACACAAGCACTAATTTTGCGGAAGCTCCAGGTTCAGAAGCCTGTCAGGGAATGAACTGAGGAGGAATGGTGGAGACCGCCTCCCCCTTCTACTGAACCTTCCCGAGAAGAGGAGGACAGTATAGATTTACAACAGTGGTTTGCAGAGGGTCACAGCTCAGAGAAAGAAGAGGGGCAAAGCTGGGAGAAAATGGGAGAAGCAGACATCACTACTGGGAAAACCATAGCTTTAACTATACGGACCTTTGTTGGCAAGGTGATGTCTCTGCTTTTTAAGATGCTGTCTGGATATGTTTAGCCAGGTTAGAGACTGAGAGGAGATATCTTAGCCATCTTCAAATATTTAAAGGGCTGTCACATGGAAGAGGGAGCAAGCTTGTTGTTTTTTTCCTGAGCCAGAGGGTAGGACTCAAACTGATGGCTTCAAGTAACAAGAAGGGAGATTCCGAATCAACATCAGGAAGAACTTTCTGATAGTAACGGTCTCCTTTGGAAGGTGGTGAGTCCACCTTCCTTGGAAGCTTTTAAGCAGAGGTTGGATGGACATCTGTTCTGGATGCTTTAGTTGAGATTCCTGCACTGCTGGGGGCTGGACTAGATGACTCTCAATGTCCCTTCCAACTCTACAGTTCTATGATTCTTTGATCCAACAGGCCTTTGCTCTTATGCTCTAGATTTAGCTGCCTTGTTTGAACCTATGGATTTGGATTGCTGTAAATACATTCTGGGATGCGGGTGGAGCTGTGGGTTAAACCACAGAGCCTAGGACTTGCTGATCAGAAGGTTGGCGGTTCGAATCCCCGCGACGGGGTGAGCTCCCATTGCTCAGTCCCTGCTCCTGCCAACCTAGCAATTTGAAAGCACAAAGTGCAAGTAGATAAATAGGTACCGCTCTGGCGGGAAGGTAAACGGCGTTTCCGTGCGCTGCTCTGGTTCACCAGAAGTGGCTTAGTCATGCTGGCCACATGACCTGGAAGCTGTACGCTGGCCCCCTTGGCCAGTAAAGCGAGATGAGCACTGCAACCCCAGAGTCAGCCACGACTGGACCTAATGGTCAGGGGTCCCTTTACCTTTAAATAAATTCTAGTGATTGGAATTTGCCTAGGAATAATTCATGACAGCACCCATGGCACTTTTACCACTTTTGTAGTAAAACAATCTCTCTCTCTCTCTCCCTAAACAAAGAAATTCTAATCTGACTATTGAAATTGGGGACACAGATTTTCCTGAATTTAGACATTGCAGAGAGTGAGAGCAAGGGAAAGAGTCCAAGACATCACGGAAACGACAAATTGCGAAAAGATTTCTTGGGAAAACAGAGCATTTAACCCCATGAAGAAGTGAGCTTCACATTCCTTCAAAGTTAGTAGCCCACAAATAATAGTTATAACATATTTTTTTTACCCCCCCAAAATTCCTACCGCCTATGCTTTTATTGTTTCTGATCTAAAATATAATCCCAGGAGGCTACGGAAAGTCTTCAGATGACGGAAAGCTAATTTCCTCCAGCAGTGACACCTCCCATGTAGTTGGGAGGTCGATTAAAACTAGTCCTCGCTCTGTTATTTGCATATTAATAGCACGTGCTAAAATACTTGGGGATTTACTTGCCTTGCCAGCAGAGGGATGAAAGCTCCCCCCACAAAAAATATGTGAAATGCTTTTCGTTCAGCTATGATGGGTCATAAACTATTGAGGAATCTTCTACGAATGCTGAATTCACGGGGTGGTTTTAAATTGCAGATGGCATCTGCGGTTTTTCGTTGGGGTGGGTGGGTGTGTGTGGAGAGAGGGAGCCTGCAAACAAAGTCACACACACACACACACCTCTCTCTCTCTCTCTCTCTCTCTCTCTCTCTCTCTCTCTCTCTCGTTGTTAAAAGCTAAATAAACCCTCTTTGGGGAACGTCCTGTCTTGTGTAAGTTGAAATCAAGCACTTGGCTCAGACTTGGCAAACCTGGGGGGGGTGGGGGGAGTCAGCTAAGGAAATCCAGACACAGTGACAAAAAAAGCAAACGAGACCAGGCCTCCCCTTTCCCCCTCCCGCCCTGAAAAAAAGGCCTCTGATTAAACATCTACAAAATTCCAGACCCTGATATTAACCAGACCCACAAAGCCAAGTTTCTTTTTTTGCACATAAAACAAAAAATAAATTAAAAACAGCCACAGGCTGGGATTTACTTAACAATCCTCTCCTTATGACCACGGCTTCCCCCATTGTGGCCCTCTCGTTTTTAACTGTTATAATAAAAATACCCTGGTGCATTTCGGGACCTTTTAGGGGGACGCGGGTTCTAGAGCCGCGCACAGAAGAAAAGGGAATTTGCTCGTTAGGGAAGAAGGGGGGGTCTTGTTAAATGAGTCTCTAGTGCACTTAAAAGGCTCTGATGGAGATTTACAGGGCCAGCTGCCCTCTGACAAGCTCAAGAGAGAACAGAGGCAGACTCAACCTTGGCGGAAGCAGACCAGAGCCACACCGGCTAGCGACAGGGGCGTCTGGTGCTCCTGACCTGGGGAGCGTATACTGCCTGGGAGAAACCAAGGCCATCTTTAAGATTGGCAGAGGTATATTCAGTTCTGCCCCCCCCCCCCAAATATTCATTTTATAACACAAATAAACAGCACAAACAGAAAACAAACAACAGAAACAGATTCTTGTCTTACCCTTATTTTTTCTAAACATTGCTAGGTGGGCTTCCCCAAGTCCCCCCCTATCTGATTTTCATTGTACCTCATCTTTAGCAGTTTACATATATCATAATTTCTAACCATTTTTTAAAATCACACTTACTTTAACCATAAAATTTTTCACATTTTATCACTTGCAAATACGGTGGTACCTCGGGCTACATATGCTTCAGGTTACAGATGCTTCAGGTTACAGACTCCGCTAACCCAGAAATAGTACCTCGGGTTAAGAACTTTGCTTCAGGATGAGAACAGAAATCATGCGGCGGCGCAGCAGCAGCAGCAGGAGGCCCCATTAGCTAAAGTGGTGCTTCAGGTTAAGAACAGTTTCAGGTTAAGAGCGGACCTCTGGAACAAATTAAGTACTTAACCCAAGGTACCACTGTAATACTATTTTGAAATACACTATCTTCTACTTCTAACCCTACAGCCTAAATCCACTTCCAAAGCTATCCTAAGATTTAAATATTAACATATTTTTTTCAAATATTCCTTAAACTTCTTCCAGTCTTCTTCCACTGTCTCTTCTCTCTGGTCTCAGAATCTTCCGGTCAGTTTGGCAAGTTCCATATACAGTGGTACCTCGGGTTAAGTACTTAATTCGTTCCAGAGGTCTGTTCTTAACCTGAAACTGTTCTGAACCTGAAGCACCACTTTAGCTAATGGGGCCTCCTGCTGCCGCCGCGCCGCCGGAGCACAATTTCTGTTCTCATCCTGAAGCAAAGTTCTTAACCTGAAGCACTATTTCTGGGTTAGCGGAGTCTGTAACCTGAAGCGTATGTAACCTGAAGTGTATGTAACCCGAGGTGTATTCATTTCTGACTCTTTAACACAACTGAAGGCGAAACAGAGTCCTGAAGGCATTGTTTTTAACTCACCCGTTTTCAAAGTGAGCCTTGAGATTTTGAAAGCAGTGTACATGTGCAGAGAGAAGGGTGAACGACAGCGAAGGTGTGTATCTTTGGACGTGGGTCACCAGCAAACAGCAGTAAGATGGCAGCAAAGATGCAAGAAGATGGATTGATGGAGTTTACTTGCACACCACTTTCCCACAAGGAGCTGAGCAGCTCGCTGCAAACTTACAGAACATCAACATACAAAGCGTTGAAATCACAAATATACAAATAGAGAGCACATAGATTTTCTGGGGAATTAGGCCGAAAACCTTGTTTTGAGCAAGTCCAGCTTCGATGTAAACTGGTTCCCCCCTTCTTACCCCACTGAACAAAGAATCAGGCAACCACTTGGGAAGTAAGTTTAAAACTAAGTTTTACTTTATAATCACACCTTGGTTCGCAGCAACAGTAGCACTAAAAACTATGCAAGCAAAATACTTACATTTACTGTATGACAGATGCCTGAAGCTGGAGCAAGCAGAGGCATGTTTGCAACCATCGCTGATTGAAAAGAAAGAAAGAAAGAAAGAAAGAAAGAAAGAAAGAAAGAAAGAAAGAAAGAAAGAAAAGAAAGAGGAAGCTCTATATGCTCTTTCCTCTCTCCAGGAGAGGAGAGGAAATGACATCACACAGAGTCCTCTCTACCAATTATGTTTTTATGGTCTGAGTAGCCCCTTCTCACACTAACTAGCAAGAACATGCATTTTTTAGGTTTGGCTGCTAATTTCCCACAAACCCCAGGTTGAAGAACACGGATGTAAGTTCAATTCTCTGCTCGATGTGGGAAAGACTTAGGTTGTGGTGTAGACTTTGCCAAGACCTTGAGATATGTTCTTGAACATATCACAAACATAACAGATGAATCTGACACAGCCTCACTTGGCATCTTTAGAGCAAAAGGTCCTGGGAAAGATCCATAGAAGGAGGGCGGAGTGTAAATAAAAATTATTATTATTATTATTATTCTGGAGATACAAAACTTCCCATCTCTGAGGCTATTGATTGTCCAGACAATGTCAAGTTCTGTTGCATTATTCCTGGGATGTTGGCTTTATTTATATTATTTTGCTTTGGGTGGATTGAAAAGTGAGAAACACACACACACACACAGAGAGAGAGAGAGAGAGAGAGAGAGAGAGAGAGAGAGAGAGAGAGAGAGATTGACGGCAGGGGGAGGGGGAGATGGGGGATTTACCACCCCTGTAATGACACCAACCACTCTGAATGCGGGTGTCTGAATTGGTACTTTTGTACCTGAGATTTTCAGCAGCAATTAGCAAATGAGATTCTTCCCATTTTATTTTTGCTTGAAAGAAAGAAAACCATTGTCTTGTTTTTATTCTTCCACAGGCGATGTTTTGCAAGAGAATGATACTTTTCTTTCAAAAAAAGAGCCACAAACCAGATAATATTTTTATATATATTTCACTTTCTTTCCTCCCCAGAAGTTCATGACAGCCAGTGTTTTACCATCTGCACATTTTAAAAGGAATTTAAAAAAGAGAAAGAAGGGGGGAAAAAAACAATATTCATGAAATGTTTATATTCAAGGAGGGTATATTTCAGGACGAAGAGGCTGTGATGTGTGCATTTGCATTGTCTACAAGAGCATCCTCAGTCCTGATGCAGCTGCATAAAAAAAACAAAACCCTCTCAAAATCCGACATAATGGCAGACTGAGGGGAGGAGCTCCAGTGACAAACTTTCATCTCCTACATTACAATTATATTGTCTAAAATGATACCTTTGGCTGCAACGAATCTGTGAATTCTGGTGAAGGCAGGATTGCAAAATTCCTCCATTGGGAGGCTGCAAAACCTGATATCTACCAAGCTTGAGACACAGCAGGGAGTGTGAGCAGTGATTTGCATTTCCATTCTCCGGCCACCAGAATCTTTAAATCTCACCTCTGAGCTGCCACAATGGAAATGTCTGTGTGGCATCTTGCTGAGTTCTAAATCTACATTAAACCCAATGAGATCTAATTGTTGATAAGGAAGAGTGTGTCTCGATGCTCAGGGACTCTTGATGGAGCCAATCTGTTCGCTCATTTCCTCTAGCTCTACCACTGCACTATGGCCCTTGCCCAGTTTCCAATGGACTAACTCTGTGTTTCTCAAACTTTGGTCCTGTCCAGCTATTGCCGGACTACAAATCCCATCATCCCTAGCTAGTGTAGGTTTGCCATACGTCAGGAATTTCCTGGACATGTCTGGGATTTCAATGGCGAAATTAGCGTTGGAGGGGGAATGTTGAAAAATTGGCAAAATGTCTGGGTTTTTGCCAACAGTACAAGACAGTGTGTGTTTGAGTATCAAACTAACCACTACACCAGTGTGTTGTAGTGGTTAAGAGTGGTGGACTCGTAATCTGGGGAACCGGGTTCGCGTCCCCGCTCCTCCTCATGCAGCTGCTGGGTGACCTTGGGCTAGTCACACTTCTCTGAAGTCTCTCAGCCCCACTCACCTCACAGAGTGTTTGTTGTGGGGGAGGAAGGGAAAGGAGAATGTGAGCCACTTTGAGACTCCTTTGGGTAGTGATAAAGTGGGATATGAAATCCAAACTCTTCTTCTTCTTCTAAGCTAATGGGACCAGCAGTCATGGATGATGGCAGCTGTAGTCCCACAACAGTTTAGGACCCAAGTTTGAGAAACACCTATAACTTAAGTCTACTGATTCCAATGGGTCTAGGACTGCAGACCCAGCCATTTTAAGCACACAAATCCCCCTATAGATTCCTGGGGACTTTAGTTTACTCCTCACTGATCAGAAATTCCCAGCACCCTTAACAAACTGCAGTTCCAGGGTTATTTTTGTGTGTGAAGACACGTGATTTGAATGCACAATGTGTGTGCAGCCTAGGAACTTAAGAAGCTGCCTCTCATATTGAGTCAGACCCATTGGTCCATCTACCTCAGTGCTGTCTACACGGACTGGCAGCTGTTCTCCAGGGCTGCAGACAGAGACGTCTCCCCGCCCTACCTGGAGATGCCATGGGATTGAACCTGGGTCCTTCTGCATGCAAGGCAGATGATCTACCACAGAGCCACATCTCTTCACTAACAGTCCTTTCCATTGCTGCATGACTAGGGTGCATAAAGTGTTGGGCAATTCCATTCCACCTTTAGTTGCAGACATGGAACTGTTGCATGTCGCATGTCTCTTTACATACCAGCACCATCTGCTGGGGACATCCATTGTGTGTATAGCTTTTGAAGAAGAAGAAGAAGAAGAGTTTGGATTTGATATCCCGCTTTATCACTACCCGAAGGAGTCTCAAAGCGGCTAACAATCTCCTTTCCCTTCCTCCCCCACAACAAACACTCTGTGAGGTGAGTGAGGCTAAGAGACTTCAAAGAAGTGTGACTAGCCCAAGGTCACCCAGCAGCTGCATGTGGAGGAGCGGAGACACGAATCTGGTTCCCCAGATTACGAGTCTACCACTCTTAACCACTACACCACACTGGCTCTCTGAGAAGACAAAGAGAGAGACGACTTGTTTCTTTGTCCTGATTTATGATTACTAAATCCATAGTTGTAGTATGCTTCCACAAGCCTCACGCCTATTCTGTGTGTGCAGTTTGCTCGGCTAGTGTGCCCTGGCTTTGAAGCCTGGGTCGCTGATTTACGTCGGAGCAGAGGGCAATGGGTCTTTGCAGCAGGATGGCTGGAAGGAGACGACCCAGCTGGTGCTAGCCAGCTGGCCTTGCGACCCTCTGCATGCTGACATAAAGATAAAGGTAAAGGACCCCTGAACAGTTAAGTCCAATCAAAGGCAACCATGGGGTTGCAGCGCTCATCTCTCTTTCAGTCCAAGGAAGCTGGCATTTGTTCACAGACAGCTTTGATGTGGCCAGCATCACTAAACTGCTTCTGGTGCAACGGAACACTGTGACAGAAGCCAGAGCGCACGGAAACGCTATTTACCTTCCTGCCATAGCGGTACCTATTTATCTACTTGCACTGTCATGCTTTCGAACTGCTAGGTTGGCAGGAGCTGGAACAGAGCAATGGGAGCTCACCCCATTGCGGGGATTTGAACCACCAACCTTCTGATCAGCACGTGCAAGAGGCTAGTGGTTTAGACCACAGTGCCACCTGCGTCCCTACTAGGGTGAATAACAGGGGTTGGGAACTGGATACACCCAGGGGGTCAGATCCATATCTCCCCCTCCACCCTGTGGGTCAAGTCTGATAGGTGGGCAGAGCCCTTAAACTCTCATCCTCTGGTACCATAGCAGAGGCATACACCACCAGCCAAGCAGGTGGAGCAGACAAACACCCTTTCTACTATTGACCCCTCATTCTCCTCTGAAAGAGGGTGGTGGTCATAGGTACCTGAGCACTCACAAAATTCCCCATAAATTTCGGTGCCAGGGCCATGCACACTGCATGGCACCCATGGCCCCTGGCACCCATCCCTGGAGATGTTCTCTGTCCATAACTTGATTTTATCAGAGAGGCTCTCCATTGATTAGGTTTTTAAAAACCCAAAAAGAGACCCTACAAAATTCTTTATTCTCTAACTATTGGTGCGAGGTAGTAGCTCTCAACAGGACTTAGAAGTGATTAATCGCGGGATGGAATTGTTCCCTTAACACTCATTATGTTATGGTTTTATTGGGTACATTTGTAGAAAAAATATTTGCAGGGAGATTATTTCAAAGCATGCCATCAGAACAATATCAATATCGTTGTCAATATCTTCGAGAGGTAAACTGAGCACTTTTAAATGGTATTTATTTCAACAGTTAGAAAACTTAAGCTCAGATCGGTCATTGAGATTAAGAAGCATTTAAAACGAGGGTTGTGATTAATAAATTATATTAATTGCTGGAAAATCTTGTGATCTGGAGAAATGTGCCCCCCTTTATTGTGCAGATGATATATTCATTCATTCATTCATTCATTCATTCATTAACTGAGAAGAATTTGCCAACTGCTTTGTCTGAAAATCTCAAAACTGGGAGCAGGCAAAACTTTCCAGGATGAGGGCTATGTCTAAAAGTGGGTGTGGCCCTTATAATAATTTCCCCTTATTTCAGGGGAGAATAGAAATTTTGGGGGGCTTTGGAAGAGTAACAAAATACTCTTGGGGAGGCAAGATGCATATTGCAAGTCATAGGTTAGCCACTCCTGTGTTAAGGGCTTTGTATACTAGTAGGTATATAAAACCCTTACTTTATACTAGTAGGTATACAAAGGGATGTGGGTGGTGCTGTGGGTTAAACCACTGAGCCTAGAGCTTGCCAATCAGAAGGTTGGCCAATAAAGCGAGATGAGCGCCGCAACCCCAGAGTCGGTCACGACTGGACCTAATGGTCAGGGGTCCCTTTACCATTACCTTTATACTAGTGGTATCCAAACCCACAAACATCCCCAGCTGCTGCACCAAAGTGAGTGAAAGTCCCTTCTAGCCACAGAGGTCACCTGGGCCTATAATGACAAAGATATTCAGTGCTAGGGCTTGCACATCCCTGGGTGGTATGCAAAATTATAGATGTGGCAGTGTCTCTGCTACTGTTAGGCCAAAGGAGGGGACAGGCATTGGGATCAAGGTGCCTGACCATGCAGAGATTTCTATCCCTCTTCTAATAAACAATGTCAGTAGATGCCTCCTGCAGATATCCGAGAAGATGGCTTCTATGTTTATCTAGTGTTGGCTTCTATGTTTTTCACATTCATCCAGTGCTTTACCAACTACACTGGCTCCTGATGGAGTACAGGGTCAGGTTTAAGGTGCTGGTTTTGGCCTTTAAAGCCCTATGCGGCCTAGGACCCACGTACCTATGGGACCGCCTCTCCTGGTATGCCCCGCGGAGGACCTTAAGGTCCACAAACAACACTTTGGAGGTGCCAAGTCTCAAGGTGGTTAGACTGGTCTCAACTAGGACCAGGGCCTTTTCAGTACTGGCCCCGACTTGGTGGAACGCTCTGTCACAAGAGACTAAGGCCCTGTGGGACTTGACATCTTTCTGCAGGGCCTGCAAGACAGAGCTGTTCTGCCTGGCCTTTGGTTTGGACTCAGTCTGACCCTTATATTTCCCTCCCCTTATGGTTTTGATCTATGGGTTACTTTTAAAATGAGGCAGCATTTTAAATTGCATTTTAACCTATATTTTAAATTGGGTCCCCCCCCCTTATGTTTTTACTGTAATGTTACTGGTTTTAGCCGCCCTGAGCCCGGCTATAAATAAAATTATTTGTTGTTGTTGTTGTTGTAAGAAGAGCCAGATGGATCAGGCCAACAGCCCAGCATCCTGTTCTCGGAGCAGCCAAGCAGATGGCTCTGGGAATCCTGTGAAGCAGGACCTGAGCACCAGAGCTCTCTCCAGAGCCAGTGTGGTGTAGTGGTTAAGAGCGGTGGACTCGTAATCTGGTGAACTGGGTTCGATTCCCCGCTCCTCCACATGCAGCTGCTGGGTGACCTTGGACTAGTCACACTTCTCTGAAGTCTCTCAGCCCCACTCACCTCACAGAGTGTTTGTTGTGGGGGAAGAAGGGAAAGGAGAATGTTAGCCGCTTTGAGACTCCTTCGGGTAGTGATAAAGCGGGATATCAAATCCAAACTCTTCTCTTCTTTTTCTTCTTCCTGCGGTTTTCTTGGGGACACAGAACCAACTCCAACTCCTCGAAAGATTCCATCAACGGTGTCTCCTCTCCAAAAAAAAATTACACATCACTTGGGAAAACAGGCGAACTAATGCCAGTGTACTGGATCACCAGTGTCGAAGCAATGATTCTTCAACATCAACTTCATTGGACTGGTCATGTTGTTCGGATGCCAGATTATTGTCTTCCAAAGCAGCTACTATTCTATTCTGAATTTAAAAATGGAAAGCGTAATGCCGGTGGTCAACATGGAAAGAGAAGAAGGGGAGTTTTTGATATTTTAAGGTTGTTTAAGATGCTAGACAGCATCTTAAAAAGCAGAGACATCACCTTGCCAACAAAGGTCCGTATAGTTCAAGCTATGGTTTTCCCGGTAGTGATGTATGGAAGTGAGAGCTGGACCATAAAGAAGGCTGTTCGCTGAAGAATTGATGCTTTTGAATTATGGTGCTGGAGGAGACTCTTCAGAGTCCCATGGACTGCAAGAAGATCAAACATATCTATTCTGAAGGAAATCAGCCCTGAGTGCTCATTGAAAGGACAGATTGTGAAGCTGATGCTCCAATACTTTGGCCACCTCATGAGAAGAGAAGACTCCCTGGAAAAGACCCTGATGTTGGGAAAGATGGAGGGCACAAGGAGAAGGGGACGACAGAGGATGAGATGGTTGGACAGTGTTCTCGAAGCTACCAGCATTAGTTTGACCAAACTGCGGGAGGCAGTGGAAGACAGGAGTGCCTGGCATGCTCTGGTCCATGGGGTCACGAAGAGTCGGACACGACTAAACGACTAAACAACAGCAATAACAACATTATATGGGTTAGCTTAGCGCTAGGACAGTGTGATACAACTGCTCTGATTTGTTATTCCTAAAAAAGATGACTGAATAGGCTGTCCAGAAGGTAATTTGTTGGGTTTTTGGAGTCCAATAAATGGGGTCCATGGGGTCACGAAGAGTCGGACACGACTAAACGACTAAACAACAACAACAAACGAATATTCTAAATTGTAAAACAGAAAATTAAATGAAAATTAAATTTTGTATTTTGTATTGGATAGGTGTGTGATCTTTGCTGTGGCTTTTGTTGTTCCTTCAGGTTGCAGACTGCCTTGTGTATAGGTTTATAGAAAGGCGGGTTACAAATTAGAAATGAAATGAAATTCCATAGTCCATCAGTATGGAACTGTGCTTTAAGAACATTAAATACATAAGGAGAACCCGGCTGGATGAGGCCAAAGGTGCATGTAACACAGCATCTTGTTTTTACAGCGGTCAACCAGACACCTCGTGAGCAGGGCACGAGCTCAGCTGGGCTCTCTGCACTTGCGATTCCTGACAACTGCTTTTCCGGAGCCCACTTTCCCCAACAGCAGAGACAGAGCCTAGCCATCGCGGCCAGCAGCCATCGACGCAGCTTTATTCTCCACGAAATTTGTCTAATCCTCTTTCGCACAGCCTCTCCCCAGCAGCACCCGGCGCAGCCAAGACAATGTCATTTGCAAAGGACCTCCTAAAATAAGCTCATTTCAAAGAACGAGGTCCGTGCCCAGCATATGTAGGGTTTTTTGTTTTTTACGACTGCAAATAAAAAGCGCCGACAAGGAGTGGGATACGTCAGAACTCTGCGGGTTTCCCTCTGTCAGGTTGTTCGACAAGCACGGGCTGCCAGCAGCGCTAGCCAAAAGCTCCAAATTGTCTCCTCTTCACTCCCATGTGCCAGCCGTGGTCTCCATCCAGACCAGTTCGCCTAATAAATAAAACAAGCACAGAGACAAATGGGTTTATGTGGACGGGCTTGTTTAGGTTCTATATGACCATATTATTTCTTTTAATGGGACACACGCTGATTTGTTGCCGCCGCCTTTGGCTCTCGTAAAATCAGATTAAAAGAATTAGTGGTGTTATTAAATCTGTTTGTAATATGCTCACTCGGAAGAGGGGACATTAATAAGGGGGTGAGGAACAGGGAGGGATAAGACCCGAGAATTAATGCCTTTTAATAAGAATGGTAAAATTGAAATGTCATCATTTGCATGGTGGGGGAGCAAAGGGAATTAGCAGGTTTGGGGTTGGCCTAGGAGTTCTGAGTTCGGATCTCTCCTTAACTTGTTAGGTCCACGCAAGGCCTAGGTAGGAATAAGAGAATTCCCCACATTCCAGTCCTATAAAATTGATGTGGAATTGCCAACTGCTTTTCATAGGAACATAAGGAGGAATTCAACTTGATATTAAAGCAATTGCTCTTTGAGGGCAAGCATTTCAGCTTCCCAGGCAGAACGGACCCTTCTCTCCTCTTCCTGCATGCCGATTCAGGGGTTCTCCCGATCCCCCTGGGTCATTTTTTGGGGTGCATGGGGCATACAGTAGGAGGAGGAGGAGGGCAGCCCTGTTCCACTAGTGAAAGTCCTTGTGCAGGGTTTCTGCTGATGGAAGGCCTTAGTTGAATTCCACCCATAGAAAGCTGTCTTGTACTGAATCAGACACGTTGGTCCATTTCATAGAATCATAGAATTGTTGACTTGGAAGGGACACCAAGAATCATTGAGTCCAAGCCCTGTAATGCGGGAATCTCATCTAAAGCATCCATGACAGATGGCCATCCAACCTCTGCTTTAGAACCTTCACCTCTCCAGGAAGCTTGTTCCACCACCGAACAGCTCTTACTGTCAGAAGGTTTTCCCCGATGTTTAGTTGGAATCTCATTTCTTGTAACTTGAAGCTTCCTCCATCTTCCATGTGGCAACCCTTCAGATATTTGAAGTTGGCTATCCTATCCGCTCTCAGTCTCTCAGGAGAAATATACCCAGCTCCTTCACAATTTCCTCATAAGGCCTGATTTCCAGACTCTTGATCATCTTGGTTGCCCTCCATTGCAAACGTTCTGGCTTGTCAAACTCCTTCTTAAATTGTGGTTTACTGGACCCAGTATTCCCGGTGTGGTCTGACCAGTATTCCCGGTGTGGTCTGACCAAGGCAGAATTGTGTTGTTTAGTCATTTAGTCATGTCCGACTCTTCGTGACCCCCTGGACCAGAGCACACCAGGCACTCCCGTCTTCCACTGCCTCCCACAGTTTGGTCAAACTCATGCTGGTAGCTTCGAGAACACTGTCCAACCATCTCGTCTTCTGTCGTCCCCTTCTCCTTGTTCCCTCAATCTTTCCCAACATCAGGGTCTTTTCCAGGGAGTCTTCTCTTCTCATGAGGTGGCCAAAGTACTGGAGCCTCAGCTTCAGGATTCAGGCAGAATAGAGTGGTGCTATTACTTCCCTTGATCTGGACACTATACTTCTGTTGATGCAGCCTAGAATAGCAGTAGATTTTTAATTTTTTTTTTGCTGCTGGACCACACTGCTGACTCAGTAATGTCTACAATGACAGGCAGAAGCCCTCCAGGGTTTGGGAAGGGGGACATTCCCAGCCCTACCAGGGACTGGGCTGTGATTTCCTGCATGCAAAGCATTTGCTCTGCCTCTGATCCTCATCCGCTCCCCTCAAGATTGCCTCAGACCACCGGGATCCATGAGATCACAAAGGTTTCTGTGCAAATCCCCCAGATAGTAACGTGCCTTCCTTACAGTAGGCAATATGTTTACATACAGACATTTTGCACCTAAAAATATAAATAGTCCATCATGTATGTATGGACACATACTCTCACACACTCACACAAAGGAAGCCATAAAGCCTTCTATTCAGCTGTCCCTCCTCTGCTGTCTTTTGATGGATCTCATTATTAAAGAATCATTTAGCTTACATAATTGTCTTCTGCCATACATAATTCCAACCTTTCAATGTCTCTTCAAGTTGGCTTATTAGCCAAAATGCAGTCTTTTGTTTTTGTGTCTTCATCTATCAAACTTGAAGGTGGACAGGTTCATCCATGTGCTAAGTTGTTTGGGGTTGTGTTTTTTTTTTTTTTAAAGGTGGTATAATAAAAACGACGAGGGGAGGATGATGCGATTTTTATGTACATTTATATCAACTCCTAGCTCAACCTGTCCTGAAATTTTCATTTTTATCCTCTTAAAAAAGCAAGTTTGTTTAATATGTGGTTGGGGAATGCAGCCAGCTCAGCTGCAAGGGATGGGACAAAAGTCTGAAAGCCAAGCCTTATGAGGAGTGGTTGAGAGAGTTGGGGACATTTAGCTTGGTAAAGAGGAGAGTGAGAGGAGATATGATTTGTTGTTGTTGTTTAGTCGTTTAGTCGTGTCCAACTCTTCATGACCCCATGGACCAGAGCACGCCAGGCACTCCTGTCTTCCACTGCCTCCTGCAGTTTGTTCAAACTCATGCTGGGAGCTTCGAGAACACTGTCCAACCACCTTGTCCTCTGTCGTCCCCTTCTCCTTGTGCCCTGAATCTTTCCCAACATCAGGGTCTTTTCCAGGGAGTCTTCTCTTCTCATGCGGTGGCCAAAGTATTGGAGCCTCAGCTTCAGGATCTGTCCTTCCAGTGAGCACTCAGGGCTGATTTCCTTCAGAATGGATCGGTTTGATCTTCTTGCAGTCCATGGGACTCTCAAGAGTCTCCTCCAGCACCATCATTCAAAAGCATCAATTCTTCGGCAACCGGCCTTCTTTATGGTCCAGCTCTCACTTGATAGCCATCTTCAAATATCTGCCATATGGAAGATGGTGCAAGCTTGTTTTCTCCTGTTCAAGGGAAAACTGCACATGTTCCATCTTGTCAACATCCTTCTTAAATTGTGGTACCCAAAACTGGGTAGAGTGTGGTCTGACCAAGACAGGATAGAGTGGTACTATTATTTTCTCTGATCAGCATTCAGAAGTAAATCTAATTTAGGAACATTTGCATGATACGTTTTCAATTATGGGGGAGTGGAATAGTACAGATTTCTTTTTGGGTAATTAACCAAGTTTTACCCAGGGTCTTAAATGAAATCAATGCTGGCACCGGGTGGATCTCAGAGGCAAGGATGGGGGGGGGGAATTCACTTCAGTTCACCTTTACATGTGAGCTTACCTAATTCATACTTTCTAAAACGAACCACAAACAAAAATGCAGGCAGCCTTTGATATTCAAACGCGTCTGAATTTTGCAGCCAATTAATGTGCACAGAAATGCATATATCGGAATTGTGTGCTTTCAAAAGCACATATTCATGAATATAACATTAAAGAATGCATTGTGTCAGGGGGGGAAATGCTTTGTACTAGGAAAAACTGCATATAAGAATTTATTTAAATACATTTTAAAAAATTGCATATAAGAATGTGCATACTGCAGGAACTTTGTGCTAAAATGCTGGTATTTTTTTCAGGAGGACTTTTTTAAAAATAAGAATTATTGCAAGCTGATGTGGAAGTGTGGAGAAGATTGGATATATGAGAAACTGGGAGGAACTGAAATGGACATATCTCCCCAACCCAACTCAGAGGGCGCTCAGCATGTGTGCTACCACTATGGACCAGAACCTCTCCCATTCCATCACATAGAATTCAGAACATCATGGAGGACAATATGGGGAGGTTTGCTCCTACACACACTGGCATCCCAGCTGATAAAACTGAAGCCAATGGGTCCTACTATTGAGTAGGCGCTTATGCCATGCCAAATTCCTTCTTTATTTACTCCTGGGCCAATCAGTTCACTTTTATTCGGCAGCAGAACAAACTCTGAATCGTATTACAGTGGTACCTCTGGTTGCGAACGGGATCCATTCCAGAGGCCTGTTCGCAACATGAAAAGCCCGCAACCTGAAGTGCCGTATCTGCACAGGTGCATGGTGCGATTTGGTGCTTGTACGCATGTGCAAAGTGCGATTTAGTGCTTCTGCGCATGCGCAAGCAGTGAAACCTGGAAGTAACCCTTTTCGGGACTTCCGGGTCTCCGCGGGACGCAACCTGAAAAAACGTAACATGAGGTATGACTGTACCACTCTCAACTTGGGACACTGGCACAAGAGAATCTGTGGACAGGGCTGTGTGGACATCTGAACCCTTCCTGAGATGTTTTGCTCTTCTAATGCAAACCTGGCACTCCCTACAGAAGGCTGCAGATGTCCCTCCCATGCAGCAACCTGCAAATTTGCCTTGATGTTTTGCTTTAGGTGAAATTCCACAGCGGCGTTCATCCTAGGTCTCGTCAACTTTCCCCTTCGCCACTCCAGGACCTCTGGTGCTGCTGAGAGGCAGAGAACATCCTCCCCACTCCTTTGCATGTACACAGAGCACCGTTTGGCTGTCAACCTGCATTCATATTTTTGCAGCTCTCGGGTGGATGGAACTAACTACAGAAATTTCCCTAGCTCTCCTGGAATATTCCCTGAAGGATCTTATATTTGTTCACCTAAGGATTTAGTGATCTACTCTTTGTAGCAATAGCTACAAAGCTGCCCAGGAAGACTCCCTGAGTGAGTGCTTGAGGGCCCTGCTCCTTCCTGCCACTTACCATCTGGCCTGGGGCGGGGCCTGGGGCCTCATAAGGACTGCGTGCGGCTTGCGGCCTGCTGCCCAGGAAGACTCCCTGAGTGAGTGCTTGAGGGCCCTGCTCCTTCCTGCCACTTACCATCTGGCCCAGGGCGGGGCCTGACAGGCCTCATAAGGACTGCGTGCGGCTTGCGGCCTGCTGCCCAGGAAGACTCCCTGAGTGAGTGCTTGAGGGCCCTGCTCCTTCCTGCCACTTACCATCTGGCCCAGGGCGGGGCCTGACAGGCCTCATAAGGACTGCGTGCGGCTTGCGGCCTGCTGCCCAGGAAGACTCCCTGAGTGAGTGCTTGAGGGCCCTGCTCCTTCCTGCCACTTACCATCTGGCCCAGGGCGGGGCCTGACAGGCCTCATAAGGACTGCGTGCGGCTTGCGGCCTGCTGCCCAGGAAGACTCCCTGAGTGAGTGCTTGAGGGCCCTGCTCTTGCCACTTACCATCTGGCCTGGGGCGGGGCCTGGGGCCTCATAAGGACTGCGTGCGGCTTGCGGCCTGCTGCCCAGGAAGACTCCCTGAGTGAGTGCTTGAGGGCCCTGCTCCTTCCTGCCACTTACCATCTGGCCTGGGGCGGGGCCTGGGGCCTCATAAGGACTGCGTGCGGCTTGCGGCCTGCTGCCCAGGAAGACTCCCTGAGTGAGTGCTTGAGGGCCCTGCTCCTTCCTGCCACTTACCATCTGGCCTGGGGCGGGGCCTGGGGCCTCATAAGGACTGCGTGCGGCTTGCGGCCTGCTGCCCAGGAAGACTCCCTGAGTGAGTGCTTGAGGGCCCTGCTCCTTCCTGCCACTTACCATCTGGCCAAGGGCGGGGCCTGACAGGCCTCATAAGGACTGCGTGCGGCTTGCGGCCTGCTGCCCAGGAAGACTCCCTGAGTGAGTGCTTGAGGGCCCTGCTCCTTCCTGCCACTTACCATCTGGCCCAGGGCGGGGCCTGACAGGCCTCATAAGGACTGCGTGCTGCTTGCGGCCTGCTGCCCAGGAAGACTCCCTGAGTGAGTGCTTGAGGGCCCTGCTCCTTCCTGCCACTTACCATCTGGCCTGGGGCGGGGCCTGGGGCCTCATAAGGACTGCGTGCTGCTTGCGGCCTGCTGCCCAGGAAGACTCCCTGAGTGAGTGCTTGAGGGCCCTGCTCCTTCCTGCCACTTACCATCTGGCCTGGGGCGGGGCCTGGGGCCTCATAAGGACTGCGTGCGGCTTGCGGCCTGCTGCCCAGGAAGACTCCCTGAGTGAGTGCTTGAGGGCCCTGCTCCTTCCTGCCACTTACCATCTGGCCCAGGGCGGGGCCTGACAGGCCTCATAAGGACTGCGTGCTGCTTGCGGCCTGCTGCCCAGGAAGACTCCCTGAGTGAGTGCTTGAGGGCCCTGCTCCTTCCTGCCACTTACCATCTGGCCTGGGGCGGGGCCTGGGGCCTCATAAGGACTGCGTGCTGCTTGCGGCCTGCTGCCCAGGAAGACTCCCTGAGTGAGTGCTTGAGGGCCCTGCTCCTTCCTGCCACTTACCATCTGGCCTGGGGCGGGGCCTGACAGGCCTCACCAGGACAGTTGTTACTGCCGGAGAGGCACAGAGTGTTTTTAAAATGTGTTTTTTTTGTTTGTTTTTTAATTCTTTGGATTTTTTGTATGTGTGGGGTGGGGGTGGGATGGATGTTGGTTGGGCTTGGGGAATTATTTTTTTATTATTATTTTGATGTTTTTGTAATTTTTACATTTTTCGCTTGTATTGTTTTATTGGTTTTGGTTGTTTGTTTAAGGTGTTATTTTGTTTTTGTTTTTAGGGGGAGGGTTCAGGGCTGCCGGGGAGTGGGCCCCAGCCCATAAAATGGCTGGGGCATGTTCCACAGGGCGGGATGCACTGGGACAACCGATCTCAGTGATCACGGGTAGGAGGAGGAGTTACGCTAAGACCAGACCCTATCATTACAGAGGAGGCAGGTTTAGTCGTTGTCTGAGGACTATCCCTGCCTCCGGGTCTGGTCCTGACCGGATGGATACTAGAATCAGCAAGGGATACCCACATGACCTGAAGGTGCTGCTGTGCAATGCCAGGTCAATGATTCATAAGACCACTGCCATCCATGACTTGATCATGGATGGAGGATTTGACCTGGCTTGTATAACAGAGACCTGGTTGGATGAAGCAGATGGGCCTGTCCTTGCCGCTGCTTGTCCACCAGGTTTCTCTTACGCACAGCAACCCAGGTCATGTGGGCGGGGAGGGGGGGTTGCAGTGATTTTTAGGAAGTCATTAGTTTGCACCAGGCGTCCTGTTGGGAAGACCCAGTTTTCTGAGTGCATGTTCTGGAAGCTGGGCAATAGGGGCAGTACAGGATTCCTTTTGGTGTACCGACCTCCCCGCTGCACCAAGGATTCCCTGCCCGAGCTGCTTCAGGTCGTGGCGGATGTTCTCCTGGAGACACCTAGCTTGGTCGTCCTAGGGGATTTTAACATCCATGCCGACACGACCTTACAAGGGGCCGCTCGGGACTTCGTGGAAAGCATGGCCTCCATGGGGCTGTCCCTGAATAAGTCTGGCCCAACCCATAGCCGTGGACATGCCTTGGACCTGGTGTTTACCTCTATGGATGTTGGTGATCTGACACTAAGTAAAAGCGAAACGAAAGAAGTGCCATGGTCAGATCACTTCCTGGTGCAACTGGACTTCTCTGCGACCCATCCCCTCTGCAGGGAGGTGGGACCAATTCGGATGGTCCGCCCCCGCCACTTAATGGATCCAAATGGTTTCCAGAGAGTGGTAGGGGATGCTTTATCCCATGTTGATGGCCTTTCAGCTGATTCCCTGGTGGCCCGCTGGAATGTGGAGTTAACCAGGGCTATTGACTGTTTGGCTCCGAAGCGCCCTCTCCGATTGCATGGAGCCCGGACAGCCCCGTGGTTTTCCACGGATCTGAGGGCAATGAAACAATCGTTGAGACGGCTAGAGCGCCGGTGGCGGATAACTCATTCCGAATCTGACCGGACACAGGTTAGAGCTCAACGTCGAGCCTACCAAGTGGCGATAGCGACGGCGAAGAAGAATTTCTTCACCGCCTCTATTGCATCTGCAGAAAACAGCAGCAGGAGACTTTTTCAGGTGGTTCACAATTTAGCGGAACCACCTGCAACATCGGGGCCCAGTACGGGCCACATGTTCTCCTGCAATGATTTTGCAAAGTTTTTTGCAGATAAAATCGCTCAGATTCGGGAAGAAGTAGACTCCACCGTGGGAGCAGGGCCGGGGCGGGAGAGTGCTAGAGTTCTGTCTAGTCAAGTTGAGTGGGATCAATTCCAATCTGTTACCTCCGAGGATGTGGACAGGCTGCTTGGACGAGTGAAACCAACCACCTGTCTCCTGGATCCTTGCCCATCCTGGCTTATAAAAGCTAGCCGGGAAGGACTGGGCGATGGGCTTCGTGGGGTGGTGAATGCTTCCCTCCGTGAGGGAGCCTTCCCAGACCCGCTGAAAGAGGCGGTTATTAAACCGCTTCTTAAAAAACCATCTTTAGATGCGGCCACGATGGCCAACTATCGCCCAGTCTCAAATCTTCCATTCCTGGGCAAGGTGATTGAGCGAGCGGTTGCCGAACAACTCCAGGCACGCCTGGAAGAAGCGGACCATTTGGATCCCTTCCAGTCGGGATTCAGGCCTCATCATGGGACTGAAACTGCCTTGGTCGCACTGGTTGATGATCTCCGGCGGGCTAGGGACAAAGGTGAGAGCTGTTTCCTAGTTCTGCTGGATCTCTCAGCGGCGTTTGATACCATCGACCATAGCATCCTTCTGGACCGTCTTGAGGGGCTGGGAGCTGGGGGCACTGTTATACAGTGGTTCCGCTCCTTCCTCCTGGGCCGTGTTCAGAAAGTGGTGGTGGGGGATGAGTGTTCAGACCCCTGGGCTCTCACTTGTGGGGTGCCTCAGGGTTCTGTCCTCTCCCCCATGCTTTTCAACATTTACATGCAGCCGCTGGGAGAGATCATCAGGAGGTTTGGGCTGGGTGTTCATCAGTATGCGGATGATACCCAGCTCTACCTCTCTTTTAAATCAGAACCAGTGAAGGCGGTGAAGGTCCTGTGTGAGTGTCTGGAGGCGGTTGGAGGATGGATGGCGGCTAACAGATTGAGGTTGAATCCTGACAAGACAGAAGTACTGTTTTTGGGGGACAGGAGGCGGGCAGGTGTGGAAGATTCCCTGGTCCTGAATGGGGTAACTGTGCCCCTGAAGGACCAGGTGCGCAGCCTGGGAGTCATTTTGGACTCACAGCTGTCCATGGAGGCACAGGTCAAATCCGTGTCCAGGGCAGCTGTTTACCAGCTCCATCTGGTACGTAGGCTGAGACCCTATCTGCCTGCGGACTGTCTCGCCAGAGTGGTACATGCTCTGGTTATCTCCCGCTTGGACTACTGCAATGCACTCTACGTGGGGCTACCTTTGAAGGTGACTCGGAAACTACAACTAATCCAGAATGCGGCAGCTAGACTGGTGACTGGGAGCGGCCGCCGAGACCATATAACACCGGTCTTGAAAGACTTGCATTGGCTCCCAGTACGTTTCCGAGCACAATTCAAAGTGTTGGTGCTGACCTTTAAAGCCCTAAACGGCCTCGGTCCAGTATACCTGAAGGAGCGTCTCCACCCCCATCATTCTGCCCGGACGCTGAGGTCCAGCGCCGAGGGCCTTCTGGCGGTTCCCTCATTGCGAGAAGCAAAGCTACAGGGAACCAGGCAGAGGGCCTTCTCGGTAGTGGCGCCCACCCTGTGGAACGCCCTTCCAGCAGATGTCAAAGTGATAAATAACTACCTGACATTCAAGAGACATCTTAAGGCAGCCCTGTTCAGGGAAGTTTTTAACATGTGATATTTTATTGTATTTTTGGTTTTTATGGAAGCCGCCCAGAGTGGCTGGGGAGGCCCAGCCAGATGGGCGGGGTATAAATAATAAATTATTATTATTATTATTATATAGCTAGCTGCTCCCCCCCCCCTCCCTCTCTCTCATTAAAGGTAAAGGTAAAGGTACCCCTGCCCGTACGGGCCAGTCTTGCCAGACTCTAGGGTTGTGTGCACATCTCACTCTATAGGCCGGGAGCCAGCGCTGTCCGCAGACACTTCCGGGTCATGTGGCCAGCGTGACAAGCTGCATCTGGCGAGCCAGCGTAGCACACGGAACGCCGTTTACCTTCTCGCTGGTAAGCGGTCCCTATTTATCTACTTGCACCCGGGGGTGCTTTCGAACTGCTAGGTTGGCAGGCGCTGGGACCGAATGACAGGAGCGCACCCCGCCGCGGGGATTCGAACCACCGACCATGCGATCGGCAAGTCCTAGGCGCTGAGGCTTTTACCCACAGCACCACCCGCGTCCCCGGGTGCGCCACCCTCTCTCTCATTACATAAGAGTAATAGTCAGTATTAGAAGTCATTTCCACTGAGTTCAATGCACCTTACTCCCAGGTAACTGTGGTCAGGATTGCAGCCTTAGCTGGATTTCAGCATCTGTCTATCTGTATTTCTGATGCACCAGCTGCAGGATTCAACTTGTGCCTATATAACCACAGTTTTGGGAAGGAACTCAAATATATTTTGGAGCGGTGTGTCTCACTATTCATACCCAAATTAGGTTTGCTAAAAGCTCTGTATCTCTCTTCCCCATTCGTTTTATTCCCTCCCCTGGAGATGGAAGAGATTTAAAGCCAGTGTGGTGTAGTGGTTAAGAGCGGTAGACTTGTAATCTGGTGAACCGGGTTCGTTTCCCTGTTCCTCCACATGCAGCTGCTGGGTGACCTTGGGCTAGTCACAATTCTCTGAAGTCTCACCTCACAGAGGTTTGTTTTGGGGGAGGGAAGGGAAAGGAGAATGTTAGCCGCTTTGAGACTCCTTCAGGTAGTGATAGAGTGGGATATCAAATCCAAACTCCACTTCTTCTTAAAGGCGAATAGACCGAATTTGCAGTTTTTGAAACAATATAGGAACTAAGGCACAGCCGTCTCCAGAAGGTGGTGGAGTCTCCTTTTTTGGAAGATTTTAAACAGTAGTTGGGTGGCCAGCTGTCAGGGATTCTTTAGCTGTGGTTCCTGCATTGCACAGGGTTGGACTATATGGCCCTCACGGTTCCCTCCAACTCTGCAGTTCTGTGATTCGAAATACGTCCTTGTCTGAATTTTGTGGTGCGGTCCTCATAGCAAACTATGCTTACAAAAAATGTACATATTAGTGGAAAGAGGACCAAAAAAAATGTCATGAAGTTAGCATACAAACATTGCATTAATTCAGGAAAGACAGCTTGTGATAAATCTGTACATTCGTCAAAACTGCATAAAGCAGATATAATGGGAGAATTTTGCACTAAAATGCTGGCGAATTTTTGTGAGCGTTTTTGTTTTAATCCAGAAATTGCTGCATGGATGTGAAGAACAGAATGCAAAACAGGAACGACAGAGAGAGATCTGAAATGGATGGATCTGCCCCTTCCTATTTCCTATTTCCCTCCATAATGAACTAAATCGACCTTTACCATGACATCTCTCTCACAACCCATTCCCCCCCCCCAAAAAGTCCCAAAACACAATCCCTTTTACTACCACATGTCACTTTCCAAGTTTCCGTGTGTGTGTGTGTGTGTGTGTGTGTGTGTGTGTGTGTGTGTGCAGAACGGCGTTATAAAAAATTCATGGCCACAATGATCTGATAATGTGGCACTCCAATACCAGCAGATGTTTTGTCTAACATGTTCCCCGGAGCTGTAGTCTGTGCCTCGACATCTTTCATTTCCACTTGCTATCTGCTGACGGTGGGTTGTCATAGATGTACCCTATAGCTACTTCGCATCCGAGGAGGCTGCTGCTGCTGCCGCTGCCGCCGCCGCCGCCAGTAATGAGCTTCACAAGATGCTTGTCGCAATAACTCCGCACTTTTCCTGGCCATATGGAACCCAACGCTCCAAAGCCCACAGACACTCCTCTCAATTCTCTCCCTCTTTTATTACAGTTCAGATTCCGAAGCCATAATCTGCGCGGTATCTAAGCGAAGGTGCGCGAGGAGCCGCCGCAAACAAACTTAACACTTGTTCGCATCATCTGTTACAAATGTCCAATTTGGGACAATAAATTTCCTGGGAACCTGGGCTTTTGCTGACTCGCAGCTTTATCTTTTTCTCTCCTTCTCATGTCGTGTGTCCCCCTCCCCTTTCTTCCCCCTTTTTCTTTTTTTTTATGAACTATGCATATGTATTAAATGGGATTTGTTGTCCCTAGGTACCAATTTGCATAAAGTGCAAGCCATCATTGGTTGGAGAGAAGCAAATTACTTCTCTAGCAAGATCACACTTCTCCCCCCTTCTCCTCCCATTTTTCTTCTTTTTTTAATTTTAACAAACCGCAGGCAGAGGTTGTTAACAGCACTTAGGCAGATATGTGAAGTATCACTTTCTTTTCTTTTTCCAAAGCAGTTTGATCAAGGAAGGGGGTGGGAGGGTTGGAGATAAAAAAGATGCTATTCAATTAGGAGTATAGCATCTAGATCAAGGGAAGTAATAGTGCCACTGTATTCTGCTCTGGTCAGACCTCACCTGGAGTACTGTGTCCAGTTCTGGGCACCACAGTTCAAGAAGGACACTGACAAACTGGAACGTGTCCAGAGGAGGGCAACCAAAATGGTCAAAGGCCTGGAAACGATGCCTTATGAGGAACGGCTAAGGGAGCTGGGCATGTTTAGCCTGGAGAAGAGGAGGTTAAGGGGTGATATGATAGCCATGTTCAAATATATAAAAGGATGTCATATAGAGGAGGGAGAAAGGTTGTTCTCTGCTCCTCCAGAGAAGCGGACATGGAGCAATGGATCCAAACTACAAGAAAGAAGATTCCACCTAAACATTAGGAAGAACTTTCTGACAGTAAGAGCTGTTCGACAGTGGAATTTGCTGCCAAGGAGTGTGGTGGAGTCTCCTTCTTTGGAGGTCTTTAAGCAGAGGCTTGACAACCATATGTCAGGAGTGCTCTGATGGTGTTTCCTGCTTGACAGGGGGTTGGACTCGATGGCCCTTGTGGTCTATTCCAACTCTATGATTCTATGATTCTATGATTCTATGAATTAAGTCAGAGGCTGAAATGGTCCAGAACTCAAGTTCTTTCCATATACCTGTGGAAAGCTGTCTTCTACTTTTCTAATAAAGTGAGATCTAATTTACTATTGGGGATTCAAGCTGCTACTACTACATATTAATTGCTAATATTAACTACTATTAGCTATTAATATTAGACAGGTGCCTTCGCTGTACTGTTTTTCAATGCCTGCTAAAAACTTTTTTCTTAAAGCACATCTACCCAGACATGCAATTTGCAGTCCTGGTCTCCTTCAAGAAACTCCACGCTAGAGAGCCAGTGTGGTGTAGTGGTTAAGAGCGGTGGACTCGTAATCTGGTGAACCAGGTTCGATTCCCTGATCCTCCAGATGCCGCTGCTGGGTGACCTGGGGCTAGTCACACTTCTCTGAAGTCTCTCAGCCTCACTCACTTCACAGAGTGTTTGTTGTGGGGGAGGAAGGGAAAGGAGATTGTTAGCTGCTTTCAGACTCTTTAGGGTAGTGATAAAGTGGGATATCAAAACCAGACTCTTCTTCTTCTTCTATTCCTCATTTTCCCCGTTTTCTTCCCCTGGTTTCCTCAGCCAATTTGTATTTCCTGCCCAATGAGCATGCCCAGTCTTCATTAGGCTGGTTGTTGTTTTTTAAGGTGAGGGTTTGCCTCTCTCCCACCTAAATATTTTGTACTTCTGCAAACCTTGGGTTTCCCTCAAATTTTGTCTGATGCCAATTGGGGTTTCATAAAGACCGACACTCACCTCTGAGCTCCCAAGGGAGTCTGTTGCACCATCAAACAGCTCTTACTCTCAGCAAGTTCTTCCTCATGCTTAGTAAGAATCTCCTTTTTTGTAACTTGAAGCCATTGGTTTGAATCCTGCCCTCCAGAGCAGGAGAAAACAAGAATGTTCCCTCTTCCATGTCATAGCCCTTTAGATATTAGAAGATGGCTATCATATCTCCTCTCAGTCTCCTCTTTTCCAGGCTAAACATATCCAACTCCCTCAACTGTTAATCATAAGGCCTGGTTTCCAGACCCTTGATCATCTTGGTTTCCCTCCTCTGCACACGTTCCATCTTGTCAACATCCTTCTTAAATTGTGGCTCCCACAACTGGATACAGTATTCCAGGTGTGTTCTGACCAAGCCAGAGTAGAGTGGTACTATTATTTTCCTTGATCAGCATTCAGTGAGGGGCAAAGAATAGAGAGTGCATTAGGAGCACTCAAGGAAACTGTTGAACAAAAAGAAAAAAAGAAAAAAAAACCAGATTAAAATGCATGCCAACTTTATTTATTTATTTATTTATTTATTTATTTATTTATTTATTTATTTATTTGCCTTTATTGTCAATGTACAACCTGTGTACAATGAAATTAACCGAGCCTCTTCCCCCACAAACACTCAATCTCATTCCACTCTGTGTGCTTGTTGCACAACACACCAACCCTGAAAGTCAGTTGCAAAGAGGAAGAAGAAGAAGAAGAAGAAGAAGAAGAAGAAGAAGAAGAGGAGGAGGAGTAGTAGTTTGGATTTGATATCCCGCTTTATCACTACCCGAAGGAGTCTCAAAGCAGCTAACAATCTCCTTTTCCCTCCTCCCCCACAACAAACACTCTGTGAGGTGTGACTGGCCCAAGGTCACCCAGCAGCTGCATGTGGAGGAGCGGAGATGTGAACCCGGTTCACCAGATTACAAGTCTACCGCTCTTAACCACTACACCACACTGGCAACAGAGGGCCTTCTGTTGGTTCCCTCAGTGCGAGAAGGGAGGTTACAGGGAACCAGGCAGAGGGCCTTCTCGGTAGTGGCACCCACCCTGTGGAACTCCCATCAGATGTCAAGGAAATACAGTGGCATCTCGGGTTAGGAACTTAATTCATTCTGGAGGTCCGTTCTTAACCTGAAACTGTTCTTAACCTGAAGCACCACTTTAGCTAATGGGGCCTCCCGATGCCACCGCGCTGCCGCTGCACCATTTCTGTTGCGTGTACCCTTGTTAATTGTGAAAATGTATATATATATATATATATATATATATATATATATATATATATGTATATATATATATATATATATACACACACACACACAAATAACAGTGACTCATTCATCAAAGGCTAAAGAGGAGAACTGCATCTGTAAGGCAATTTGATTTTATACTTCTAAGTCATTTCAGTCTTACAGTATTGGGTCTCCTGCACTGTGCTTTGAGGCAGTTGTGATTAAACGGTATACAAATTGTTGAAATAAACTATGACCACCTAAATATATGAAGAGATTGCACCCCAAAAAGAGCCAATCTGTAGGGGGACCCCACTCTTAAAAGTATCTGATCATCTTGCCATGATACTTACAGCTCCTGCCCGTGGAATATGAACCAAACAACTCCATCTTTGAAGCTGGAGTCACAATCCGTGTTGGGTTTTTGCACAAGCAAAGTAAACCAGTTTAGGGCCTCATATTAGGAAGGATCTCTAAATGCGGAAAATAAACCGTATCATATGCATGTTGCATTGCCTCTTCCCTTTCGCAAATGCTAAGTGGTTTGTACCTAACTGCTCCATATAGGCTAAGTAAGAAATCATTCAGCATTTTCATTTAGAGGTATTCCATATGCAAACAGGCATATTGCAAGACAATTTGTTTTAGTTTTCTTAGTTTTGAGTTGCACCCTCACCGGTGCAATTGTCAAACTCTATGATTTATATTTTCTGCTAGCATATTAATGTACAATTTTTTTGCAGGGGGATGGGGCGCAATGTTATCGAGCTTCTTAAAATGGTTTAGGGCCTCTTCGTATCTTAATTCAGCTCTGGGTGGAACGGTCCCCATGTGAGGACTGTACCACTTCAGAGACATTTGCACCAACGGACAGGATACAGCCTGCAGGTAGATACCGGACAGGAATCAAATGCGCCGTGTCTGATATGCCACAGCGTCAGAGTCAAAGCTTGAAAAGATCATTAAAATAAACGACCATTTTCTTTACATCTTGCCTGAATCCTTCTGGGTTTGTACCAGAGTGATTATTAGCCCAGCTGGTGACATCACTCACCTCTCGGCAACCTTTTATCAGGAGCCATTCTTCAGACGCCTTCACGCTTTGGCGCAATTTGTACATCGGGCTTTGTTATGGTTGATTCTGCCAACCAAGAGGTTAACAGCCTTCTGACTTAACGGCGTGGTCCCCAGCAAAGGTTGACGCGAGGTGGAACAGTTTGCTAGAAGAGGATCTGAAACTCTGAGGCATAATAGACCACGCTATCCTGGGAGGCAGGGCAGGACACAGAAGGTGGTGTGTGTGTGCGAGAGAGTCTGCATTTATGGTCCATCCAGGCTCAAATCTTCCTAAATGAGACACACTTCGGCTTCAAAGCTCTACCCGTAGCATCCTGTGGCTTTGGCGAGGGTCCTCACTGTGTGAAGAAACTTTGCAACGGGTCTGCTCTAATACCAGGAAGCAGCAGGAGCCAATGAAACTTCAATAGTTGTATTAGTTGTTCAACAGGTCAACCACTCAGCACACTGCCCTAGGACTCGCTCCACAGGCAAGGTGAAGGTTCTCAGAGAGAGTTTCTGTTATGGGATGTGGCAAGCTGCAAAAACACCACATTCCCTGCTCCTTCTTGGATGCCTAGGGGTTTTCTGATGAAAGGCATGCACTCTGCACATGGTTCGAGGACTGTTTTTCAGACAAAACATTTCTCTCCCATATTGGTCTCTACAGCCCTCAAAGATGCACCCTTCCACTGTCTCCTGAGACGGAAGGGTGTCAACAACAACTTCACAACTTCGTGATCCCTGGTTTGATCCCTGGCATCTCCACATAGGGCTGAGAGAGACACGGCACCAGAAACCCCAGAGAGATGCTGCCATTCAGTGTTGACTATACTGAGATAGATGGACCAATGGTCTGACACAAGATAAGACCGCTTCTTGCGTGGCAAGTTTCCAGCTCCCACCAGTAGAAATAAAGACATGTGACACCATTCTTTTAGGTTAATGGGCTAAAATTGGCCACAACTTTACTGGTTACAGGTAAAGAGCGGTATTGGCTTAGGCATTGGTCCTATCCGACTATCCGGCTTCAGCCTGCTTGCTTGAAGACTGGGAAGGGTTAACACCAGCAGGGGGAGTCCTGCTGATGCACATCAACTAGGGACTCCCCCGGGGTCACCGCTCGGGGGCGTGCTTTAGGTCCTGGCCTCCATAGGTTTCAGACAAGGCCACGCCTCCCAGAATCCTTTACCGGACTACCCTTCAATATTTCGGGGAGGTGATGGCACTACTCCCCCCCCCCAACACATCTACATAACAATACTCCTACAAATGCCTAACCACCAAAACCAAAGGAGTTGTGACGATTTGCTATGAGGTAGGCGAAAAACCAAATGGCCAGTGCCAATTTGCCAAGTGGAAAAAAATTCCGACCAGGCCCCTTAATGGCGACCAACCGAGGTCCATAACAAGGTCAGAAGGGGAACCTTAAAGGGCGGCCAGGTGGGAAACCTCAGCAGCTGAGCGGCCAAAAGAGGGAGATCCCAGGGCCGCGCTTGGCTTAAGTGATTGGCTGGCTCAGGGGATGACGCGGCCCCGAAGATTCCCCTGATCGCGCGGGGGCTGGAAGCCAGCCTCTGTGCGCGTGTTGGGGGAGTGAAGCCTGCAACACCACCTCCTCCCAAGGTCGGAAGTGGTTTATGCACCTATGCTCTCTCTGTCTTTTCCTCAAGAGGAGTGAAGAAGAATTTGTTGGCATCCCTCTGTCTTGAGGGACAATGGAGTGTTCCTCCAGTGGTGAAGTCAAACCACTGTGTGACCAGCATCAAAGTGACCTCTCTGGGGTGCAAGCCTGGGCAGTGTGTATGGAGGTCCTGGGCTGCCCAGACAACAAGACCCCCTCTCTCAGCATCGCTGATGCTTTCCAAAGGAAAGCAGAGCAATATGTTTGACACTAGCTGGGCTGCAGGAGTTGCTGGAAGGAGGCCTACAAGGCACCATCCAACTGTCCTAGGGAGTCCCCTTCAGATTTGTGTAGGGTTTACTTCTTAGCCTTTTCTTCTCCCAAATATATCCTGCAAGGCAGTGGAGGTTTCGGATAAGAGTTTTCCTTCTCCTAGATGGGCTACTTTCTCAGGTTGATGAGCCCCATCTGCCCCTCACTTCCGTCCACAGCATATGAAGAAACTGCCTTCTGGACCGTTGAACCCAGTATTTGTCTCGTCTGCTCAATCCACCAGAACCTGTCTTTGCATGCAGGGAAAGACCCTAACTCCCCAAGGGTTTGCGACCCATCGGGTACCCTCACCTGGTTTAGCCGGCCAGTCAAAGCCATTACCCAAGGTGTTACACAAAACAAATGAATTACTGTGAAAATCCCTGAAACGAGAAGTAATCAACTAGAAACTTTATGACCAAAATTCAAAAAAAGGGTAGATCCCCCAAAATTCTGAAGTATTCTAATTTTGGGGGTTCTACCTTTTTTTTTTTAATTTTGGTCATTTAAAGTTTATGATTTTTCTATTTCCTTCTGAGGAAACCAAATAGGTCAGTGAAATGAGGTTTGTAGCCTGCATCCCGTTAAGGCTTTGTTCTATTTTAGGTTTTTCTAATTTTTCCTGAAGCTTTTTGATTTTTTATTACTTAGTTTATTTCCACTAGATAATATTCCTTGTCAATTACTTCTCGTTTCAGGGATTTTCACGGAAATTCATTTGTTTTTTGTGTAATTTCTCAGTTCCGTGACTGGCTTTTTGCTATTGATTACCCAAGGTGTGGCTGCTGTCTCATACTGACAGCGTCTAGGAGCCACAGGTGAAAGCTGAGTGCAGGATGTGGACCAAAGGTGGACAAACTATCCCAGAAGGAGCATGGCATGTCCCCTACGAGATGTACTTTGTTGTTTTTTAGTCGTTTAGTCGTGTCCGACTCTTCGTGACCCCATGGACCAGAGCACACCAGGCACTCCTGTCTTCCACTGCCTCCCGCAGTTTGGTCAAACTCATGTTGGCAGCCTCGAGAACACTGTCCAGCCATCTCATCCTCTGTCGTCCCCTTCTCCTTGTGCCCTCAATCTTTCCCAACATCAGGGTCTTTTCCAGGGAGTCTTCACTTCTCATGAGGTGGCCAAAGTATTGGAGCCTCAGCTCGACGATCTGTCCTTCCAGTGAGCACTCAAGGCTGATTTCCTTCCGAATGAAGAGGTTTGATCTTTTTGCAGTCCATGGGACTCTCAAGAGATGTACTACTCCTCCCCTAATACCCCATACTCCTTATGCAGAACTATCACAAGGGAATGCGATGGAGAAGATGGAGAGGAGGAAAGATGGCCTGAGGAAAGATCTAAGTCCGAGGTCCAACAGAATGTCAATAATGAAGATTTGCTTGGCTTGGCCTGGGAGATGCAGAGGGGGTTTTGCTTTTGCCAGGCTCATGCGTTCCTGGCATCTCTCACCCTTGCTTTTCCCTGGTGGGCCCTGAAACCATCTGCTGATGCCCCCTGCCCCACCTGCCCACCCCCCCCATGCCAGAATGTACCTGGCACGGTTCATCCTCTTCCCGTGCACTGTGGCAATCGTTTAAGCAATTCCCTTGGCTGCCTTTGTAAGAAGCCTCTCTCTTAAGCCTCCGGTTTAAGAATTTAGAGTAATCATGTAAAAATGATACCCCTGTGCTCTATGATCCGCTGAATCTCGCTAATGCCGGATCCCAGAAGAGGGCTTATTAATGAAAAGATGCAATGCCTCACTCTCGGCTCATGTTTCACACGAATCTCTCTCATGGATTCAGCTGTAAACCTTGCCGCTGATAAAGCGAGTATAATGAATCCCTGTGCTCTGCAAGAGTGGCAGGAGGAGGGGAGAGCGCTGGACAGGCAGAATCGCGACCTGCTCTGTTTTCACAGGCACAACAGGCTCTGGTCAGACCTCACCTGGAGTACTGTGTCCAGTTCTGGGCACCACAGTTCAAGAGGGACACTGACAAACTGGAACGTGTCCAGAGGAGGGCAACCAAAATGGTCAAAGGCCTGGAAACGATGCCTTATGAGGAACGGCTAAGGGAGCTGGGCATGTTTGGCCTGGAGAAGAGGAGGTTAAGGGGTGATATGATAGCCATGTTCAAATATATAAAAGGATGTCATATAGAGGAGGGAGAAAGGTTGTTTTCTGCTGCTCCAGAGAAGCGGACACGGAGCAATGGATCCAAACTTCAAGAAAGAAGATTCCACCTAAACATTAGGAAGAACTTCCTGGCAGTAAGAGCTGTTCGACAGTGGAATTTGCTGCCAAGGAGTGTGGTGGAGTCTCCTTCTTTGGAGGTCTTTAAGCAGAGGCTTGACAACCATATGTCAGGAGTGCTCTGATGGTGTTTCCTGCTTGGCAGGGGGTTGGACTCGATGGCCCTTGTGGTCTATTCCAACTCTATGATTCTATGATTCTAACAAGGATGAACTCAGCGGCCTCAGGAATCGGGGCAGTATCCCATAGTGATGGGAGCAGCGCTTCAGTTATGATTTTACAGTGGTACCTTGGGTCTCAATCCGTTCTGGAAGTCCATTCCAAAACCAAAGCATTCCAAAACCAAGGTGCGCTTTCCCATAGAAAGTAGTGCAGAATGGATCAATCCGTTCCAGACTTTTAAAAACAACCCCTACAACAGCAATTTGACATGAATTTTACTGTCTAACAAGACCATTGATTCATAAAATGAAAGCAGGAAACAATGTACTGCAGTCACACAATCAATCAGTCAGTAGCTGAACTGGGTTCCACACAGTCACAAAAAACAATACAAAAAAGAGCAGCAAAAACAAAAACGCAAAATAAATAGCAAAAAACAGACAGATCTCAGCGTAACACTGAAAACGGAAGGTGGCACTCAAATCGGAAGCGTAACACTCAAAACGGAGGACGTTTGGCTTCTGAAAAAAGTTCACAAACTGGAACACCTCCTTCTGTGTTTGCAGTTTTTGGGTTCCAAGTTGTTTGAGTACCAAGGTGTTTGAGAACCAAGGTACCACTGTATATTCTTCAACCTGCCCTTGGACTTTCTAGTGAAAGAAACAGTATATCACAGAATGGTAGAATTGGAAGGGACCTTGAGAATCATTGATTCATGCAATGCAGGAATATGCAGCTGCCCCATATGCGGATTGAACCTGCAACCTTTGCATTTTCAGCATCGTGCACTAACCAGCTGAGCAATGCATTGAAGGGGATCTAGTCTCTGTAGGAGCCTGAGTTTCTGGCTAGGACCTGGGAGACCAGAGTTCAAATCCCCACTTGGCCATTAAGCTCACAGGGTGACATTGAGGCCAGCCTAACCTACCTCACAGGGTTGTGTTGAGGATAAATTGGGCAGGAGGAGAACGAGGTAAGCCACATGGAACTTCTTGGAGGAAAGGTGGAATATAAAGGCAACCAACCATTCAGTCAATTGGTTGGATTTGTCAGTGTTGTGAATGAACAACTGGCCATGTCGGTTGAGCATCAGTGAAGCTAGGGCTGGACCAAGACTAGACAACACGCTAACCACCCACCCCAATGCAGTGATGGCTTCTGGGAGCAGAGTCCATAGGTGAGCTACTTGCTGTCTACTCCTTCACGCAACACATAGTTCAACTATGGAATTGGCAACCACAAGATTTAGTGATAGGAGCCAACTTAGATGGCTTATAAATAGGAATAGACAATTTTATGAAGAACAGGGCTTGCTAGCCATGATGGTTATGCTCTGCCTTCATGGTCAGAGGCAGTAATGAATACCAGTTGCTAGAAACCATAGGTGGGCAGAGTGTTGTGCTCAAGTCCTGCTTGTGGGTCTCCCACAGGTAGGGTTGCCATGTGTCCTCCTTTTCCAGGACACGTCCTCTTTTTCAGGGGTAAAATTTCTGTCTGGGTGGATTTTTTAAATTTGCCAAAATGCCTCTGGCTGTACTTTCTGGATGTGGCATAGACATAACTGGTGGCTGAAGACTTGTTTTCCTCTTCTCTTCTCCTGCCCCCACAGCTTCTATAGCCTACATATAAGGTAAAGGGACCCCTGACCATCAGGTCCAGTCGCGGACGACTCTGGGGTTGCAGCGCTCATCTCGCTTTATTGGCCGAGGGAGCCAGCGTACAGCTTTCCAGGTCATGTGGCCAGCATGACTAAGCCACTTCTGGCGAACCAGAGCAGCCAAACCTTCCCGCTGAAGCGGTACCTATTTATCTACTTGCACTGTGTGCTTTCGAACAGCTAGGTTGGCAGGAGCAGGGACCAAGCAACGGGAGCTCACCCTGTTGCAGGGATTCGAACCGCTGACCTTCTGATCGGCAAGCCCTAGGCTCTGTGGTTTAACCCACAGCGCCACCTGCATCCCTAGCCTACATTTAGAAGGGGTCTTTAAAATGAGCGTCATCATAGCATCCTCTTCAAAATATGGCAACCCTACCACAGGAATCTGGTTGGCCACTGTGATGCAGGACTATTGTACGGTCATTTGTCATGGATGTTTTAGTTGAGATTCCTGCATTGCAGGGCATTGAATCCCTGTGCTCTGCAAGAATGGGCAGGAGGAGGGAAGAGTACTTGACAGGCAGAATCACGACCTGACTCTTGGAGTCCCTTCCAACCTTACAATTCTATGATTCTATGACTAGATTCTATGACGAAATTAAAAGACGCCTGCTTCTTGGGAGAAGGGCAATGACAGGCCTAGACAGAATCTTGAGAAGTAGAGACGTCACCTTGCCAACAAAGGTCCATATAGTTAAAGCCATGGTTTTCCCAGTAGTGATGTATGGAAGTGAGAGCTGGACCATAAAGAAGGCTGATTGCCGAAGAATTGATGCTTTTGAATTATGGTGCTGGTGGAGACTCTTGAGAGTCCCATGGACTGCAAGAAGATCAAACGCATCCATTCTTAAGGAAATCAGCCCTAAGTGCTCACTGGAAGGACAGATCGTGAAGCTGAGGCTCCAGTACTTTGGCCACCTCATGAGAAGAGAAGACTCCCTGGAGAAGACACTGATCCTGGGAAAGATGGAGGGCACAAGGAGAAGGGGACGGCAGAGGATGAGATGGTTGGATGGTGTTCTTGAAGCTACCAGCATGAATTTGATCAAACTGCAGGAGGCAATGGAGGACAGAAGTGCCTGGTGTGCTCTGGTCCATGGAGTCACGAGGAGTCGGACACGACTAAACGACTAAACAACAACATGACTAGATGGGCCACTGGCCTGATTCAGCAGGTTCTTCACATGTTCCTATGTTTACATTTTTGGACCATAAGAGTTCTGCCTCTGCGCTATCAGATTTCAGGATGATTCTGTCTTAGGCAAAGAATTGCAGTGACTTGGAATCACAAGTCAACAGAGTGCTGTTGCACAGATGCCTGGCTTGTGGGTTTCCTTCTACAGGAAATCAAGTTGGCCACTCTGAAGACAGGATGTTGGACTTGAGGGGCCTTTGGCATGACCCAGCAGAGCCCTTCACAAGCTCTTATAAAATCTTGAGGGTGCATGGTTCGTATCCACGAGGAGCCATGTGTTTATTATTGTGGGTCCAGTTTTATAGAACTTCCTTCCAGTTGAGGTTAGACAGGCCCTTCCCTACTGAGCTTTTTGTGCCGAATAAAGCCTTTTTTATTATTCCAGCAGACATTTTAACTGAAGTTTGATTTTATAGTTTTAATCTGTTTTCCTTTTTTTTTTTTTTAATGAATCACTTAGAAACCACTGTTTAAATAAAAGGAAGGAAGAAAGAAATGTACTCATTACAGCACCTCCAGACTGGTGTTTTGTTGCAAAAGGATTCAGCGCAAAATGTTCTTGACACATTTATAGTGCATTAGTGGTTCGTTTGGTAGAAGATGAACTGCAGAGTAATGGAAATAGTGATGCATGCAGTCAACACAGGGCAGAACGGGAAATGATGCCTTCTTACATTGGTAATGGAGATCTATCCCTGATGCCACGATCTTTCATGATTTTTAAAAACCACCTGTGTCTTACTACATCTTTCTGCCAGTGGTAGGAAAGACCAGTGGAAAATTTGGAGAGCCACCAGGGGCTTTCATGGTGCTAGGTAATCCAACTCCTTTCATACTGTCAACTGCACTCTGGGAAAGCAAATAAACCCACCACTTACTGTTCAGGGACGGGAGAAATTTGTGCTGGAGGACGGCCATCTTGAATCCTTGCCTCCTCCCTCTTTGCCCATGAATATCATTTATGCTACCAAGCCCATAATCTCCATTTATGGTTCCAAAAGGCAGTTCAATGATCCTACGCAAAGTTTACCCTTGTCTATTTAACGCAGCACAGCATCCCTGTAAGGGCAAATTCAAACACACTCAAACTTTGCGGAAGGATCTAGAGTTGAGCTTTGTCACTCAAGACCTTCTCATCTTATTAACTGAGGCCTAAATATCCCTCGTGCCTTCGGGGAGGAAGTGAGTCTTGCCTTTAACATTTTGTCCGACCACTCTGCTTTTACATTTCCTCAACATGCACACAGAATGTATTTAACCCGGAGTTTATTGAATGAGGGATTAGAGCTATTTTTCTTACTTTACTGAACTTTGGTTCACTTCATCCTGCATATATTATGTGGTTTCTGGGCTTCCCTTGCAAGGCACAGCCACTCAGCAAATGTCTGTACTTGTGGCAAAAATAGCTAGAATTCTGATACCATTTCATTCACAGGGAATCCTTTTTTTATAACAATGGTTGCCATGGCTATGAAGAAAAGGTGGGGCCCATTGCTCTCAAAATGGAGGGCACAGGAAGTTGCCAGGGACAGTATGCATTCCTTCCTGCTTCTGTTCCCAGTCAATTTTTCAGGCAAAGCAGCAGTGGGCAGGGCTACTTAGAAAAACAGGAAATTGCATTCTACAGTGAGCTGTGCGCCATCTAGCTTGGTATTCTCTACATGGACTGGAAGTGGCTCTCCAGAGTTTCAGGCTTCTTCCTCTTCTTTGGTGATCACTCGCAGCTGAATAAGATTGTCTTCCGTAAACACGGTCTTAACAACGAGTCCATAAGTGACTGTGGAGGCCAATTCTGGATCCACACGTCTTTCCACAGTGGGTGTTTAGCCAAGCCTGCCCAGAACTGTAATATTCTGACATGTTTTTTGTTTATCACTGAGTTTAATTTTTAATGGTTGTTTTAAATTGTTTTATTATTATTATTATTATACCGCCCTATACCCAGGGTTCTCAGGGCGGTTCACAGATGATTTCTAGCAATGATTTTATTGTTTTGTTCTTTTCGTAAGACGCTTTGAGGTGGGTTTTTTTTTTTTTTTTAGTAAAGGTAAAGGGACCCCGACCATTAGGTCCAGTCACGGATGACTCTGGGGTTGCAGTGCTCATCTTGCTTTATTGGCCGAGGGAGCCAGTGTACAGCTGGTCATGTGGCCAGCCTGACTAAGCCGCTTTTGGTGAACCAGAGCAGCGCATGGAGACACCATTTACCTTCCTGCCGGAGCGGTACCTATTTATCTACTTGCACTGTGTGCTTTCAAACTGCTAGGTTGGCAGGAGCAGGGACCGAGCAACGGGAACTCACCCCGTCGTGGGGATTCGAACCACTGACCTTCTGATCGGCAAGCCCTAGGCTCTGTGGTTTAGACCACAGTGCCACCCATGCCCTCCCCCCCTTTTTTTACAATCAAGCAAATTGTAAAGTTCATAAAATAAATAAAGGATAAACTTCAGTTTCGCATGCACGTAAGCATCTTGTGCACAGAACGCTATCCTAAAAGTGAACTGAGGGTTTTTGATAAATAGAGACAAGGAAGCAATCTAATACCTCGGGTTAAGTATTTAATTTGTTCCAGAGGTCTGTTCTTAAGCTGAAACTGTTCTTAACCTGAAGCACCACTTTAGCTAATGGGGCCTCCTGCTGCTGCCACGCCGCCAGAGCACGATTTCTGTTCTCATCCTGAAGCAAAGTTCTTAACCTGAAGCACTATTTCTGGGTTAGTGGAGTCTGTAACCTGAAGTGTATGTAACCTGAGGTACCACTGTATACAAAAGCAAATGGAGACTTTGATTTCACCCCAAAGGAAAGGACAGCAGCATTTCTCAACAGGAACAAGCCAGTTTATCTTATTTGCTCTTGCGGTCAAATGGGCAGTTCTGCAAGCAGGAGAGCCGGCAAAGACCAAGATGTCCGCCTCCACAACTTTGTGGCACGACAACACAAACTTTTGGCAGCTTTTCGGCGTTTTCCTCTTTCTTGTGGGATTTATGGCTCGGCTCCCACTGGATCGCTTTCATCTTTGTTCCAACAAGCCACGCTTGTTGGAGAATCACACCCTGACACTCTCCTCACCTCGCACTCAAAAAGAGGAGATTACAAAGGGGTCAGAATACCCCAGAGGGATCCCCTTGGTAAGAACCTTCCTTGTCAGCTTGCCTTCTCATTTCCCGAGCTTCTCCTCTGATTATTAGTGCACTGACGGAATAAAAATAACCTCATATTCCTACCTGAATCATAAATAAAGCCCTTTTATTTCATCAAAGAGGTTGGGAGGTTTATAGTCCGCTGCAACGTCTGTGCAATGCGAATGACATACCTTTAATTTTGCCGACAGGCTTGTCAGGGTCCAAATGAAAAAGGAGTGAAAAGTGGGGGACTTCTAAAACATTTCGCTGTTGCTGTGTGTGTGTGCTAGATATATATAAATATATTCCACTGCAATCAAGAAGCCCTTGTTAAGCTGTGAAATGGTAGCGTTCGTAAATGTTCCTACATGTTAAGCATTGGAATCTGGCCTCCAAAGGATAAAGTTGCAAATCTGAAATACCATGCAAAGTTCATTCATAGGACGCTACTGTACCTTATGAACACGGGTGGCGCGATGGGCTTGTTGATCGGAAGGTCGGCGGTTCGAATCCCTGCGATGGGTTGAGCTCCCATTGTTCGGTCCCAGCTCCTGCCAACCTAGCAGTTCGAAAGCACGTCAAAGTGCAAGTAGATAAATAGGTACCACTCCGGCGGGAAGGTAAACTGTGTTTCTGTGAGCTGCTCTGGTTTGCCAGAAGCGGCTTCGTCATACTGGCCACATGACCCAGAAGCTGTACGCCGGCTCCCTTGGCCAATAAAGCAAGATGAGCGCCGCAACCCCAGAGTCGGGCACGACTGGACCTAATGGTCAGGGGTCCCTTTACCTTTACCTTAATGTACCTTATATTGAGCCAGACTGCTGGTCCATCTAGCTCACTATTGTCTGAACTGACCAGCAGTGGCTCTCAAGAGTTTCACATGGGGGAGGGGGCTCCCTCACAACCTGCAACATTTCTCTGCTGAAAATAGGGACATCCTAAGGAAAAGCGGGGCATTCTGGCATCAAATAAGAATCTGAGATGGCTTTTGTAAATCCGGGACTGTCCCTGTGCAGTCCTCAAGCTTACCTAACCAACCTCGAGAATTTCTCTTCTTGAGCAAAAGCTGAGTTGATTTCTATATCCGTAATAAACTCTTTCCTACTCGGTGTTATTCATAATCTCACCATTATAGTATAGCCCTAAGCCCTGCCTACAGTTCCTCAGGATGCCACAGAGAGAGATATCGGAAGAAGGGCCATTTCGTTGGCTTTGCTGAGATACTTGTACAATTGCTGCAGGCGCCCCGGAAACAATAGACAGCCATGTGGGACGTTCAGCTTCTGAAAAAAGTTCGCAAACCAAAGCATTTACTTCTGGGTTTGCAGTGTTCAAGTTCCAATTTATTTGTCAACTAAGATGTTCAAGAACCAAGGTTCCACTGTACAGTGGTTCCTCGGGTTACAGACATTTCAGGTTACAGATGCTTCAGGTTACAGACTCCACTAACCCAGAAATAGTACCTCGGGTTAAGAACGTTGCCTCAGGATAAGAACAGAAATTGCGCGGCGGCAGTGCGGTGGCAACGGGAGGCCCCATTAGCAAAAGTGGTACCTCAGGTTAAGAACAGTTTCAGGTTAAGAATGGACCTCCAGAACGAATTAAGTTCTTAACCCGAGGTCTGCGCATGCACGGTTCGCAGTTCGCCACTTCTGCACATGCACATGACATCATTTTGAGCGTTTGAACATGCGCGAGTGGCGAAACCTGGAAGTAACCCTTTCTGGTACTTCCGGGTCGCCGTGGGACGCAACCTGAAAAGATTTAACCTGAAGCAAACGTAACAAGAGGTATGACTGTATTCTGTTTTGTCCTTTGCCTTGGCAGGGATGGTGTGTATGTGTGTCTGTATGTATGCCGCAGAACTTTGCAATCAAAACCCTCCTTCCCATTCTAATAACACCACAGCCAGTCTCCCCCCACCCCCACCTCATATTCCCAGCCTTTCTAAGATAGAAAAAGAACAGCGTGAGTCTCCAAAGAGCAGTTAAATGCAGGAACTCAGATCTATTATCGGAGCGGAGCTATATCAACCCTGCTGGATCACCAGGACAGATGCAGGAGACAACAGGACATTTTGGTGCAGTGCCAGTAGTGAGAAGCAGTCGGGGGGAAGGGAGCCCTCAGAATTACAAGAAAGACATGATTGCTTGAGCAGCAGGTGTAGAGCAAAAGATACTTCTGTAGCCACGAGCGCCCAAACCCAAAGGACCAAAGGCTTCCAAACCTCTTTAGCTCATCTCCTCCACATCTAGCAGACAGAATCACCTCAGGCCAATCATCTCAGGATACTGAATGCATGCTGTGCTGTGGCCTATTTGAAAACATACCATGCACTTTTTTCTTAAAAGACAACAAGCAAGGCCTATACGTAGCCAAATAGATGTGTGTGTGTGTGTGTTGAAATCATAAAGTGCTTTCTCTAATTGCAGTGCATCCCTTCAGAGCTTCGGAAGAGAGGAGTCAGGAAATGTTGGTTTTGTAGGGTTTCCCTTCACCTCAGGCCACACGGCGTCAAGACGGGTAGCAAACGACACGCACACGAAATCCACAAACGACACAAAAATGGCAAACTATAATAAGATGAAGGATTCAAACCTGAGTACCGCAAGAGATGCTCTGATCTGAAACTTAAACACATGGGGGCCAATTCAGCTCTAGGGTTTGTTGAAACCTACGGGTTGCAGCCAGCCCTACCTGGAGAAGCCAGGATTTGAACCTGATACCTTCTTCATGCAGAGCAGATACCCTGACGCAGAGCTGTGGTCCTTTCTCAACACACTCTGTTATAGTTAATAATAATAATAATAATAATAATAATAATAATAATAATAATAATAAATTTTATTTATATCCCACCCTCCCCAGCCGAAGCCGGGCTCAGGGCGGCTAACAACAATAAAACAGTACAAAAGTACAGCATAAACAACATTCTAAAATCATTCATTATAAAAATTAATTAATTCAAACCACTGGCAACCATTGGGCCAGAGCTCCGCGAAGATTGCCGAGGGAGGGAGTCAGGCTGTGCCCTGGCCAAAGGCCTGGTGGAACAACTCTGTCTTGCAGGCCCTGCGGAAAGATGTCAAGTCCTGCAGGGCCCTGGTCTCTTGCGACAGAGTGCTCCACCAGATCGGAGCCACAGCCGAAAAAGCCCTGGCTCTAGTTGAGGCCAGCCTAACTTAATTATGATTAAAGTGCCCATTCAACAAGAGGTGCTGGCAGCCCTGGTCTTCACGTCTGTCCGATGCCCCCAGAATCTCAGGCTCTCAGGGTATTTGCGGGGCAGAATATTATCAGCAGTGACCTGTTCACTGAGGCAGGGATTTCAACTCACTTTGGTGATATTGTGAAGGACTAATTCCCCACTGCCTTACCTTGCACTCTTAATTGCATGTATTTAGCCCTCGGCTGAAGAATAACTTAGCTTCCAATTTTGTAAAGAAACAGCCCTAGCCTTGGTTATTTTGGCATATAAGTCTCCAATATGACTCTGTTTTCTAAGCAGACATTAATGATTCTAAAACTAATATTCATTGTTTGAAAAGCCATAGCAGCCTTGGCATTTACTTAACCTTTTGTCTCATGTATGAGACTGAGGCGGCCTAAATCCGTTTCTTAATTAATATCTTCTCTTTCTCTCGCCCATATTCATTCTCTCTCTCTCTCTCTCTCTCTCTCTCTCTCTCTCTCTTCTCCTAGACCAATGTTATTTATCAAATAATTTGCATGTCAAGTATTAGTATGAGGAGAGCCTGTTGTTGATGGTGGGGACATATTGTATGCAACCCCCCCTGCCCCCTCCCCTTTCAGAAAAGGACAGGGCAAATTGAAGCAAAGTGCTGTGGATGATCAAAATTATCCCTATTTCTTGCATATTCATCTGAATTCCACTGCCTACAAGCTGGTCCTTATCAAATTTAAGCGAGAAATCAGGTTTCAAAACCCCTCCAAGGTGGAACATTTGGGTATGGTCCCCTTGGAACAGTTGATGAATAAGAAAAATGTTGGTGTTGTGATTCCTATTCTGACACACACACCCTCTTTCCTCTAGGGTACTCAGGGTACTTCATCTTGCGAAGCAAGCCCATAGGGAAAATCGTCTTGCGAAGCAGCTCAAAAACGGAAAACCCTTTCGTCTAGCGGGTTTTCCGTCTTGCGAGGCATTCGTCTTGCGGGGCACCACTGTAGTCCATTCCACTGTTGAACAGTTCTTACTGTCAGAAGGTTCTTCCTAATGTTTAGTTGGAATCTCCTTCCTTGTAACTTGAATCTATTTGTTTGGGTCCTACCCTCTAGAGCAGCAGAAAACAAGCTTTGCTTCATCTTCCGTGTGACAGCCCTTGAGATATTCGGAAATGGCTACCATATCTCCTCTCAGTCTCCTCTTTCCCAGGCTAAACATACCCAGCTCCTTCAACCACTCCTCATAAGGCTTGATTTCCAGACCCTTGATCATCTTGGTCACCCTCCTCTGCACACATCCTAGCTTGCCAATATCCTTCTTGAACTGTTGTGCCCAGACCTGGACACAGCATTCCACGTGTGGCCTGACCAAGCCAGAGTTGAGTGGTACTTCTCTCAATCTGGACCCATTTCAAATGTCAAAGGGCGGGGTAAAGAGCTGTATCTTCAAGCATATGATGAAAACTGTATAGTGATGGTGCCAGATGGACTTCTGTGGGTGTCAGGCTTCGGGGAATCAGCTTCCTCCCCCCGTGGCAGCAGATATGAAGATCAAATGAAAGCAAGGTCCTACCAGCTAGAATCTTCAATAATCACAGCGAGAGAAGAAAGAACAAGTCTCCTAGAAATGGCGGTGCTCCCAATTAAGGCTCACACCCCCTCCGTCCCTATTAATCTACGTCACTCCTACGTCTTGTAATCTGATTTTGTACCCTCTGCGCTTTCAGTTCTGACACTTTCTGAGCTCTACGTGACTTTGGAGACAGGGAGTGAATGCTGTCCAGAGAAGAAGAAGAAGAAGAAGAAGAAGAAGAAGAAGAAGAAGAAGAAGAAGAAGAAGAAGAAGTTTGGATTTGATATCCCGCTTTATCACTACATGAAGGAGTCTCAAAGTGGCTAACATTCTCCTTTCCCTTCCTCCCCCACAACAAACACTATGTAAGCTGAGTGGGGCTGAGAGACTTCAAAGAAGTGTGACTGGCCCAAGGTCACCCAGCAGCTGCATGTGGAGGAGCGGGGAAGCGAACCCGGTTCACCAGATTACAAGACTACCGCTCTTAACCACTACACCACACTGACTATGAATCTGTTAACTCTCTCTCTTCCAGCGTTTCTTCTTCCTCTAGCTGTTCTCTATCCACTACTTCCCAGCTTCTGCCTTCTGAACTATGCCCCTCTGCAAACCACTCTTCCAAATCTATACTGTCCTCTTGCTTCTGGGAAGATTAAGGATCAGGATCAGGGGGAGGGGGTGGCTCCCACCATTCCTCTTCAGTGCAGCCCTCCTCAGCACGGTCCCTGACATCAGGGAGGGAATTCCTCAACTTAGGAAATAGAAAAAAGTGTTGTTGTTGTTTAAGAAATTAGAAAATCAGTGGAGAAGAAAAGCAAAAACTTGCATGCTAACAGCAAATGCAATAGCTGCATCCCTTGTGGATTTTTTCCCCCCTTGCTTGATTTGGCCAGTGCTTCCATTGCTTCAATTTCAGAAATGAGATTCCTCTTGACAAGTGACAAGATACTGAGCTTAAGAGAGGTAGCTCTGTCTCCCCACCCACTCCCCTCGGCAGACGTGTAATTAATGGAAGCCATTAAAGATACTTGATTCTGATTTTTATATATGATGACTAAGTAACCTATTATTGCTCGTCCCGGTCAGAGATTAATGGGAATTTGTTAAAGGATAAAAGAATTATTAAACAAGTTGCGGCAAATGTATGACCTGGAATACACTATGAGATATTGTGAATAATACAGAAATGGAGCTGTTTGTTTCCTTGACTAATGAACCAGTGTAAAATCCAGTCAAAGTGAGGTGTCAGACTGAAGGAGGAACAAAGGGTGATCCCTCTCCCCCAGCCAGCTTCCAAATATAATTTTTAATGGAAAGACACTCAGTAAACTCAGGATCCCATATGCTCTAAAGAATTGCACTCGCCTGTGTGGTCTTGGTGAATGATTAATAGGGAATTTCAAGTTTCAATAGATTTAAATCACGGCCGGGTTTCAAATGCAAGTTGTTGGCAGAAAGAGAAGGAAACTCAACTGGAAGGGGAGATGGAAGTGGAGCACTTGGTGGTTTGGAAACAAAAAATTGGTCTCCACATTCTTCACGTGCTCAGAGACAATGGCACCACATATGTCCCAGAGCTCAGATATTCCTTTGCCACCTTCAAAATGGGTTCTGGGGACTACTCCCCCCCCCCATTTCACAGAATCATAAAATCTCATGTGACTTTAGAAGGCATTTAGTCCAATCACCAACACAGGATCTACAAACCAGGATGCAACTTGATTTATTTACTTATTTATTATATTTATATCCCACTGTTCTTTGAAGGAGCCCAAGGCTGTGCGCACACCACCCTCCTGTGTCTTCTCCTGTGATCACGCTTCTTGCCTGCTTGGGTGAAGGGCAGAGAGTTGTGCGTGCAGGGAAGTCTGTCAAAACCTTTAATTTTCTTTCTGGCTGGAATGCGCAGTCCTCTATGAAGGTAACAGTTACAGGTGGTGCTTTGCATTCAGCCCTTGGGAGGTTCCTCACAAGGGAATGTGACCTTTGGGATGAAAAAAGATCCCCATGCCTGGTCGTTTTTTGTGTTTAAACATTTTATTGGAAGCTGGTGCAACCCATTCAGATAGGTGGCATAAGACATCTGATGTCAGCCCTGTATAGGGAAGTTGGTGGGATGTGGGTGGCGCTAACCAATGAGCCTCTTGGGCTTGCCGATCAGAAGGTCAGAGGTTTGAACCCCTGCAACAGAGTGAGCTCCTGTTGCTCTGTCCCAGCTCCTGCCAACCTAGCAGTTCATAAGCATGCCAGTCCAAGTAAATAGGTACCGCTGTGTCGGGGAGGTAAATGGCATTTCCATGCGCTCTGGTTTCCGTCACAGTGTCCCATTGTGCCAGAAGCTGTTTAGTCACGCTGGCCACATGACCCGGAAAGCTGTCTGTGGACAAACGCCAGCTCCCTCAGCCTGAAAGTGAGAAGAGCGCTGCAACCCCATAGTCACCTTTGACTGGACTTAACTGTCCAGGGGTCCTTTACCTTTTACCTACAGGGAAGTTTTTATAAATGTTTTACAGTGGTACTTCAGGTTACAGATGCTGCAGGTTACAGACTCCGCTAACCCAGAAATAGTACCTTGGGTTAAGAACTTTGCTTCAGGATGAGAACAGAAATTGTGCTCTGGCGGTGCAGCTAAAGTGGTACCTCAGGTTAAAAACAGTTTCAGGTTAAGACCTCCGGAACAAATTAAGTTCTTAACCCGAGGTACCACTGTATTAAGTTTTACTGTGTGTCGGAAGCTGCCCAGAGTGACTGGGGCGACCCAGTCAAATGGACAAGATATAAATAATACAATTATTATTGAATAGGATGTCCTTATTTTCATGGTTGAAATGTTGGAAAGTATGGCATAAGGTCTACCCAACCTAATATGATGGAGGATGAAGGTGACTTGGCTTAATCTCCCCAGCCTGCCTAGCAAATGGTTTAGGCATTTGTTCCTTCATAGGAGAAGGCCGATATACAGGCTGCTTTCGGCTGTGCTCGACGCACAGAAGCCATCTTGATGGGTTTCTTTTCATGAAATGGTTCATGGGTGGTAACAATCTCAGTGCCGGAGTCAAGAGGGCTGGGTAGGAAAGGTTTTAAGAAGACTGATGTGAGGTATATATTTTTGCAATGTTTGATTTTTTTTTCCTTAAGCATTCAATCAGATTTCTCACTAAGAGGATGAGAGACGACGATCCCTTTGTAACTGAGCCAGGAGGCCAAAGTCTTTTATCCATTGTTGCACAGCTTTTCCCCTGAGGCGGTTTGACCAAGGCCTGCTAGACCTAGAAGCTTAACTAGGCTACAACGCAGGGGGGGCTTCCACCCCCCCCACACTTAAATAAGACGTTGGTAAAGACAGGAGCTTGTCCTGTTCTGAGCACATTAGCCACGAGAAGCAATTAGCAAAATGAGAATTAAATTGGCTCATCTTATCGGAGGTGTTGTGTAGGAATGATCCACATCTAGAACATGATGTTATGCGCTTGTAGGGGTGGGGAGATCCACCTGAATTCTTAAATTTAGTAAATGTTATAATTTAGCTAATATTTGAAGTATTAAGGGAGGGCACCAGGTGTAATGTAAAAGAACACTTTTCCTGTTTAGGAGATTGGCTAATGCAGGCTCCGTTAAGAAACAGAGATAGCAGAATACTAGTCCATGAAGAGTGAATGACAACGGAAATACTGTCCTTCCTTGGGTCCTGAGTATTGGGCAGAGACAAAAGAGTTGGGAGTGGGAGGTTGCTAAAGAGTTATAGGGGGTGTGATGTCACCACAGGAAAAAAGGAGCCAGTGTGGTGTAGGGGTTAAGAGCAGTAGTCTCGTAATCTGGGGAACTGGGTTCATGTCTCCGCTCCTCCACATGCAGCTGCTGGGTGACCTTGGGCTAGTCATACTTCTCTGAAGTCTCTCAGCCCCACTCACCTCCCAGAGTGTTTGTTGTGGAGGAGGAAGGGAAAGGAGAATGTTAGCCACTTTGAGACTCCTTTGGGCAGTGATAAAGCAGGATATCAAATCCAAACTCTTCTTCTTCTTCTTCTTTTGAAGGGTTTTTATTTTATTTTAAAGAGTGAGTAGGAAGACAGGGAGCAGAACACCATGTTGGCTGGCTAGCAGAAGCTGTAGCCCATAAGAGCCAACTCCTAGGGGCTGAGGGGTCTTTGCCCCCCAATAAAATATTTGAGGGGGCTGGCCCCTCCAATTTGATGGGCATTGCCATTCAAATGGTGTGTGTGCACTGTGTCATGTGATCGTTTATGTGGGGCTGGCCTGGGAGAAGATATTATTTATAAGATTGGAAAGGAATGTGGAAAATGACAGTTGTTAAAAAAACCTAAAGTCGTGACACTGAGATGTACAGGCTTTGTTGAACTTATTGAACAAAAGGCTTTGTTCCTGTACCCAAGAGTGGACCCCAGGCCAAGACTAGCCCACCCTTATAGAAGGAAGAAGCCTCTTCCAAAGAAGATAAAGAAGATTGGCAAAATGTACTATTGAACTATGCGGGACAAATCATTTAATTTGAAACCCAAGAAAAAAAGGACTTTGAAATTTTCTTTTCTTTTTTTATCTTAGGAGATCATCGTTTGCATATTTCTTATGCTTTGTGTATAGATTCTCACATTAGGAAAACTTCTATATGTCACTTGTAATAAGATGAAGAAGATTTAAAATTGGAACAGTAAGAATATAAGGTTTTAAGAACGTGTGTGAAAAGGTATTAAATAATGAAATCAAGAGAAGGGGAGAAGTCAATCAAAACTATGTTTTTTTTTAAAAAAAATGTTGTAGATTTTTTTGGTGGTTTTATTTGGAAACTTAATAAATTGTTATGAAAAAAAAAGGGAAAGATTATGTGGGGTGGGGCTTATCCGCTCCCCCCTCATATATTATTCAACTTGGCACCCCTGTTACAGCCAGAGAGTTGGGTTGGGGGCTTGGCTATCTTCTGCCCTGTTCCCATGCTTGCTGAATCAAGCAATCAAGATATGCAATGTTCTGAACACCCTCCATCAAGGCCGAAGTGAATATATGTGTCATTAAACCACATAGCTTAAATACGATCTCCACTGTGCTTTGGTTTTCCAAAAGAAACACAACCTTGAGTGAGTGTCTGGAACTCCCTGGAATCTTGCAACTGCTCAGCAGAGACTGGGGTGGTTCATAATAACATAATTATTTTGATATCTGCTTCTTCAATGGATTAAACTGCGAAGGAAATTATTGGGGCACCCTATAGGCCTTCTATTGGCCTGCTACCGTTATGTCTAGCCATAGTAGCTAAGTTCTACCTCATTTTTTGGGACAGTATGGAAGTGAAAGCTGGACCATAAAGAAGGCCACCTCATGAGAAGAGAAGACTCCCTGGAAAAGACCCTGATGCTGGGAAAGATGGAGGGCACAAGGAGAAGGGGACAACAGAAGATGAGATGGTTGGACAGTGTTCTTGAAGCTATGAACATGAGTTTGACCAAGCTGCAGGAGGCAGTGGAAGATAGGAATGCCTGGCGTACTCTGGTCCATGGGGTCACGAAGAGTCGGACACGACTAAACAACAACAAAATCTCTAAACACCAATTGGTGGGGAGAGTGGTGCTCTGCTTAGTCCTGCCCATGGGCTTCCCGTGCTTGGTGAGAAGACACTGTGAGAAGGACAGGCTAGACAGGAGGAGCCTTTGGTCAGATCCAGCAAAGCTTTTGCAGTGTCTATAAGCCTCCTTTCGTTACTGGAGAGGAATGATATGTAGAAGTTGGAACTGAACTAATACACTAAATAAATGGAACAGAAGATCTCCCACTTGGCGGTCCAAAACTATATGAAAAAAGTGAAGCAAAACAAACTGGGAACAAATCTAGAGTGCTGTGTTCAGTTCTGGGACAGTTTCAAGGAGATTGACATATCTGAGCCTGTCTGTAAGGAGGGCAGAAAAGATGGCAAAGAGTCTTATGAAGAATGCTTCAAAGAGCTGGGCATGTTTAGTCTGAAGTAGAGAAGATAAGGGGGAGATGCAAATAGATTTTTAAAAATATCAGAAGGAGATGAAGACGACTGTGAGTGCCATGTTGAGTGCACAAAACTCACGTCCCAAACTAGGCAATTGTGAAGTTTGCTTATGTCACTAACTTTCTCAAGCAGGGATGGGGAAGATTTGCCTCTCAAGGTGTTGCTGGACTACAACTCCCATCATCCACAAACATTGGCCATGCTGGCTGAGGCTGATGGGAGATGGAGTCCCGCAAAAGACCTGGAGAGCCCCAGGTTCCCCATCCATATTGTGACAACTCCTCCTGTTTCTGAGATTGTACGGGGCAGTTCTCTTCTCCCTGCCAACAAGAATGCAGCCAGGCAGCGGCATTTTCAATACGTTCTACTGAATAGTTTTTAATAAATGCAATACTAAGAGATGTAAACATAAATAACACCAAAGCGTAATCACCATAGTTACCATTATAGATCTGCACAAGTTGCTTCACATGAATGCCTGTCTCATAAACTACGAATTACGTTTAATTAAAGTAATCAAAATATTTTTCCAATTTCATTTGATTGTCAATTAAATAATTTCTTCTTTTTTAAAAATAATAACAACTCAGTTCCCCTTGAATTCATCTATTTTCCTATCCTCCTTTTATCCACATGTTTAAAAGAGTTTACAAATAAGGGTTATGTTTCATAAGAAAGCTAGGGTTGTCATTAAAAGTGCTGGACTAGGACCTGAGAGGACTGGGTTCAAATCCTGACTCAGCCATTAAATTCACTGGGTGACCTTCGGACAATCATTGCCTCTCAGCCTAACTTACCTCAAAGGACAGGATTGTTACTATTGTTATTTTATAAGATTTTATTAAGACCTTTCATAATACATTCCAATAAAAAAAACCTCACCTAAACAAAAACAAAAAATAAAGAAAAGTAGAACCATACAAAGTCCTCTTTCACAGGACAATCTTAACTTGTCCCACCCAGAGATAGCCGAACCCTCCCAATTCTTACTTGGGAGCTTCACTTTCTTCTCCAATCCTTCCAACCTGGGAGATTTTCCCTTCCCTGCCTCTCACACAGGGTCCTGCATCCATCACAGGGGCACTGACTTGGGTCCTGGATCATGGGTGCCCAGCGATGCCAACGAAACATGACATCATGATATCATGTTATGTCACCTCCAGAAGTGGCACCAGAGGCCCTACAAGGCCTAGAACGCCACTTTCAATCCCCACAAGACATTGGATGCTACCTCCAAGGCCCCATGAGGCCTTGGATGGGATCTCCAGAACCTCGCGAGGAACCACAGGTCCTGTTCAAAGCCTTGCAGGGCCTTGCATATGGCGTCCTAAGACCATGGGGCCTCCAATGTCATTTTCAGTTACTTGTAAGGAACCAGAAGTGGTGTCAGAAGCTCTACAAAGCTGAGGACACTGCTTCCAAAGCCCCTTAGGCCTCAGACAGGACCCAGAAGTCACACCCACGGCCCCACAACAAAAGTTTCTGGGGGCTCAGGACCCCCTGGAGTTGGCGCCAGTGATCCATCACCTTCATATGCCTAGAAATTTTATTCAGTCCACACTGAAAGACAAAACCACCTAATTCACCATTTTCAAAACTGTATGTGAAGCAAAACACAGCACTCCTTTGAAATACTCAGTTCTCGGAATTTTGCAATGCAGTTTTTCAGCCGAGGAAAGTACTGAAACTCAAACGCTAAAGTAATGACAGATTGACAGATTAGAGAACTGGGCCAAAACAAACAAGATGAACTTTAATGGGGAGAAATGTAAAGTATTGCACTTGGGCAAAATAATAATAATAATAATAATAATAATAATAATAATAATAATAATAATGAGAGGCACAAATACAAGATGGGGGACACCTGGCTTGAGAGCAGTACATGTGAAAAGGATCTAGGAGTCTTGGTTGACCACAAACTTGACATGAGCCAACTTTCTGTCTTCTCTTGGGCATCCGATTGGCCACTGTGAGAACAGGACACTGGGCTAGATGTGCGAGTGAACTGCTCCAGCAGGGCCTTCCTGTCTTATGCTGCCATTTTGGTAGCGTAGGAGTGAATTGTGGCTCCATTGATTTATTTAAAGCTTGTTCCTGCTCTCGATCTTCAGGATGGTTCTGGCTTCAGCGGAGAACAATACCTCCCCGCTGCTCCTCTATAACTATGGCATGATCACCATTCCCTTTGTTGCGTGCTCACCACGAACTGCTTCCGCGATTGCTCCCTCTCTTTTGCTGTCGTCGGCGTTTAATCAAACTCAGCAGCTGTTTATAGCAATTACTATAAAGCAATAGACATTATCCCTTAACTAACTGTCTTATTAATATAGGTAGTTACACAGCTATTTCATAGTTAGTCTTAAATAACTGCCTTTAATTATTTTATTAACATAAATAACCATCTCAATAAATTTCAATTAAATGCACACGCAAGAAACAATTTAAAGCATCACACTAAATTGCATCTGGTTACTGTCGTTTAAATTAATGGCACTGAGTCATTCAGTTAAAGCACAACCTTAAGTTATTTGGGGTAATGGGTTTTCTTTTTGTTTTGTTTGGAATTGGGAGAGTAAGGTGCTATAGGACTTTATGTGGAACAGAGATGGAAATCTCCCATCAAGTGGACAGAATCATGCATTTTTGGTAGGAGGAGCCATAAAGGTGCGTTTTGGTGAGTGACAGGTCTGTGTGTATTATTATTGTATCAGGGAGTTTTTAATGTTTGGCATTTTCTATTCTTATATGTTTCTACATTTATTTTTTATTAATATGATTATTTAATGCAAAAATCTAAAGACTATATATACAGAAATATTATATAAATATTAAATGCACACTTTGCAAAAACATTCAACATCATATAGTGTAACATAACCTGATCGTTCCTTTTAATTTATTAAATTATCACAGGTCTACAAAAGGAATTACTAAAGCCAAGGATATTTTGCATAAAACTAGACAACAAATGTATTTTACTCCATATCTCCCCAATAATCTAGACGCCTCCCGTATTCATTCATTCCAATAATATATGAAAAAGCTCAGTTTTTCTACAGATATATCACCTTGCTGAGATAAACATCATCATCATTTATGAATTATTCCTATGAAATGGTAAAGCAATGTTGATATAAAAACAATTTCAAATCGAATGCAGATACTTACAGGGATAACAATGCCTACTTAGAAAGTTAGTTGAAAGAGAAAGCTCTTCAACAGGTGCTTTTCAGATATGTAATATGAGGTTAGGTGCCACCACACTAAAGGACCAGTTCTGACATGGTGCGGAAAGGACCTCTTGCTAAAACCCAACTCTCTTTTGACTTGGAAGTACTCCTGTTCATGGATTTGTGGGAAGATGCAACTTGTGTCATGACCCAGGGCTTCCACTGCCAGTTCTTAGAGGAAAAGGCCATGGATACAGAGAGCTTCTTTAACTGGGAGAAGGATTTGCCCTCAGAATAGCATTCAGCATCTCTAGATCCCTCAGGAGTTCCAGCAACAGAACATCTCCAGCTTGAAGAGATTGCACTTAAATCCTCAGACCACATCTTGGAAGCCATGGTAGAACTCCATCCTCTGCTGTGCTGCTGCAGTATAAGGCTACTAAAACAGACTGATCCCATTTGAGAGATGGGACTTGCTATCCAGAGAAAGCTGTAGTTCTATGTAAGGCACAGTCTGGGTTTGCTGGTAGGACATTGAGGCTCATATTTTCTGATTGATAATAGCCTGGCCTTCAATTGGGGCTCTGTAGGGTGTTACCTATACCGTAACATGAGTTTGTCCAAACTGTGGGAGGCAGTGGAAGACAGGAGTGCCTGGCGTGCTCTGGTCCATGGGGTCACAGAGAGTCAGACACGACTAAATGACTAAATGACTAAATGCCTAAAGAACAACAACAAGGGTGTTACCCAGTGGCGTAGCGTGGGTTGTCAGCACCCGGGGCAAGGCAAGTAATTTGCGCTCCCTAACCCGTGGATTTGCGCCCCCTAACCCTAACCCCCAGATGTTGCGCCCGGTGCGGCCGCCCCCCCTGCACCCCCCACGCTATGCCACTGGTGTTTCCTGATATTCCTTTGTGGACCTTGATCTTCTACCTTCCATAACTGTCCTTATCCTGACCTACTTATTTATTAAATTTCAATACAGTGGTACCTCGGGTTACATACGCTTCAGGTTACGTATGCTTCAGGTTACAGACTCCGCTAACCCAGAAATAGTACCTCGGGTTAAGAACTTTGCTTCAGGGTGAGAACAGAAATTGTGCTCCGGCGGCGCGGCAGCAGCAGGAGGCCCCCATTAGCTAAAGTGGTGCTTCAGGTTAAGAACAGTTTCAGGTTAAGAACGGACCTCCAGAACTAATGCCCTTGTAATGGCATTGTAATTGCCACTGTAATGCCCTTCATCTGAGGATCACAGGGAGGTTACAATATAAAAATACAATAAAACAACAGCCCTGCCCCTGTTTAAAAGGCCATAGGTTGTTTAATGGGCCAAAGGCATGGGAGAAGAGGAATGTTTTTGTTTCGAGATAGGTAATGAAGGTGTCAGGGGAGCCTCCCTGAGGAATGCATTCCACAAACTGAAAGCCACCACAGAAAAGGTTTGTTCATATGTTGCCACCCTCTGGACCTCTCAGGGAGGAGACACACAAAGAAGGAAGGGTGTGCTGGTCCCGGGGGTAAGGTACCTTGGGTGTAGCAGAGTCCACACGAAGAGGGGCAAGGTCCGAGGCAGAGAGCCGGGCGGTGAACAGGAACGCTGGAACAGGAGGCTGTGCAGGGAACAGGAACACCGGATGGTCGGGAACAGGAAGCCGAGCAGGGAACAGGAGTACCGGATAGTCAGGAACAGGAGGCCGAGCAGGGATCAGGAACGCAGGAAGGTCCAAAGCCAACAACGACGTTGCTCCCGCAACCTGGGGCCGGGCTGACTGGGCTTTTATCCTCTTCTAAGGCCAGGGGCGGTCCCGGCCCCCAGGAGCCCCGCCTCCTCTGGCCTTAAGGCGAGCACTCCTCCTGGGGGCAACCAGTTCCCTTCGCCTCTCTGCTCTAAGCCTCTGCAGATCAGGAGAGGCCGAAGGATTACTGGGCCCTGGAGGAGGCTCACCTGTGGCCACTGAGTCGTCAAGCCTCTCTGGGGCCAGAAGGGCTTCACCTGGGGCCAGCTCCTGATGCACTGCCACAGGTGCAGGCTCTTCAGCATCTAGGCCTTGCCCCAGTTCAGCCGGCCCTGGAGGCGGGGACTCCTGTGCAGGCTGGGATTCCTCTGTTTCATCCTCCGAATCGGAATCCCAGGCCATCACACCATCCCCCCTCCCAGGCCCCCCCCTCAACCGAGGGTCCGGACCCGGCTTGCCGGGGTACGTCGCATGGAACTCTCGGAGGCAGGCAGGTGCGTGGACGTTGGCCGCTGGTTCCCAGGAACGGTCCTCCGGTCCATACCCCTTCCAGTCAATGAGATACTGCAGCTTTCCCCTGCGGTATCGGGAGTCCAGGATGCGTTCCACCTCGTACTCAGGCTCTCCCCGAACCAACACTGGCTGCGGTCGGGGACGGTTCGGGTGGAACTCGTCGGGTGGGGCCACCGGACTCAAAAGGGACCTGTGGAAGACCGGGTGAACCTTCAGGGTTGCGGGTAACCGGAGACGAAATGCCACAGGAGAGACTTGGTCTACGATAGGGAACGGGCCGGTGAAGCGGGCGTCCAACTTCCGCGAAGGTCGAGAGGGGTGGAGGTGGCGAGTGGAGAGCCAAACCAGGTCACCGACGCGAAGTTCTGGCCCCACCTGGCGGTGGCGGTCGGCCTGGGCCTTGTACGCTTCCTTGGCCTGGTGCAGTTGCTCCACCAAAAGCTGTTGCTGGGACTGGAGCTCTTGAAGCCACTCCGTCACCGCCGGGACTGCGGATGTCGGCAGCACCTCTGGAAACAGCCGTGGATGATAACCATAACTGGCCTGGAACGGGGTCTGCTGGGTGGACGCATTCACCGCGTTATTGTAGGCGAACTCCGCCAATGCCAGGTGGTCGACCCAGTCATCCTGCTGGTAGCTGCAGTAACACCGGAGGTACTGCTCCAGCACCGCGTTCACCCGTTCCGTCTGGCCATCGGTCTGTGGGTGGTAGGCTGACGAGAGGCAGACCTCCGTCCCGAGGGTCTGGTGTAGTGCTCGCCAGAACCGGGATGTGAACTGAACTCCCCGGTCGGACACCACGCGCTCAGGTAGGCCATGCAGGCGGAAGACATGCTGAAGGTACAGCTGAGCAGTTTCCTTGGCTGTGGGTACAGATGGACAGGGAGCGCAGTGCACCATCTTGGTGAAATGGTCGGAGAAAACCAGAAGGCAGGTACAGCCACGAGACGAGGGTAAGTCCACTACAAAGTCCAACGAAACCGTGTGCCAAGGGTGCGGTGGAACTGGCAATGGCTGAAGTAGGCCGGGGGGTCGCCCGGTAGGTCCCTTGGCGCGCCGGCAGACATCACAACCAGCAACGTAGCGAGCCACGTCAGCCTTCAGGCGGGGCCACCAAAACTCTCGACTGACCAGATGGGTGGTCCGATACCGTCCAAAGTGCCCCGCTGCTGGGGCATCATGGGCCATCCGGAGAACCTCCAGCCGTAGTGGCCCTGGCGGGATGTACAGACGACCGTGGTGCAGCAGAAGGCCCTGATGCAGGACCAGCCCCGGATACTGTGGGCTGGACCCTTCAGCCAGCTCCCGGAGTCGTTCCTGGGCCCAAGCGTCGACCCGCTGCTGTTCCCGCACCCGAACCTGCAGTGGCTGCGCCTCCTGGGTGGCCAGGAATGCAGCCGGAGGTAGGATCGTGGTGGGTTCTGCTTGCTGTACCGTGTCTGCGTTGTCTTCAGGTTTCCGGGACAGGGCATCCGCCTTCTGATTCTGAGAGCTAGGGATGTAGCGGATCCGGAACTGGAACCGGGAAAAGAACAACGCCCACCGGATCTGTCTTTGGTTCAGCTTGCGGGTGGTCTGGAGGTACTCCAGGTTCCGGTGGTCGGTTCTCACCTCCACCGGATGTCGTGCCCCCTCAAGATGGTGGCGCCAGACCTCAAAGGCTACCTTGATGGCCAGTAGTTCCCGCTCCCACACAGTATAGTTACGCTCCGCTGGTAGGAGCTGGCGGGAATAGAAGGCACAGGGTAAGAGTGGCGCTTCAGGACCAATCTGTTGAGACAAGACGGCACCGAGAGCCGTACTGGAAGCGTCGGTCTCCACCACAAAGGGTCGAGAGGGGTCAGGATGTTGTAAGATTGGTGCCCTCTGGAAACAGGCCTTCAACCCCTGAAACGCCTCCTCTGCCTCCTTGTCCCAGGAAAACGGCGTCTTTGGGCGCAGTAGCCGGGTCAACGGGGTGGTGCGATGAGCATAATCAGCGATGAAGGTCCGGTAGTAATTGGCGAACCCCAGGAAACGCTGTAGGTCCTTGCGGTTCCGGGGTGCCGCCCATTCTTGAACCGCTGTCACCTTCCCCGGGTCCATTTGCACCCCATCTGGAGAGAGCCGGTGACCAAGGAAGTCCACAGTCCGCTGATGGAACTCGCACTTGCTGAGTTTTGCGTACAAACGGTGCTCACGCAAGCGCTGCAGCACGGTCCGGACATGTCCCTCATGGCGAGCCGGGTCACGGGAGTAAATCAGTATGTCATCCAAATACACCACCACGTACTTGTCTAACAAGTCCTGAAACACGTGGTTGATGTAGCGTTGAAACACAGCAGGCGCGTTGCACAAACCGAAAGGCATAACCAAATATTCGAACTGCCCGTACCGGGTCCCAAACGCTGTCTTCCACTCATCCCCGGCTCGGATCCGAATCAAGTTGTAGGCCCCCCGGAGGTCCAGCTTGGTGAACACCTGTGCCCCTTGCACCCGCTCCAGCAGCTCCGAGATAAGGGGCAAGGGGTACCGGTCTGGGACGGTAATTTTGTTCAGGGCTCGGTAATCATGGCAAGGGCGGAGTTCCCCACATTTCTTCTTAACGAAAAGCACTGGTGCCGCGGTAGGCGAGGTGGAAGGCCTAATGAACCCACGCTCCAGGTTCTTGCGCAAGAAGTCCTGCAAAGCCTCGCGCTCTGGCTCTGTTAGGGAATATAAGCGACTCACTGGTAAAGGCGCTCCGGGTTGGAGGTCTATGCCGCAGTCAAAAGGCCGATGCGGCGGCAGCTGGTCTGCCCCCCGTTCCTCGAACACGTCCTGGTAGTCCTGGTACACGGCTGGGAGCGTGGGTGCTGCCTCCTCTGAGGGCGCGGCCGCCAGCGTTCCGGATTGAGCATGGGAACATGGGTCTGGGAAGTGCACGGTCCGTTTGACCCAGTCAATTTGAACGTTGTGGGCTTCCAGCCAGTCCATCCCGAGCACCAGGGGGAAGCGGGGCATAGAGGCAATGTCCAAAGTTCGCAACTCCCGGTGCTGCTGGAGACACAGGACCAGGGGCTGGGTCTCCTGAGTAACGGCACCTGAACGCAGAAGTCGTCCGTCAATCGCTTCCACCTGGACCGGTACTGGCTTGTTCCGAAGTGGCACCTGATGATGGGCGGCAAAAGCAGCGTCCATATAGGAGCGGGTTGCCCCTGAATCTACCAAAGCATGGGTGAGGATCCAGGGCCCACCTGGAGGGTATAAACGTACCGAAACCATAAGATGTTGCAAGTCCATTGGTGCGGGCCCATTCTGTACGGTTTGGGACCCCCGGTAGCTAGGGCCATCAGCTACTGGGGTTGGCGGTTTCCCTGCGGCTGGCGTTTCTCAGGGCAGGACCGAGCGAAGTGTCCACTTCCGCCACAGTAAAGACAGAGATTTCCCTCCCGACGCCGCGCCTTCTCTGCGGGGGAAAGGCGTGGCCGCACTGCCCCGAGCTGCATAGGCTCCTCCGTTAAATCAGTTGTGACCGTGGGGCTGCCGGAAAAAGCTGGTGCCGTGAACTGGAAGTGTCGGCGACCCCGGGCCTGACGACGATCCTCCAACCGGTCGTCTATTTGTAGACTCCGTTGAATGAGAGTGTCCAGCGTGGTGGGGCGTTCCATTGTGGCCAACTGGTCCAGTACCTCGTCCGAAAGCCCTTCGAGATACTGGTCCCGCAGTGCCGAGTCATTCCAGGTCAAGTCCTGTGCCAACAGCCGAAACTCCGTGGTATATGTGGCCACCGTGGACTTGCCCTGTTTCAAATGCCGAATCGCCCGGTTGGCTTGACTCTCTTTCTGGGGGTTGCCGAACGCGGCCTCCAAACGATTGCAAAACCCCGTATAGTCTGCCAGCAAGGGGGAGTCTTGCCTGAGTAGCGGCAACGCCCACTTGGCCGCCTGGTCCTTTAACAAACTAATCAAAAAGTGCACCTTGGTGCGGTCGTCAGGAAAGTTCCGGGCTCGCCCCTGAATATACAGCTTGGCCTGGGCCAGGAACATGGGAAAGCTGGCCGGGGCTCCATCAAATTTCTCAGGCAAAGCCACTGGGTACTTGCCCGGAGCCAGGGCGTCGGCCCCAGGAGCCGGTAGGGCTTCCAAGCGTTGCTGAAGTGCCACAACCGCGTCACTGAGCTGCTGCACGGTGTGAGACAAGGCCTGGTTCTCCTGGGCCAAAGCCACCAGTGCAGCCGCCTGTTCAGCCATGGCCTCTGGCTCTTCCCGAACGCACCCCTACGAAGGGGGAGTGCGGGTGTGGCGGGAGCAAACTGTGCTGGTCCCGGGGGTAAGGTACCTTGGGTGTAGCAGAGTCCACACGAAGAGGGGCAAGGTCCGAGGCAGAGAGCCGGGCGGTGAACAGGAACGCTGGAACAGGAGGCTGTGCAGGGAACAGGAACACCGGATGGTCGGGAACAGGAAGCCGAGCAGGGAACAGGAGTACCGGATAGTCAGGAACAGGAGGCCGAGCAGGGATCAGGAACGCAGGAAGGTCCAAAGCCAACAACGACGTTGCTCCCGCAACCTGGGGCCGGGCTGACTGGGCTTTTATCCTCTTCTAAGGCCAGGGGCGGTCCCGGCCCCCAGGAGCCCCGCCTCCTCTGGCCTTAAGGCGAGCACTCCTCCTGGGGGCAACCAGTTCCCTTCGCCTCTCTGCTCTAAGCCTCTGCAGATCAGGAGAGGCCGAAGGATTACTGGGCCCTGGAGGAGGCTCACCTGTGGCCACTGAGTCGTCAAGCCTCTCTGGGGCCAGAAGGGCTTCACCTGGGGCCAGCTCCTGATGCACTGCCACAGGTGCAGGCTCTTCAGCATCTAGGCCTTGCCCCAGTTCAGCCGGCCCTGGAGGCGGGGACTCCTGTGCAGGCTGGGATTCCTCTGTTTCATCCTCCGAATCGGAATCCCAGGCCATCACAAAGGGCCTCTGAAGATGATTGCAGGGTATGGGTCGGTTCATGCTTTGGGCTTTGTTTGACTGACCTCTCTGAAAGATGACCTTTGCTTTGCCTGACCTTGCTCATTGGACTCTGACCTTAGTTGGCACTAGACCACTGTGTGACATTGACTTTGCTTGCTGGATTCTAAACCAGAACAGGTGGGATGTGACCTAAACTCTGTGCCCATCACATGCCACTGATGAGAGAAGCTTCCACCTTTCAAGTCCCCTGTCTTGACAACATGACCTTGTCTTAAACCATGGGTAGGCAAATTAAGGCCTAGGGGCCGGATCAGGCCCAATTGCCTTCTAAATCTGGCCCACGGATGGTCTGGGAATCAGTGTGTTTCTACATGAGTAGAATGTGTTCTTTTATTTAAAATGCATCTCTGGGTTATTTGTGGAGCATTGGAATTTGTTCATTTTTTTTTTGTCCAAAATATAGCCCCCCCCCAACAAAGTCTGAGGGACAGTGGACCGGCCCCCTGCTGAAAAAGTTTGCTGACCCCTGTTTTAAACACTGTTGTGTGAACACTCTGTATGACCAGAAGGTAGTTTTTCTTAGGAATGAGTTGGTTGTACCTCATCCTTGAAAGCTGATGACTTCAACACAGCTCCCTTTAGCAAACTTCACCAGAACTAGATTTTCCAATTTCACTGGAGGTGAAACCTAGAGATATATAGGAAAAAGCCTGTCCTCTTACCTCTGATAATATTTCCCCAGGCTTCTCTCAACTCTCTTTGGACTCCTTCAAAATGCCCTAGACACTTCACCTGGGCAGGAATTTCCATATTTGTTTCAAATTTCACTTTAGGATGAGATGCTGGTTGCAATTCTTAACTTGAAGCCAACCCCCTTTGAATGATTTGCCAGCGCTACAGGCTACCTTTGAATCTTATCGGCGCATCTTTCTCAGCCTTTTTGACTTTTTATGCAGTCTGGAATCCAGAAAGCTCTGTGTTTGGACAACTAAATTATTGCTTGTCAGTTCATCCTCGGATGAGAGACAGGTGTTTTGTTTCAGGGTAACACTCCATTCAGATGGCCAGGCTCACGTTCTCATTTTGCCTTCATGTTCCTCCTGTGTCTTGCATATTGCTGACAGTTCAGACACCCCACAGTGAATCCATACACGATCTTTCGTAACCTCTCCATCAAATGTACATATTCCAGCTAATAATTTTTTTTAAAAAATGATTGAGATCAGTCACTGTCAAACGTGAAATTCTGAAGATATCGATGTCAAGAAAGATAAGATAAGAATATATTTTTTATGCATTTGGGTTAAATTTGATTATTAAACTACTTATCCCTTAGCATTTGCAAAGCTAGGTAACAACCCTCTGTGTTGGCAGGATTCAGAGCAGGAATCCAGACTAGGGATGAAGGAGAAAGTCACTTCAGTTTGCATTTGGAGTCAAGCTTGTTTAATTTGCAGGATATGCAAACCAAAGCAACTCTATCTTTAAAAATCCACACTTCTCTGAATTTTGCAGTGTTGTTCTCCAGCCAAATAAAGGTATGTACAACACATTTAGTTAGGTAAAATATTCATTAAAATGCATATTTATTCATGGAAATAGCATACAACATGCATTATATTATAGAAATTTGTTGCAAAAATGTGGATATGAAGCAACATTGTATATTTGGAGAAATTCGCGTTAATATGCTGGTGAGGAATTCTTTTGAAAACAAAGCATAATCTGATGTGGAAATGTGGAAGATGTTTGAAAAATGAGAAACTGAGAGAAACCAAAACCGATAGATTCACTCATTTGTAGTTTTCATCCAAGAGCCACACAGAGAATTGCATCCCTAGACCCCTTAAATTTTCCTAATCTTACAGGAGGTCTTTGGCATTTTCAGTAGCTGTTTCAGATGACTAGGGCTCCCCACATTTGCCACAAATTTCACTTTAGTGGCACCTTTACCAGTTTATGATTTTCTTTTCACAGCTACCAGGTATTGGGGAGGGAACGAAGTGTAGCTAGCCTGCACGAAAAGACCAATACGTTTGCTTTCCTGTATAGAAAACATGAAGTCTTTAAATCCAGACGTCTCCAACCTCATGCTTTCAAAGTGTTGTTGGATTATGGAATTTGATGGCCACCAACTTGGACAGCTTTAAAAAGGGGGTAGGAAGAACCATGCCATCAATGGCTCCTAGCCATGATGGCTGTGTTCCACCTCCACTCTCGGAGACTGTATGCCTCTCAATTCCGGTTGCAGGAATCTCAATTGGGAAGCACATCTTTGCCCTCAGATCCATCTTCCAGCCTTCCCAAAGGAATCTGGTTGTCCACTGGGTGAACAGGTTGCTAGGATAGATGGGCCAGATCCAACAGGGCTCTTCTTGCTCTCTTACGCTCAGGGATTTTGAGAACCGGTGTTGCATGTTGGCTAAGAATTTTAATAATAATTAGGGGTATGAATGAATGAATATTCTCCACAATAGGCATCATGTGTGCCAGTAGCATCATCTAACGGTACAGTGGTACCTCACGTTAAATACTTAATTCGTCCGTTCTTAACCTGAAACTGTTCTTAAGCTGAAGCACCACTTTAGCTAATGGGGTCTCCTGCTGCCGCCGCGCCGCCTGGGCAAGATTTCTGTTCTCATCCTGAAGCAAAGTTCTTAACCTGAAGCACGATTTCTGGGTTAGCAGAGCTTCTGTAACCTGAAGCGTATGTAACCTGAGGTACCACTGTAATATGATTCTCTCCCATTCTGCTAAATCATAGTCTATGTCAGGGGTCAGCAAGCTTTTTCAGCAGGGGGCCGGTCCACTGTCCCTCAGACCTTGTTGGGGGCTGGACTATATTTTTTTTTGGGGGGGGGGTCAACAAATTCCTATTCCCCACAAATAACCCAGAGATGCATTTAAAATAAAAGCACACATTCTACTCATGTAAAAGCATGCTGATTCCTGGACCGTCCGCGGGCCAGATTGAGAAGGCGATAGGGCCAGATCCGGCCCCCGGGCCTTAGTTTGCCTACCCATGGTCTATGGGGAAAGGAATGTAGCCCAGTTGTAGAGCATCTACCTTGCATTCAGAAGGTTGCAGGTTTAATCCTTGGCATCTCCAGACAGGACCATGGAGACTCTTGCCTGAAACTCATGAGAAATATCGCCAGCCAGTGTTGGCATTATTGAGGTAGATCAGGGGTAGGCAACCTAAGGCCCGTGGGCCAGATGCAGCCCAATCGTCTTCTCAATCCGGCCCATGGACGGGCCAGGAATCAGCGTGTTTTTTCATGAGTAGAATGTGCCCTTTTATTTAAAATGCATCTCTGGGGTATTTGTGGGGCATAGGAATTCGTTCTTTCTCCCCCCCCCCCATATAGTCCAGCCCACCACATGGTCTGATGGACGGTGGACTGGCCCATGGCTGAAAAAGGTTGCTGGCCCCTGAGCTAGATGGACCAATAACCTTATGTTGTACAGTGATACCTCAGGTTACATACGCTTCAGGTTACAGACTCTGCTAACGCAGAAATAGTACCTCAGGCTAAGAACTTTGCTTCAGTATGAGAACAGAAATCACACGGTGGCAGTGGGAGGCCCCATTAGCTAAAGTGGTGCTTCAGGTTAAGAATCGTTTCAGGTTGGGACTTCCGGGTTAGCGCCATCGTCGAATGGCGGATTCCCTCCGAGCTCCGGAGGGAATCTGCTCAGCAGGGGTCAGGTCCTGCCGCGCCGGCGACGCGGGGACCCTTAAAAACCACGGGCGCGGAAGCCCGTGGACTTGGTGACTCGGCGGGCACCGTTTGCGCCCCCCGACCCGCGAAGTAGCCTTTTTAAAGGCTACGGAACGGGGGACGGGGAGCGGCGCGGTGCTGAGAGTCCTCTGCTTCCCCTGCCGAGTGAAGGCGCATGCCATGGACGGAGAGCGCTGACTTCTTCCTTTGAACATTTGGATTAAAAGCAACAACCCGTGAGTAATACAGAAATTGGACTTAAAAGGAAAATTTTCTTCTTTAAATTTGGCACAATCGGGGAAGATGCAAAGAGGAAGTCCGTCTCCCCGCCTTGTAAACAACTTAAAGCTAGGACTAGACAACTAAGGTTGAGAGAATATTCTTTTATAAAAGTTACTAATTTCACGATCGGAAAGTACAAGTAATTGTGCTGGAGGATAAGAGTCGATTTTGAGAGCTGAAGTGCAACCCCCCGGGAACCGGGAGTGATCCGCGAGAGAGCCTGGTGAAGAGATATAGAAGATTTTGACAGCTGTCAAAGTAGCTGTCAAAGTTGGGGAATAAAAAGAGAACATTGTTTCTGATGCCTTTGCTGGCTAGATTTGATACAATTTGGATATAAATTGTTGAAAACAAGGAATAACAAGTTAGTTTGATTTTTGGGTTGGAACTGGAAGGATACTAAGTAACCATAATCCCTCTAGAGGGGGTTTTGGGACATTACAAGAATGGCTGCAAGTGGAAAAATACTTGCTGAGTTGAACAGGACTTTTTATCTCCTGGGAAAGCTTCAAGAACAAAGCATTATTTTGACTACAGGGGTCTCTACACTGAAGGAGACAGTAAACATATCTACTGAAAATGGAAGGGACTTGACTCAAGTTTTTGTTTCTGAACAAAAAGCCCCTGTAGTGGAACTAGAAGTTTTTGCAGCTGAGCAGGGAAAGAAACCTGGGAAATGTGATGAAAGGGAACAAGAGATATATGATGATCTGGAAGGGAATGAAGGAGGAGTCATATCATCGCAGAAGATCAAGGAAGGCCAAAGGCCTGCTAGGAAGGACACAAAGGAAAACAAGAATTGGATCATGAAAATTTGGCTTGAATTGGACAAGGAAGATTGGAGAGATCTCCTGATGTGGAGATCTGAAGACCTATGGATTACAAATTTGAGCAAGATGGAAGTTGGAGCATTTGGGACATTCAGACTTAAAAGGATCAAGAAACAAGATTTGAGTTCCACGTTTAAATATAGAGGTCTGGATGGAAGAAAAATGGACATTTTCGAGATAGAGCTTCTCCGAGATTTGGTGCTTGATATAAAGGACTACCAAAAAAACCGGCAAAGAGGAACTGAGAGAGAATTAAGGGCCTTGGATGTGAGGTCTCCAGGCTGATAGCAGATAGACTGATGGACATTGGGGATCGAAACCGGGAAAGGGGGGGTGGGAGTTTGGGAATCCAAAGGGTGTACAATTATATTTTGAACTTTTCTTCTTTTATTATTTTGTTTTGTTATGAGTATAAAAAAGGGGAATTCGTGGAAGGGAATTGGGGTTGACCTTAGAAAAAGATTTTAATGTTTAAAGGCTGTGGATTATAAAGGGGAAGTGGCCATATAAAATGAACTAAATTGAATAATGGGTCAAATACAATAAGGTTAAAAACTTGGGATAAGAACTTGTTGAACTAAATAAATGGAAATGGAATACAAGAAGGGGAGGTGTGGGGAAGTCTTGGAAAGATGTTATTGAAAGTAAGGTTTAAGTGTAAATGTTGTCTTTTTTCTTTTTTGGATTTTTTGGAAATTTCAATAAATATGATATTAAAAAAAAAAAAAGAATCGTTTCAGGTTAAGAACGGACCTCCGGAACGAATTAAGTACTTAAACCGAGGTACCACTGTATAAGGCAGCTTCCAGGGTCTATGCCTTTGGGGAAGGACCATATCAGTATGGCATCTGCTCTGCATTCAGTAGGTCCCACGTTGAAACATTGGCATCTCCTGTAGAGTATCTGAAATCCTGGAGAGTTTCTGCCAGTTAGTGCAGACTACATTGAGTTAGATTGGGTATTGGCCTCTTTCTATGTTGGTAAACAAAACTGAATGCTCCGGGATTCCATAGAGGAGCATGCCTTGTTTCTGATCATGTTAGCAGCAGCACTGAATGCCAGTTGTCTTTGTTTGTACACATGAAGCCTAGAGTTCATTGCCCCCCCTCTCTTTCTCTCCTCCCACCACCGCTTTGCCGTTATCCTGCCCAACGACTCAAGAATTCTCCCTGGACTTGGCTAGCTGTGCACACATCACTGCCAAAGCTTTGCTGCCTCTCTGGCACCCAGCCAAGCTCTGGACCTTAATTCCTTTGTTTATGCCATTAAGCAAGCGCGCAGAGGCCAAGGCAACACCAGCGTCAACACACTGACCTGCCAGCAACCTCGCTGGTGACCTGGAAGGATCACCTCCTTCGCTCGGAGAGGTTAAGGGACTCATTTAATTTTCGAGCTTTAAGCTGGATTTGAACTACGGTTGCCCCAAAGAGAAAAGCCAACATGATTTTGATTCCCCACTCCCTTTATTTCGGTCTTATATCCACCAAGCTACGCAAGGCTCCCATTTCTGTGAGTGGGGCTTACGACATCACAACATTGGTAAACCAGTGAGATATTAACCTTGTGTTCTACTTTTCCTGGCCTATAATTATGGCCGGCCAGCCTAAGCCGCTGTGTGCATGTGTTTTAGGGAGGGGAATGCTCTAATAATGCTCCAATATCCTTGGTGTGTCACCAAGCTGGAAGGGAAAGCAAAGAGTTATCATAGACATAACAGGTAGGGGGAAAATGGGGGTGAGGCTGAGGGCTGAGGAAAGGGTTGGATGTGTTGTGTCCTTTCTACAAGGAGCAAATGGGGACAGGACTACTCTAGGTGCTCCCACAATAATACTGGATTAGCTGCTACTTTATCAACCTTACTTGATAACGACAAGAGATGTTGCAGAATTTGGATGAAAACTTGTTGGTCCCAGGTCTGAAACATGCTTCATAGTTCTGGTGGTGGCATCTCCAAACACACCAACAGCTGGGGGCGCCATGTTTTTATTTTGCTTTTTCCCAGAAGTCCTCTGGAGTATGATCACACTCATTCTAATTGGTTCCAGAGTAGTGTAATGGGAATGAGTGCAGGGTCTCCTACTGTCATGTTAAGAAAGGGGTGGGGGAACCCCCAGCCCATGGGACAAATCCTGCATCTTGACCTGAATCAAGCTGATTTAGGTCAACCCAGGATTTGGGGCCCATGTTGTTGTTGTTGTTGTTTAGTCGTTTAGTCGTGTCCGACTCTTCGTGACCCCATGGACCAGAGCACGCCAGGCACTTCTGTCTTCCACTGCCTCCCACAGTTTGGTCAAACTCATGCTGGTAGCTTCGAGAACACTCTCCAACCATCTTGTCCTCTGTCATCCCCTTCTCCTTGTGCCTTCCATCTTTCCCAACATCAGGGTCTTTTCCAGGGAGTCTTCTCTTCTCATGAGGTGGCCAAAGTATTGGAGCCTCAGCTTCACGATCTGGGGCCCATGGCATTCCTCAAATGAGGAGTGCCCCTATTTGATGTAGGTCATGGAAACCCCACCCCGGAGTGGAGGTTACCCTAGAAACACTCCCAGCAGGCAGGCTGGAGTTCAAGTAGCATACCCAATGCCTATCCCAAACCTTTCATATTTGTAATCAGCAAATGTTTGGGCTTAGTTTACCCAATTTACAATTACACTATTTGTCCTTTCTGGTTATTTCATTACATCGGGGATGATGGGGCCAGGGGATAGTCAAAGAGCAGCGGGTTTGTTGAAAATACAGGCATACCTTGGAAGCCGAACAGAATCCATTCCGGAAGTCCGTTCGACTTCCAAAACATTAGGAAACCAAAGTGTGACTTCTGATTGGCTGCAGGAAGCTCCTACAGCCAATCGGAAGCCATGGAAGCCTCGTCAGACGTTTGGCTTCCAAAAATAGTTCGCAAACTGGAACAGTCACTTCTGAGTTTGCAATGTTTGGGAGCCAAAATGTTCGGGAACTAAGCTTTTGACTTCCAAGGTATGACTGTACTGGAACTGTAACTGCTTTTCTGCTCACTTGATGAACTTTTGGCTAACAATTTCAAAAGATACAATAGTGCAGAGACATGTATACACAGACTTAGTCTCATTCGCTTTAAATAATAATACAGTGGTACCTCGGGTTATGAACTTAATTCGTTCTGGAGGTCCGTTCTTAACCTGAAACTGTTCTTAACCTGCGGTACCACTTTAGCTAATGGGGCCTCCCGCTGCCACCACCATGTGATTTCTGTTCTCATCCTGAAGCAAAGTTCTTAACTCGAGGTACTATTTCTGGGTTAGCGGAATCTGTAACCTGAAGCGTCTGTAACCCAAGGTACCACTGTAAAAATAACACAGTGTTTACCCCCTCCACATAGGAACCACTCAGAGGGGCTTTCGAATACAAAAGCAACCACTGACAAACAGATTTGATAAGGTGGGTAATCGCATCCCCAATTAATGTCAGCCCTCTTCCCTTTAAGGCGGGTGGCACACCTAGTGACCAGCTTTCATCTCCTTGGACCCTACTATTATTTGCACTGGGTGACGGTTAAAAGGTTCCCCTCTCCTAACAGTCAATATTACACAAAGGGGCAAATTCCCTGCTTTGCCGGCACAACTTCTAAGCCGGTAGATTCAACGAAGCTGCCGTCTTTTGTTTTAGATGCACGTCGATATAACTGTGCCTCTTTTTTTAAAACAAAATAAAAATCCATGAGAGGTATCATGCAGAATATCTGCAAATAAATAAAAAAAATGAAGGGGGGAGAGAAAGTGGAGGGTTAGAGAGAGACTGGGAAAGCTCCTGGGATGCCTTTCAGCAGCCGGGTATTCTCCTAGAGTTCTGTCCAAGAATAATCTAGCGAAAATGTGGACAGAGTACCATTCGACCTCGGCTTTCCCCTGAACATATGCAGCTCTGATCAGTCTGGAATTTCAAGAAAAACAAGGTCTTGAACTCTAATCCTCAGACACATAACAAAGCACACTTCACAGCTGCGATGCGCGGCAACTATCAGCTCCGAGGCCTGAGCAGGTCCCAAGACAATGCCTCTTTTATCACCCAGAGGACAAATATCTAGACAGCAATATTTTCTGCATGAATGCTCTGAGCATCTCGCGCAACTCCTGACTGAAAGGGAAAACTGAAGCCGAGAGTGTTTGCTGAGTGATCATTTTAATTTACTACTTGATGTAAATCTAAATGAACTGACACCCGGCTTGAGATGGACAGAAAACAATCATCACAAAGAAGAAGAAGAAGAGAGGGGAAGAAAAGAAGGGGAAAACAAAGGGCGGGTGGGGGGGGGGGGAGAGAAGACAGAAGGCTAATATTGCAATATCATATGACTGGCAGAGGTTTAAGCAAGTTTAGCCATGGTACCGTAATAGAGAGCGAGAGAGACGGGGTGCGGGTCCCATTTCTGCAACTCAATTTCCATAATAAGTTCTGTATTTTTATTTTTTTTCTGCAGTTGATTTATTAAACTGTGGGAACAACGGAGGGGGCACCAATGGTTGCCGGCGTTGAAAACATTTCATTAAGCAAAAGCACAAATAGTCTCAACCCCCCCCCCCCCCAAAGCAGAAAGGATTCGGGACCCCACTAGTCAAGATACTGGTACCATCAGGAGGAGGAGGAGGGGAAAATCTGTAGGTAAGTTGACATTAAGTTGCAACATCCATTCTCAATTATTCTACGTTTCAGGTAATCTTGGTGCGAACAATAGATTGTGTCAAAAGGAGGGGGGGAGGTTTTTATACTTTGTTGTGCCTGCCTTTGCCAGCTGAATCACATCCAATTTTTGATAGTCAGCATGCCAAGTGGGGGAGGATGATAATCTAAACTTCTGTGCTTTATTTATTTATTTTAAAGCCACGATTTTGAAGTTAAATAAAGCAACATTCTGGAGAAACTACCCTGCACTGTTTTTGGCCCTCAAGATGACCCCTGTTGTTAATTCATCATCTCCAAAGCAGGGTGTGTGTGTGTGTGTGTGTGTGTGTGTGTGTGTGTGTACTTGTTCAGATTGCTTTTGATTTGGGGTGGAACTTGCCTTCAAAAAAAGAAAAGAAATTTACATTGAAGCCATTATAATTAAAAACTTGCACGCCTCCCTTGAGCTAATAAAAATAAAGGTTAGCTGCTCCTGCCCTAAGTTTTCTATCAGAATGAGAAAGACATGTGAATAAATAAATGCATGTTGATAATCCTAATTTGTCTAATTTGGCTCGGTATAGCAGACTGGCTAAACCACCAGAAGACAGCTCAGGACGATGGTCTTTGAACAAGGGACTTTTCCATTGGCCAGTCCTTTGTTTCAATTGTCTCATTGCTGAACGTCTTCAGAGTAGACAATCAAGAAACGAGTTTTGGCCAGAATTCCCCGGGAAGCCACAGAAAAGTCAGACATCCTAATGGTCTCATGGTCAACACGTCTTCTACTTGCCTTCCTCGCAACTCCACCAGACAGAGGTCTAACTCTCTGATCAGGGAGCAGAGAAGCAGGGGACATCATCGCTGTTCCAAGAAGACCATGGTAGCATTATCAGTAAATGTACACTTATCCAACAACACCAGATGTTCTGCTGCAGGTCCTGTGTTGCCCAAATTTCAACCACTTGACTCTGGACGTCTTTTAGAGTTATGATGCTTGCATCAAGCACTACAGCCGCTGTCAATGTCTAGAAGAAGCTTTGCCAAGTGGGTCTGTTCCATTTCCTGGAGGGGCTTTGTAGACTGGTATGGCTGGTGCAAGAAGGTCTCATGATCTATAATTGTGGCTGCTATGTTGGACATCCTTCAAGCAAACTTAAAAGGCTGGCTTCCAACCAAACATCTTGAAAAGGCAGACCTCTCAGCTCCCAAGAGTTATAGGCTGCCTTCAAGGCAAAGCCTTCTCAAAGTACCCACATATCAATAAATTGCTTCCCTCATCTCTCAACCAGCTGTTTGCCATTTTCCTACATGGGACTTAAACATAGTTCTGTTAGGGTTGCCAAACATCTGGAATTTCCCGGACATTTCCAGAATACTGCAGTCAGAAGCAGTGTCCGGGCGGAAATCACTGAAAAAATTACTGGGAAAATCCAGACATATGGAAGCCTATGTCAGCAGTGTCATTTTTGGCGATTTTTAAAAATAAAAATATGGCCACCCTAGTTCTATGAACCTTGGCTAGGCTCTCCAGTCGAACCTCTGAGAAGGGATTCTCCCAGGAAATAGGATGTTTGACTGATAATGTAAACTTTCTAAACTTGGATACCTTTTCCTCAGAAATGAATCTATGTATTTGCCAAAAGATGGATAATGGCATTGTTAATTCTTCATCCCCATGAGCTCCTTCTGTCCTCAGCCTAGCAGTGAAATGTATAGGACCCTGAAGAAGCATCTCTTAACTAAAGATAGAAGAGACATATGATCCAGTTTACCAATTTGGTAAGGCAAACTTACCAAATTTCTGTTTCCGAAACAATATGTGAACAAAAATACAGTGATCTTTTGAAAATGGCATTTCTCTGAATTTTGCAAATTGCATACGGATATATTATATGAGGAGAAATCTGCAGTAAAAAGTTGTTAAATTTTCATAAGGGCTCTTTAAAATAAAATAAAAATGCAAACTGACGTGGAAATGTGGAAAAGTGAACTTAAAAGTGAAAAAAATGAGAATCTGGAATCAGCAGATTCACCCATTTCTAGTCTTGACCCAGTGTTCCCTGCTCCCTTCTGTCATAGCACTGCAGGGGTGAGATATCAGTTGCCATTGTGGCTTTCAAGTGAGTGTGGCAAACCTCAGACTTGCCAGGCCCTTGGGACTTTCCCCAGGCCATTCCTTCTCTGCCCAGGCCACATGGCTCACCAACCCTGCTTCGCACCCCATCTGTCTTTGTCTGGCAAAAACAAGTCATTGAACTCCGATCATGCCTTTTCCTTGGTCTGGATAGAGAGGGAAATGTGAGTCTGTGAAGACACTGGCCAAATGCGGAAAGGTAAGATGTGTGGAAGTGAGAGCTGGACCATAAAGAAGGCTGAGTGCTGAAGAATTGATGCTTTTGAATTATGGTGCTGGAGGAGACTCTTGAGAGTCCCATGGACTGCAAGAGGATCAAACCTCTCCATTCTGAAGGAAATCAGCCCTGAGTGCTCACTGGAAGGACAGATCCTGAAGCTGAGGATCCAATACTTTGGCCACCTCATGAGAAGAGAAGACTCCCTAGAAAAGACCCTGATGTTGGGAAAGATGGAGGGCACAAGTAGAAGGGGACGCCAGAGGACCAGATGGTTGGACAGTGTTCTCAAAGCTACCAGCATGAGTTTGACCAAACTGTGGGAGGCAGTGGAAGACAGGAGTGCCTGACGTGCTCTGGTCCATGGAGTCATGAAGAGTCGGACATGACTAAATGACTAAACAACAACAAGATGTACAAGGAACGTTGGAAAGTTGGCTTATACTGAGTCAGATCATCTAGTGTTATCTACACTGACTGGCAGTAGTGCTCCAGGATTTCCCGAAGAAGAAGAAGAAGAAGAAGAAGAAGAAGAAGAAGAAGAAGAAGAAGAGGAAGAAGAGTTTGGATTTGATATCCCGCCTTTCACTCCCTTTAAGGAGTCTCAAAGCGGCTAACAATCTCCTTTCCCTTCCTCCCCCACAACAAACACTCTGTGAGGTGAGTGGGGCTGAGAGACTTCAAAGAAGTGTGACTGGCCCAAGGTCACCCAGGAGCTGCATGTGGAGGAGCGGAGACGCGAACCCGGTTCCCCAGATTACGAGACTACCGCTCTTAACCACTACACCACACTGGCTCTCAAGTCTCTCCCAAACCTACCTAGAAATGCCAGGAATTGAACCTGGGACCATCTTGCACTGCAGATGCTCTACCACTGAGCTATGGCCTTCCCTCTACCCACTTTTGGCTCTTATCCCACCCACCACTGGCATGCGGTCTCTGGAAGGTTGCCTAGAAGGGAAGGTGGCCCTTTGGCCCTCAGAAAGAAGAAGGTCCCCTATCCCTGCTCTAGAGGATCTATATTTGTTCTTGGAGCTTCACGTTGCTCCATTGCTCAGAGACCTCTTGGAAGGCCCTTTGGTGCTTTGGCCAAGTAGGGTTGGGTGGTGGTTGTCTTGGGAGGGAGCCAGAGCCGCCAGCTTGGGAGGACAATGTGTGTGTGTGTGTGTTGCATGTGTGACATCAGGAGGTTAGGAGGGGCCAGGGGCAGAGCCAAATGTAGCAGCAATTTGGCTTCAATGGCCAGTGGCTCCTCCTCCTCCTCCTGACATAGCCTTCCCTGTTCCTTCTCCAAGGTTTCAGGAGGAGAAGGAGCCAGACACTGAAGCCATGTTGTGCACGGCTCTGTGCTTGGCCTCCTCCACTCCTCGATTTTTGGGGAACATTGGGAGGGCCCCTGGCCTCCTCCCAAGAAATACTGGGGGTCCAAAATGGCTCAGCCTCCTTGAGTTGGCACTCCTGGATGGAGCCCTGTTTTGGCTTCTCAGAGTTGGCAGGAATGATCTGCATTGACTAATAATAATAATAATAATAAAAATAATAATAGGTTTTCCCTAGCCACTCTGGGCAGCTCCCAACAGAATATTAAAAACTTTTACAATGAAAGATCAAACATTTAAAACTTCCCTAAAAAGGGCTGCCTTCAGATGTCTTCGAAAAGTCAGATAGTTGTTTATTTCTTTGACATCTCATGGGAGGGTGTTCCACAGGGCGGATGCCACTACCGAGAAGGCCCTCTGCCTGGTTCCATGTAACCTCGCTTCTCGCAGTGAGGGAACCGCCAGAAGGCCCTTGGCGCTGGACCTCAGTGTCTGGGAAGAACGATGGGGGTGGAGACGCTCCTTCAAGTATATAGGGCCAAGGCCATTTAGGGCTTTCAAGGTCAACACCAACACTCTGAATTGTGCTCAGAAACGTACTGGGAGCCAATGTAGGTCTTTCAGGACCGGGGTTACATGTCCCTCAGACAGCGGCAGAGGAATGGGGTGCAGAGGGTATGGGTTACCCCAGGTGTCGTCTCTGAGGGGGATGACAAAATGACAAAAATACGAGGTTTTTTTTAGAAAATGGGCTCATAGAACTTTTTAGTTTAGTCAACAAATGTAAGAAAACGCGGCTGGCACTGGACGCTACACTGTGGGGACCGGCACTTACTGCAGGGCCTACAGCGTGCCTGAGCCAAGCGTCTCTCCTGGGAGTGACATGGTGGCTTGGGCACCTGTAGGCTCCATACTGCCTGAAATGGCAGCGTGGGTCTTGCATCTGCCCACTGCCTCTCCCTTAACTGCCCTACAGCTGAGGGGGAGGCGGCAGAGAGGTTCCAGGGAGCGTGCCCTGCCCCCATGGGCAGCATGCCCCACCCCTGGCTTCAGGATTCGCACGCCGCACCCTGCACCCCAGCAGCTAGCTACGCCGCTGCCCTCAGATAGCTCAAATGTTGAATTAGACGGAGTTCTTTCTTCCACCTCACTCTTTTGTATGTCCCACACTGGCTTTTGGATTTGAAGATTTTGGATTTGATATCCCGCTTTATCACTACCCGAAGGAGTCTCAAAGCGGCTAACCTTCTCCTTTCCCTTCCTCCCCCACAACAAACACTCTGTGAGGTGAGTGGGGCTGAGAGACTTCAGAGAAGTGTGACTAGCCCAAGGTCACTCAGCAGCTGCATGTGGAAGAACGGAGACACAAACCCAGTTCCCCAGATTACGAATCTACTGCTCTTAACCACTACACCACACTGGCTCTCTTTTGACCGTCTTCATTTTCACCGCCTCCATCAAAACTCACAAGCGTCAATTTGAGGCTTGTGAAGAGCTTCCCACCTTTGTTTTGATTTATTCTGATATTAAAGAAGGTGCTCCTTTGACAAATGGAAGAAGAAATCAAAGCCAGTTTAGGGAAATGAACATTCTTTTTTTTCTTTCCCTTTTTAGAAGTAAAGATGGGTACAGCGGTAAGAGTGGGGGGAAGTTGGAGGCAAACATATGGTTTAAATGCTCCAGCCTATTTCAGATCAAGCTGGGAGAGTTGAGAACGGTTGGTTCAGAGATCCAGTTCACTGCTCATTCCTACTGTGCTCGCCTGCTAATTGCATCCCATGTTTGTCAATCAAATATTTGCAATTAACAAAAATATTCCCTTAAGAGACATATAACAGAGGCTGGCTAAGCAGCCATTGCATTGCTATTAGAGTCGGCACCAGAAGAGGAGAGGAGGGGGGAAATCCCACAGTGATAGAAGTTCATAAAAATATTCTGTTGCTGATGACACTTCCTGAAATTTCCAGTCAAAACATTAACAAGCAGACTAAGAGAGCGTGGGGGCTTGTCAAAGGGATCATTTTCCAAGGAAGAGAAACTTTGATCTTCATGTATCTGACCCGTCTTCCACCTCGGAAGCTTCATTCTCAGAGAATGTCTAGCGCTTTATTCGTAAACTCGGCGTTTCCATTGCTCAAGGACAAGAGTTGGCTGAGCTTTTTTTCATTTAACTCCAATTTAACTAATGTCGTGAAGCCCATCCTCACCGTAACACACAACCATTCGGTATTCGGTTTCAAGTCAGACCTGAAGGGAGGAGGCCGGAATAATTAGACTGATGTTCAGTTGAAAGGGAAGCAATATTTCCTAAACAGCCAGAGATGCAAGTAATTTGCAGAGGACTGGAGAGCTTCCATGTGCAGCTCTACAAATGCTTTCAGAACTCAGTGCTGGATCTAAAGACACACATTTTGGGGTGATGCACAAGTAGCAAGGGGACGCTGTGGGTTAAACCACTGAGCCTAGGACTTGCCGATCAGAAGGTCGGCTGTTCGAATCCCCACGACGGGGTGAGCTCCCGTTGCTCGGTCCCTGCTCCTGCCAACCTAGCAGCTCGAAAGCATGTGAAAGTGCAAGTAGATAAATAGGTACCACTCCAGTGGGAAGGTAAACGGCGTTTCCGTGTGCTGCTCTGGTTTGGCTTAGTCATGCTGGCCACATGACCCAGAAGCTGTACGCCGGCTCCCTCGGCCAATAAAGCAAGATGAATGCCACAACCCCAGAGTCAGTCACGACTGGACCTAATGGTCGGGGTCCCTTTATGTTTACAAATAGCATGAGAGAAATACACATGGCCCCCTTTTAGCAGGAGGCTGGAGCTGTTCTCTGCACGCCCTCCACTGCATGCCTCCCACCCAAAAGTGGCTTTGAGAACTCTTGGGTTGGTGCCATCCAGACCTGGTAATTTGCCAGTTTTGATTTTGCCTTTTTACTACACAATCCTTGACTTGCTAGGATTGTCGGATGTTTCTCAAGCCCGGGTTCCCAGCTCTTGCTGGACTACAGCTCCCATCATCCCTTACCACTGGTCCTGCTGGCTAGGGATGATGGGAGTTGTAGTCCAACAACAGCTGGGGACCCAAGTTTGAAAAACGCAGCAGGAAGCCTTCTTCTCACTCTCACTTATTTGCATTTGTGGCGATGATGATGATAATAATGATTTATTACTCATACCCCGCACATGTGTCTGGGTCGCCATAGCCACAATGATGTCATTGCACAGCCATACCTGATTGGCTCTATGTCATCGTAACGTTTCTCCATTCACTACATCATCCCCAATTGGCTGGGAAGGTACTTTCAATTAAACTTGCCAGAAGAGGACAGCGTCACCTGAAGAATTTAAGCATGGCGTAAGAGCAAAGTGCAGGGAAAGTGACAGCGCAAAGGCTTCAAATTCAGGGAATGTTCTCACAGTAATGAGGCCTGGGGAAAGTCTTTCAACCTTTTCCAAAGCACCACTTTTAACGTGAGCGTTCGGCGCACCCTTAGCTTTAACCTGAGGGCTCAGGAAAGCGGCGGCAAACAAAGCAGACGGTGGCGTGGCTTTCCCCACACACCCTCTAATTCCACAGCAAAAGCAAGGATGATGCTGGAACCGGCACTTTTGTGCCCTGTGAGGGGGTGGGGGTGTAAATCCAGCCATCCCCTTGATTGTCTGTCCCTTTATCATGAAAGGAAGCAAAATCCCATCCCGGAATTTGTAAGCGCGCGGAGGACAAAGAGGCAGGGCAGCTGCATAGGAGCCTTTTCCCACAGATAACCGTCCGAGTGGCCAGTCATGGGCTCGCACGCCACCGCGAAACAAAGGGGAGGTATAGCTTGGCATCGGTGCCGCGCAGCTGCCTAGGTAGCCTTCCACATGGCCATTGGTGTGCGCGTGAAAAACCGGAGGAGATAAAAGGGAAATTGGAAAGCTGGTCAACGTAGATAGGAATGAAAACAAGGCTGGGTTGATCCGGCATCCAAATAAGGATGTGACGGGGACGTCCAGAATTGGAAAGGCAAGCTCACCAGGCCTTACAGAAGCATCTGCTTATTGATTGGGGTCGGATCTCTTGTAGAATTCTCTCATCCAAATGGATAACTTAACATGGCGTGCGTGCAATCTTGTTTGTCCTTCCCTCCACTCCTTTGTTCGTTTTCATTCGGTGGTTCCCATCCTGTACTCTGGGTCTAAGAGGATCTTGAATTTGCTAATCTCATGTCTAACGATACAATGAAATGAGCAATGTGGATGCAACTAATGAAGTTGGGAGCCAGCCCACAATTTAAGGCAGATGAGTTTGTTTCATAAAAGACACCTGGGATTTCTTTTCAGGAGTAGGAAATCCAGGGGGACGGTGTCGCTTGCTAAGACAACAGAGATGAAAGGGTCATAGCTCAGGGGTAAAAGCATCTTCTTTCTGCACAGAAGGTCACAGGTTCAATCCCTGGTATCTCCAGGTAGGTCTGGGAGCAGGGTCCCCAATATTTTTTGTGGGGGTGTCTCCCAATGTTTTAGAAAGCCAGGGTTGAGCACAGCATGGCTTCAGTGTCCAGCTCCTCCTTCTCCTTCTCCTCCTCCTCCCATAGGGGAAGTATTGGGGCATCAGCCAGTGGCCAGTGGTGGTGACTGCAGGAGAGGAGAAGCTTCACTGTTGCCATGTTCCACTCTGCCCCCTGGCTCCTCCAATGTCCTGACATGAAATTGGGACGCCATGCACACTCAACGTCATGCACAACATTGTGTGTGCAATGCTGACCCTCAATCTCCCTCACAAGTTGGCGCCTTTGTCTGGGAGAGTTCCCTGCTGCCAACCATGATAAACAATACTGAGCTAGATAGACCCAATGGCCCGACTTAAGATATATTAAGCAGACTCCTGCAGGTTCCTTCATCACAAATAATATGAGACCCCCCCCCCCAATAATTGCTGGCACCGAGATGTATGGCTCGTGCACGCTGCAGGCCCCGCGGTGACGAGTGCTGCCCAATATTTTGTCACCCCTGTCAGGGTGACACTCTAGGTTGGCAGGAGCAGGGACTGAGCAGCGGAAGCTCACCCCATCGTGGGGATTCGAACCGCCAACCTTCTGATCGGCAAGTCCTAGGCTCTGGTTTAACCCACAGCGCCACCCACATTCCTGCTGGCAATGTACTATCCTATATTTACAGGTCTTAAGCCCTGCAAGTTCCCCTTCCTGGTTGGTGGCCTAGGGACTTTTTTGGTTCTGGTGCCCCACTTACGGAATGCCCCCTTCTTCCACAGAGTTTCATGTGATGTCTATAATGATGGCCCCCTTGTGACCAGGGGAAATCCTTTTTATTCTCCAAAAACTTTTAGGTGTGCCGTTGTACGTTTGTGCTGCATTGTAGATTCTGAGCACTCATCTTTTCCCCCCCACTTGCGGTTTTTCAATGCTGATTTAATATTGATTTTATGCTCCTTGTGCTGGCTTTAAGATTGACCGTCTGCTGATTTTTCTGTGGTTGGGTGTTGATATTGTGTTGCTACTGTTTTCAGATTCCCATTCACCCACCCACCCTCTTCATGGTCTGCTTGTATTTGCTGAGGAATCCACCCAGTGGTCTTGATTTTGCAGGGTGCTATAGAAATGTCAGGGATGCGGGTGGCATTGTGGGTTAAACCACAGAGCCTAGGACTTGCCGATCAGAAGGCCGGCAGTTCAAATCCCTGCAAGGGGGTGAGCTCCCGTTGCTCAGTCCCTGCTCCTGCCAACCTAGCAGTTCGAAAGCACATCAAAGTGCAAGTAGATAAATAGGTACCGCTCTGGCGGGAAGGTAAACGGCGTTTCCGTGTGCTGCTCTGGTTCACCAGAAGCGGCTTAGTCATGCTGGCCACATGACCTGGAAGCTGTACGCCAGCTCCCTCGGCCAATAAAGTGAGATGAGCGCCGCAACCCCAGAGTCAGTCATGACTGGACCTAATGGTCAGGGGTCCCTTTACCTTTACCTTTATAGAAACATCACAAATGAAATGAAACAAATAATTTGTCATGCACACATTGAGCAGGAAGAAGGAGAGATCAGACAGGAAAGACATTTGGGAAGTAACATTCTGCACCCTACATTCAAAGGCACCCACCCACCACCCCGTACATCTTCTCCCTGGAAGATGTAGCCAGCCCAGTAGGATCCTCTATTTCTAGAGCTTCTTACTGCTGTTTCTTCTTCCTCCCCAACATCTGATTCTTCTTCCTGCCAGAGGCCCAGCCCCAGACCCCTCTGGTTGGCCCAACCCACAGTGATCCAGAATTGCCTTTCCCAACTCAGGCAAAACCCAGATCCCTTGCATCCGGCTGATTTGATTTGGGAATATGCTGCACAGTTCTACCAGGTTCCTATTTAGAACCTGATCTTGGGAGACAATGGAGGGGTGTGCCTCTGTGAGTGGCATCAATCTGCTGGAGAGTTACAGCGCCTGCTGTGGCTGTAGAGGCTGATACAGGAGAGACATGTTTTGTTGCAGCTGGGGCAGATGAAGAGACCCACTTGTGCTGCTACAGCTGCAGCCTGGTATTTCTTCTCCCAGCGGTCATTCCTTCTCTGGCCACTGCTGTGTATACACAGCCTGTCTCCAGGCACCGTGATCAACTGCAAGGCAGGGTTAATGTTGCCACTGGTTTTGTGGCAGGACACCTGTTATGACAAACAGCTGGAGAATTTTTTTTAAAAATCCATCCTGAATCTTCATTAGTATACGTATTTCCATTAAACGTTTTTCAGGATGTGCATGCCACACCATTTCCAACAATGTCTTCATTCCAGAAATGTTTTAAATGTCTTGAACGATGCCTTGTAAAAGTCTTAGAATTCCTCCTTTGCTTTCTTCTGAACAGGTCTCTCCAATCCGGACCTTAAATTTTACCTGAGGGGGACATTTGGTGGCAATTCAGCGTAATATTCTGAACTTCTACCCCATTGAAAAGGGGGGGGGGATGAAGACTGACCAGCGACTTCAACTCTTGAATTCAGTGACATTACCAATTATGCCCCCCTCCCATCAATGCTGGCTACAAAATGGCATGTTTAATAAAATAAAATAAATAACATAAAATGAAATGAAATGAAAGGCATTTTCATCGCACTTGCAAAGTTTGCCAGTAACATGTCAATAATGTCTATAGCAAGTATGTATGGGATGGAGAATGCAAAGACTAACATAAGAAATCTTTTCGTGTGAACAAATATTTTGTGAAAATAAAAGGGAGAGTCTAAAGAAGAATTAGCAATTTGTTTAGCCAGATGAAATACTACGCCGGCTGAGATCAGCACTGAAATGTTTTGGAGGTCTTCTCTAACCTCAAAGGTATGCTATTTGCCCCCTGCTTTTTACTGTAACTTTTCATTTCTGCAAATTGGACATGTTTATAGCCATCACACCTTTCCCTTGAACTTCATTTGCAGTTTCCTGCATGTAAAGTGTTGGCAAGGGGCATATATATATATATATATATATATATATATATATATATTCTAGTGAAATTATTAAGAAACTAGAATGAAGTCACCATTCCTTACCAAGCCGGGGAGGGAATCACTTAAGGAAATAATCAAACAAAAATGTCTCTTAAACATATTGGAAAGCCACCAAAACTACAGGCAAAATGTGTTGGATTAATCGCCAAGACTATTAATCCAATGCTTGCTCTGAATCATGATACCAGGGCAGAAATGTGGCCTCTTCAAAATCTCACCTTTTATTTTCAAAAATAAGGCATAGAATTCGCCTTATTGTTTGATACAAAGCTAAGGCAATTCTATTCAGTAATTGGAATAGAATTACAGTATTATGTAGCTCCTTTTGGAGTGTAACACTATAGGAGATCAGGTGGGAAAATTAACAACAACAGCCACCTCCTGTCCTTCAAAAGCAGGTCCTGAATTTTGAATTCAATATTAAAAGCCGTTAAAACACATAACAGTCACAGGAACAGGGTGGGTCCTAAAAACACACCTCTCCTGTCTAAGGACAGGAGAAACAGGTGTGTCTTCAGCAGGGACCAAAAAGTGTGTATTGAAGGTGCCAGGCACACCTTTGTGAAAAAGCAATTCCGCCTAGACAGCATCTTAAAAAGCAGAGACATCACCTTGCCAACAAAGGTCTGTATAGTTAAAGCTGTGGTTTTCCCAGTAGTGATGTATGGAAGTGAGAGCAGGACCATAAAGAAGGCTGATCGCCGAAGAATTGATGCTTTTGAATTATGGTGCTGGAGGAGACTCTTGAGAGTCCCATGGACTGCAAGAAGATCAGACCTATTAATTCTGAAGGAAATCAGGCCTGAGTGCTCACTGGAAGGATAGATCCTGACGCTTTGGCCACATCATGAGAAGAGAAGACTCCCTGGAAAAGACCCTGATGTTGGGAAAGATGGAGGGCACAAGGAGAAGGGGACAGTAGAGGACGAGATGGTTGGACAGTGTTCTCAAAGCTACCAGCATGAGTTTGAGCAAACTGCGGGAGGCAGTGGAAGACAGGAGTGCCTGGTGTGCTCTGGTCCATGGGGTCACGAAGAGTCGGACACGACTAAACGACTAAACAACAACAACAATGAAGCCCTTTTGGCCACTCCCCTTTGCCGATCTTAACACCTGAGAAGGGTAGTAGATGACTGATGGGTAGTAGATGACCGATGTCGATGTGTTGATGGCGTCTATGTGTGTCAGAAGATCAGAGGCAGGAGAAGCTTCCTGATGTAAAATAGGATGTCCCTATTTTCATTGGAGAAATGTTGGTGGGTATGGCATGGCAAGACCACGAGGGGCTATGAAAGGATGGAGTGCTGCCACCTTCAAAAAGGCTGGTGATTCTGCCTCACTTCAAAATATCATTAACACCAATAACACATTTGACCGAGTCTGCTTCTAAGGTATGTGTGTATGTGTGTGTGTGTGTGTGTGCGTACGTGTGTGTGTGTGCGAGAGAGAGAGAGAGAGAGAGAGAGAGAGAGAGAGCGCTGCTGATTAAGACCTTTGATATAATGCTTTAAACGCTTAACAAAGGCATCTTCTCCAGCGAAGAGCAACTGCAGACACAAATTGCCCCCGTTCCTGCACCTTTTTCACAAAAATCAATAGTAAAGGAGTAGCCGCTTTAACTCTCCCATAGACCACGTAAGGAGGAGAAGAAGAAGAAAACCACAGCCGTGCTTAGGAGAGTTCAGGTCAATAAGGAATCGATACTGTGGTTGAATTTGCAGAAAGATAAAAGACTTCAAACTCGCAACTGTGGTGCCCTATTGTTTCTCTCTGATTCTGAAAAGAAGCTGGAGTATTCTCCCTTTAAGCAGCAATGTATTTAGGGTGTGTGGAAAGTAAGAGAGAGGTCAACCAAGACTGCATATGGCTGCAGCGTTTGTAGGCGACGGCTTTCTGATCCAGCACCCGAGAGCTTGTCAATTACGGGGAGGCAGGCCAGGATTCCAATGCAGAGACTCTGAGATACCAGCAAAAGCCGAAAGGAGTTTCTAATGAGGCTGGGGAAAAGAAGCCTACCTCGTTCATTAACGACGGAGCCGCTGCCTAGCCAGCCAATGTCATGGAATGGGGGGGAGCAGCCTTCCCCAACCCAGTGCCCTCCAGAAGCTTTATTTTGACCAGGGGGTTATGAGCCATTTTCAGTCCAAACTCTACATTCCCTTATGGGTAACCTTTTGCAAGGGGGGGGGGGGGACATGCCAACAATGGTGGGGCTAGACGAGAAAGAGTGGGAAGAGCAACTGGTGAAATTCTTCCTTCTGTAGAGCAGGTTACAGCAGCTGCAAAGATGTCTCTTCACATCTACACAGTGTGGTGTAGTGGTTAAGAGCAGTGGACTCGTAATCTGGTGAACCGGGTTCGCGTCTCCATTCCTCCACATGCAGTTGCTGGGTGACCTTGGGCTAGTCACACTTCTCTGAAGTCTCTCAGCCCCACTCACCTCACAGAGTGTTTGTTGTGGGGGAGGAAGGGAAAGGAGAATGTTAGCTGCTTTGAGACTCCTTCAGGTAGTGATAAAGCGGGATATCAAATCCAAACTCCTCCTCCTCCTCCTCCTCCTCCTCCTCCTCCTCCTCCTCCTCCTCCTCCTCCTCCTCCTCTTCTTCTTCTTCTTCTTCTTCTTCTTCTTCTTCTTCTTCTCTTATACCCCACCCATCTGACCGGGCCTCCCCAGCCACTCTGGGCGGCTTCCAACAGGATGTTAAAAACACAAGATCAAACACTAAAAACTTCCCTAAACAGGGATGTCTTCAAAAGTCAGATAGTTGTTTATTTCCTTGACATCTGGTGGGAAGGCATTCCACAGGGTGGACGCCACTACCGAGAAGGCCCTCTGCCTGGTTCCCTGTAGCTTCACCTCTTGAAGTGAGGGAACCGCCAGAAGACCACTGGAGGAGGGCCTCAGTGTCCGGGCAGAATGATGGGGGTGGAGACACTCCTTCAGGTATGTAGGACTGAGGCCATTTAGGGCTTTCAAGGTCAGCATCAACACTTTGAATTGTGTTCTGAAACGTACTGTCAGAAAGTTTTTCCTGGTGTTTGGTCGGTATCTCATTTCTTGTAACTTGAAGCCATTGGTTCGAGTCCTACTCTCCAGAGCAGGAGAAAGCAAGTTTCCTCCATCTTCCATGTGACAGCCCTTGAGATATTTGAAGGTGGCTAGAATTTCTCCTCTCAGTCTCCTCTTTTCCAGGCTAAACATACCCAGTTCCTCCAGCCATTTCTCACAAGTCTTGGTTTCCAGACCCTTGATCATCTTGGTTGCCCTCCAATGGCATACATTCCAGCTTGTCAATATCCTTCTTAAATTGTGCCCCCCAGCCAGGAAGGAGTCCAGGAATAAATTTGTCCCAAAATTTTGCCACATCCCCATGACTGTAGTTTGTTTTTAACTGTTTTTAACTGTAACCCATCCTCCAACCTGATATTGAAGGTTGGGTCATAGATTGAAATCCCCATCCTCATCTTAAACATTTGAGGGATTTCAAGGGGGCAAAGAAGAGTTTCAGTACGATTTTTGAAATTTCCAGGAGATGAATACCTGAGAGCCAGTGTGGTGTAGTGCTTAAGAGTGGTAGTCTCGTAATCTGGGGAACCGGGTTCGCGTCTCCGCTCCTCCACATGCAGCTGCTGGGTGACCTTGCGCTAGTCACACTTCTTTGAAGTCTCTCAGCCCCACTCACCTCACAGAGTGTTTGTTGTGGGGGAGGAAGGGAAAGGAGAATGTTAGCCGCTCTGAGACTCCTGAAGGGGAGTGAAAGGCGGGATATCAAATCCAAACTCTTCCTCTTCTTCTTAGGGAAGACCAGAAAAAAAGGTGGCAACCTCGCAAATTTTATTTTTTTCGTTCATAAAATTTAAATACTTCTTGGCTGCAAACAACAACAACAACAACAACAACTCTCAAAGAGGTTTATAAAAAGGATAAAAATAACATTATCAGGAAAAACAGCTATTAAAACATTCAAAAAATATTTAAAATAAACGATAAACTAAAAGCACATGTGAACGTTCTACCCATCTCAGTAGCAAAAATGTATTTTAACAGGAGCTGAAAAGAGGGCTGTGTGGGTGGTTGCCGGATGTCAACAGAAAGGGAATTCTGAAGTGTTGGTGCTGCCACACTAAAATATTGATTTCTTATCAAAGTTGAATGAAAATTACATGTCACCTATAACAGTCCCAGGTCTGCACTGGGGTTTATGTAAGTCTTTGAAGGCTACTTAGGTCAAGCCTCCTTCATACTAAGAGGGGGGGAAAGGTACAGCATTCCACTTGTGACTTTAGTTTTCAATGCATCTTTTGACTGGAAAACGCAGAGAAACAGTTTTCAGGGGGAATGACGACCAAGCAACAGATTCTCAGGGACTCTGGGCACCTGGCTTCCTTTGTCAAGTATATCGTTCGTATTTCCAGCTTAACTGGAGGTCAACGATGGCATTTCCAATTGTTGTTGGACTGCGTTTGAACCCTCCAGTGGAAAGAGAGGGAGAGAGGGAAATATATGGCGTTTCCAGGAAGTAAATATCTAGCAATCACAAACGTACAGCTTAGATATTGTTCTTCCTTGGTTTTTCTGGGTGCTATGTTTCATTTGAAAGCCCTGCAACCACTACAATATACCTGTCAAGATATTCAGTAAAAATGGAAGGGAATATATATATTATCTCAGGTGGGCTGGAGGGCTCCGATAGGAACAATTCATGAGTCTAAATCTTTCAAATGCTTCACTGTAAAGTGTCATTATAGTATAAGGGGCATATTTTAATGCACTGTGCTTAAAGCAATATAGTGTGTGTGTGTGTGTGTGTGTGTGTGTGTGTGTGTGTATGCACAATTTTTTTTTTAATTAGAGAAATGAAATACTGTTATCAATTGGTTTTAGCCTAGGTAGTATTTAAGGGTTGTGAGGGGGGCGGAATGATAATTATGGGGAAAGTTTCCTTTTTTTTAAAAAAAAAAAAGTTTTTTATTAAATATTTTCTTGTGTAATACAACAGACAAATCAGCAGAGAAAAGTATGAATGAATGAATTTTATTATTACGGTCACAGACCAGTTCCGGCTCACTTACAATACCAGGAAAATCATAAAACACAACAGGAATACATTGAATTGCAGTTGGGCATAACAGAGACAATACAGATATAGCGGCAGTTAAAAATATATATTAAATCTTGATCACTAAGATAAAACCTAAAATTGTCATTTAAAACCTTAATCAGAGAAAAGTACAATGGGGGGAAAGGGGGGGGAGAGATGGGGTGCTGTTCTTTCCTTCTATTGCATAGTGTTAGTGTAGTTGGTTTTGTCAGCATCATGTGGATAGTTAAGTACACACACACAGCAAGAGGTTAGGGTATCCAGAGCTCCGTTGGTTGCATTCAGTGGGTTGCAATTTGCCTTGTTTGTATGCGTATCCCCTCCAACAGCATACAAGTCCATATGTAAATGTTTCCTTTTAACCTGATCCATGTCCTGCTTTGTCTATTGTAAGATGAAGGGGCTGATTGTTTCACGGTGTTACCAGGAGATGAATATTGGCCTTGCACCCTGATTGTGAGCTTCTCATAGGTATCTTGTTGGGACACAAGATACTGAACTAGATGAGTGTTTGGTGTGATCCACTTTTCATATTAGGGACGCGGGTGGCGCTGGGGGTTAAACCACAGAGCCTAGGGTTTGTCGATCAGAAGATTGGCGGTTCGAATCCTGGTGATGGGGTGAGCTCCCGTTGCTCGGTCCCTGCTCCTGCCAACCTAGCAGTTCGAAAGCACATCCAAGTGCAAGTAGATAAATAGGTACCACTCCGGCTTTGGCCCTCGGCCCTTGGCCAATAAAGCAAGATGAGTGCCGCAACCCCAGAGTCGTCCGCGACGGGACCTAATGGTCAGGGGTCCCTTTACCTTTACTTATTCATACTTATTCATATTTACCCTTTATCTACTTTTCATATTCTTAAGTCTCTAGCCTCCCCAAAGAAATTTCAATAAAATGACACGGGTCAGATAAAGATGAAATAAAGTGTTCAGTGTGTGTGTGTGTGTGTGTGATAAGAGATGCTACACATCAAAGTTAATGGGGGGATTAAATGCCTCCAGAATGATGAAACTTAAGACTACCCCTTTATTTTTATTACATATCTATTCTGAATAATGATAATAACAATGTCCCTAAGGCTCCAATACTTTGGCTACCTCATGAGAAGAGAAGACTCCCTGGAAAAGACCCTGATGTTGGGAAAGATTGAGGGCACAAGGAGAAGGGGATGACAGAGGATGAGATGGTTGGACAGTGTTCTCGAAGCTACCAGCATGAGTTTGACCAAAGTGCGGGATGCAGTGGAAGACAGGAGTGCCTGGTGTGCTCTGGTCCATGGGGTCACGAAGAATCGGACATGACTAAACGACTAAACAACAACGAGATGTACAAAGGAACACCGGAAAGTTGTTTAGTCGTGTCCGACTCTTTGTGACCCCATGGACCAGAGCACGCCAGGCACTCCTGTCTTCCACTGCCTCCCTCTCTGTTACAGCTTTATTATTTTATGTTAACACGAAGGTTAAGGAGGTAATAACCACTATATATTTTTTCATAACTCTATGAAGTCTTGAGTTCAAGGAGAAAGCACCCAGATAAGGTCTGTGAGACTCCATAAGAACCAACACAGAGATCTTTAAGGACCCCAAATACCATTCCTATGTAGCTGTACCCCTGTATGATTGAACAATATAATCCTTAAATCTGCAAGCATCTTCACACTTAATCTGGGTGTAATCTGGGTCTCATTGACTCAGCTGTGAGTCACGTTGGCTTTGTTCTGTTTAAGGACAGTATTTTTGCGGCTCTTTTATATTTTAATGAAACTGAAGTGCTTGGCAAATGCATCTATATTTGGGGCTAATTTGCCCCAATATGTGTGTCAGCAAAGTGTTGTTGTTTTACAAGAATAGACAAGGAAATGAAAGCAAGGAGAGGAAAGGTATTTATATCTGTGAGAGGGTGAAGTGAAAATAGAGATAAATTGAGGTTTTTGGGATATCCTGCTTGCCCCCTCCTCCCACCTGTTTGGAAGGATGAAGGTAGCCAACATTCATTTGACTTCCTTTATGGATGGTGTACGGAGCACGCTGCAATTCTCTTTGCTAATACAGCCCCATTTATGGACAAAACAATTCCTCTCTCATCTAATCTTGTTTTTTTGTTTTTTTAATGTTCTGAAATGAATCTTTGCCCAGGCCACCTGAGGGGGTATTTAATAGGGCTTTTCAATCTATTTGTGATCTGCTATTCCCAGCTCCCCAAAGTTTCCATGTTAACAGCGGAACATCTAGGGAGCCCATATGTTGTGGGATCAAGGCAGAGCCAAAGCAAGTTGGGATGGAATTGAAAGAGAGAGAGAGAGAAAGAGTGAGAGATGGGGGAAGATAATGTGTTTGATTGAAATTGTGGGACAGAACAGCACCCACAGAGGCCTTCCTTCATCTTTTTCACCTGGGTGTCCAAGGACAGAGCAGTCTTCTCAACCTCATTTAAGTATGACGTTCCTTTTGAGGAAAAAGCACACAGTGGCGGCCTTGACATTAACTGATGCTGGTAGCATCACTGCCAGCTTTGTAATTTGGTGATTTTTTTCAACTGACAGTCAAATAAAAACTCCAGTATAATTTTATCATGATTGCGTCATGTCATACTAATAGCTGGAAAGACCCCCGCAAAGGCCTTGCAATGCAAATCGAAACCTCAGATTGTTTTAAACTCGACGCAACAACAACAATTTATTATTTATACCCCGCCCATCTGGCTGGACTTCCCCAGCCACTCTCGGCGGCTTCCAACAAAATATTAAAATACAGTAATGCATCAAACATTAAATGCTTCCCCAAACAGGGCTGCCTTCAGATGTCTTCTAAAAGTCTGGTAGTTGTTGCTCTCTTTGACATCTGGTGGGAGGGCGTTCCACAGGGCGGGTGCCACTACCAAGAAGGCCCTCTGCCTGCTTCCTTGTAACTTGGCTTCTCGCACTTAGGGAACCACCAGAAAGCCCTCGGCGCTGGGTCTCAGTTTCTGGGTAGAACGATGGGGGTGGAGACACTCCTTCAGGTATATAGGGCAGAGGCCATTTAGGGCTTTAAAGGTCAGCACCAACACTTTGAATTGTGCTCAGAAACGTACTGGGAGCCAATGTAGGTCTTTCAAGACCGGTGTTATGTGGTCTTGGTGGCTGCTCCCAGTCACCAGTCTAGCTGCCGCATTCTGGATTAGTTGTAATTTTTGGGCAGCCTCAAAGTGGCACTGCAGCCAAGACAACCGCCTGAGGATCACAGAGATATAGAATTGTAGAGTTGGAAGGGTTACAAAGGGTCATCTAGTCTAACCCCTTGCAATGCAGGAATCTCAGCTAAAGCATCTATGACAGATGCTTTAGCTGAGATTTCTGCATTGCAAGGGGTTAGACTAGATGACCCTTGGTAACCCTCCGATTAAAAAGGAGAGTCCACCCACAAGGATGTCCATTCCGCTGTCTAATAGATCTTACAGTCAGAAAGTTCTTCCTGATGTTTAGTCGGAATCTCCATTTTTGTAACTGGAATCCATTGGTTCGAGTCCTACCCTCCAGAGCAGGAGAAAACAAGCTTGCTCCATCTTCCATGTGACAGCCCTTCAGATATTTGAAGATGGCTATCATATCTTGTCTCAGTATCCTCATTTCCAGGCTAAACATGCCTAGCTTCTCAGTTGAGTTTCAATGCATGGGACACCCCAACTGTACTGAGTAGAGAGGTGGTGTCTGCCTAAACTGCCTACATCATTTTTGCCTAATGGTAGGGCTGGCCACATGGAAGAGAAACCCTCCTGGACACAACCTATCAATAGCAGTCCACCACCTTCCATTGTTGAACAACTCTTACTGTCAGAAAGTTCTCCTGAATGTTGAGCTGGAATCTCCTTTCTTTTTAATTTGAATCCATTGGTTTGAGTCCTACCCCCCAGAACAGGTGGGAAAAAAGCTGGCTCCCTCTTCCATGTGACAGCCCTTGAGATCTTTGAAGATGGCTATCATATCTCCTCTCAGTATTCTCATTTCCAGGCTAAACATGCTCAGCTCCTTCAACCGTTCCTCATAAGGCTTGATTTCCAGACCTTTGATCATGGTTGCCCTCCTCTGTGTATATTCCAGCTTGCCAATATCCTTCTTAAATTTTGGTGCCCAGAACTGAACACAGTACTCCAGGTGTAGTCGGACCCATGACACCAAAACTGCGACAATGATGGCTACAGCTTTGAAAAAATAGAGTCCTACTGTTGATGAGAAGGACGTTGGCAGCTTGCAGGTTCACCCTTAGTAAGGAATGGATGTTGTTGGTGTTTAGTCATTTAGTCGTGTCCGACTCTTCGTGACCCCATGGACCAGAGCATTCCAGGCACTCCTGTCTTCCACCGCCTCCCGCAGTTTAGTCAAACTCATGTTTGTAGCTTCAAGAACACTGTCCAACCATCTTATCCTCTGTCGTCCCCTTCTCCTTGTGCCCTCAGTCTTTCCCAACATCAGGGTCTTTTCCAGGACATCTTCTCTTCTCATGAGGTGGCCAAAGTATTGGAGCCTCAGCTTCACGATCTGTCCTTCCAGTGAGCACTCAGGGCTGATTTCCTTAAGAATGGATAGGTTTGATCTTCTTGCAGTCCAAAGCATCGATTCTTCGGCGATCAGCCTTCTTTATGGTCCAGCTCTCACTTCCATACATCACTACTGGGAAAACCATAGCTTTAACTATACGGACCTTTGTTGGCAAGGTGATGTCTCTGCTTTTTAAGATGCTGTCTAGGTTTGTCATTGCATTTCTCCCAAGACACAGGCGTCTTTTAATTTTGTGGCTGCTGTCACCATCTGCAGTGATCATGGAGCCCAAGAAAGTAAAATCTCTCACTGCCTCCATTTCTTCCCCTTCTATTTGCCAGGAGGAATGGATATGGATGTCCTTAAGACTGACTGGATGTCCTTAAGACTGGTTGGTCTCTGGGATTTATATCTATGCTACAAAAGGTGCAAATATGGTGTGAGATTCTGTGTCTCAGGTTTTTCCCCAGCTTGAGGCTGACTATGGATAGATCTCCCTGGAGGAGAGGAGGAATGGGAACTGTAGCTCTACATGGCGAGAGATCTTTAACTACAGTGGAATTAGTTGAAGCTGCCTGAACAATGGACATGAAAGGAAGCAATTCAAAGGACATGGAGTTGGATTCAATTTGGAAGAAGATGTGAGACTTTCAATTAGCACATTTTATGTGAGATTTAAGAAGAAAATATTCAGGAATGGTATTTATTTAGCCCGCAGCCAAAGTCCATTACGGAGAATTATTCTTAATTAGAGCCGTGTGAGGTTGGGAATACCCCCTTGCGTCTCTATCGCCTCACCTACCAAAAGCGCCATCCTCTTTGTCTGTGCCTCTGGCATTTGGGAAGAAGATGATGAAAGAATAATTTAAGTAAGATAAGTCAACCATGGGGGGGGGGGGGAGAAGAGTAGAAATATTTGCTTTACTTTGTGTGTCTCATATTCATAGCGTAATCGGAAGGGCACCATCAAAGGGTCTGAGCCTAAGGGAGATGCTCCCTTTGGGGAAACCAATAAGGACTCAGAGTGGATTCAGAAAATGGAGGCAAGTCTTGCATGAGCCATAGCCAACATATAGCAGAAAGTCAGCCATCCAATGATTTTTAGATTGCCAGTCTACCTCTGATTTAGATTTAGATTTTATATGTGTACAGTGATGCCTTGGTTTTCAAACGCCTTGGTACTCAAACATCTTGGTTCTCAAATGTTGAAAACCCGGAAGTAAGTGTTCCGGTTTTCAAACGTTTTTCGGAAGCTGAATGTCTGATGCGGCTGTCAGGTATTGTTTCCTGGATGCCTGGGCCAATATAAGCTGTGTCTTGGCTTTCAAACATTTCAGAAGTCAAACGGACTTACAGAACAGTTTAAGTTTGGTGCTTTTGTTTTTGCTATTTATTTCGCTTTTTTTGTTTTTGAGGCTTTTTTGGTTAATTTGTTTTTGTGACTGTGTGGAACCCAGTTCAGCTACTGATTGACTGACTGATTGATTGATTGTGTGACTGCGGAAATGGATAAAAGCTCCCCCCCCCCCCCGGAACAATGTGCAAACAAAAAACACAGCTCTCTTTTGAAATTGGTTCTTCTTAAATTTTGCAATGCAGTTCCCCAGTCCAAAATTTTAAAAACATGAAAATTGTGAAACTGTGAATATCAGGGTGTTATCTGCATAAAAAGCATGCATTTTTATAAAACAACAACAACATGCAAATGCATCTTACGCTAGACAAAATTGCTTGAAAAATGTGTGTATTAGGCTTTGGGCGAGACACTTTTAAAAAATAAAACAAGATAGAATCACAAACTGTTGCAGAAATTTGCAAACTGAATTTAAGACTGGGGAGGGAAATGCGATACTGAGAGAAACAAAAATGGGCCGATTAGGTAAATGAAGGTAAATGAAACTCAAGCAAACATTTCTAATTCAGATAACACCTTCAAGCACTGAAATCTATATTCTCTTAAACAATCAACATTTGGGTGTTCTATGATTTGCTACAGAAAAGAAAGAAAGAAAGAAAGAAAGAAAGAAAGAAAGAAAGAAAGAAAGAAAGAAAGAAAGAAAGAGTAACTTTGAGATTGAGCAAAGAATTACATTACTTTACAATTTTATCAATATAAGTTTTGAGCAGGGAATTGTGCCAAACCAGGGGCTCAGAGCCAGGTCTCTTGCCACACACTGATTCCTTTACATTTATTTAACTGCACCACTCAGGGCAGCTTATAGCACACAAAATTTCAATGACGTTAAAGAAGAATCAATTGAAAAATAAATACGGAGTCAGCAGCTAAAAGGATAATGCTACTAAAGGAAACATTGCTTCGTAAAAGAATGTGTGCCAGAATGAAATGCTTTTCCATAGCCAGTGGAAATTAGTGAGCGGGTGGGTGCAGCTACTGGAAAGGCCCTCTCTCTTATCCCACACAGAAGGGCTTGAATCCTAAGTGAGACACAGAGAAGTAGGATTCCAGGCCAATGGCCCATGTTCTTCAGCATCCTATTCCTGAATGTTCACCTGAAGCAAAATGTGAAACAAACATGGGGATTCCTCAGGCAAAACATCCGAGAACGTTCTTGTGATGCCAAAGGTGTTTCAACTAGTCAATTTCCTTCAGGAGGTTGTTAAGTATAGTAGTTTAATCCACTGAAAATTTGTGAATGCTTGTATGCATTGCTATGTGTTTAAATTTGATTGGTTGGTAACAGAATTCTAGAGAGTTCTCTAGTAGTTCTCATGTGATTGGCTAACATTCATCACCTGGGAGGTATCGAGTGAAGGGCACACTCCATTTCGTGTGAAGGAAGATGGCTGTGTTTTAGACTCTACTGTGAACACTGCTAAGTTGAATAGAGCATTGGAGTGCTTCTTCTCTGCTTGAAAAAGAGCAAAGCTGTAGGAGAAGTGGAGCTACATGGCATGGCCTAACTGAGATACAGAATGCTGAGTGCTGAGCTCTGGAAAGAGAGGACAATACAGTCATTTGGAAGTTTTAAGAAGAGACTGTAGTCCCATGCTTGAACAAGCACGTGGCTGCAAATACTGTGATTTAATTCACCTATAAGTAAAGTTTTTGAATGTTAGTCTTGTTTGGCTTTCGAAAGAAGGGTGTCAGTCATATATATGATTTGAGCTTCTTAGCTGTGATTTCGCTACTCTTTCATCAACAGAGGTGACAGAAGTGTCTACAAAGACACCCGTACATAACATTTTAGAAACGAGCTACCTTTTTTGTTTCCCAGAAAATGAGTCCTAACGTTAGAGGAGCACGGTTTTAAATTCCTCCTTCAATAATTGAGAACACAAACCAAAAATAGCCTCTTTCTTGTACTTTTTTTTTAAAAAAAAGCTTAAAACTTTCTGCAAAAACCATTTGGAGAAGGTGCAAGTGCTCCTATTGAAGAATGAGCCTATTCCCTCGGGGACCCTGGGAAATGGCAGGTCCCTTGTCTCCCTTAGCGATTTCAGCAGAAGCGTTGTAAAAGAGGTGAAGGTCAGGGGGAAGAGAAGCACTGAGCGTTTTCTGTTCCATGTAAAACATAAAGGTTGCTAATATGAAGTCAGCAACGGAGCTGGTGTTAATTTTTACTCTCTCTCTTTCTCTCTCTCTTTACAGTTCTGACATCATATTCCTGCCGGGTGACTTCATGGCTTCAAAGGTGTTGTGAGGGTCAATTCTGGGCAGCTTCATAGAGCTTGCTTTTTCTCCTCTTTCCACTCTGCGAAATGAAGTTGAAGGGTGAGTTTTCGCCGTCGCCGTTCAGATGAATTCTTAAGTGTTTAGTAAGTGCTAGTCCACCTTGTGAATAACACCTTGTAAAACCGTATCCCGGCCTGAAGGGGCACCTTTCAGAAGTCGGGGAGGTTAGGAATACAGTTGTAACTACAGAGACAGTCTGAGCTGAACCAGGAATGCCTTATTTGTTTTTTCCACGGCCCCTTCATGGCTTCCTCCAGACGTCCCAACCTGACAGCTACACCTATTTATAACAGCCCCCCCCCTTGGAGCTGACTCTGTCCACATCCATAAACATGGGCAACCAGAAAGGAACAAACAGATTCACTAATATTGAGTCACACAGCAGCAGTGTTCCCCTCACTTCAGATAGATGGAACACTTAGTCCTTTTCTGGCATTCCTTTTCACTGTTCAGAAATCCAGTCGTCCTCCTCATTAGTTCCCACCATGCCTCCAACTCATAGAGGGCGACTTGGGTGAAGTGGGGAGTCTCCTGAATCCATTGAGGGTTCCCATTTATTTTATTATCCTGGAAAATCAGGATCGATAGCTGCAGACCCTCCATGTGTCGCTATTTTCCAGGGACAGTTCCGGATTTACAGAAGCTCTTCCGGTTTCTGATTTCATTCCTGGAATGTCCCGCTTTTCCTTGTTGTTGTTGTTTAGCAGTTTAGTCGTGTCCGACTCTTTGTGACCCCCATGGACCAGAGCACGCCAGGCCCTCCTGTCTTCCACTGTCTCCTGTAGTTTGGTCAAACTCATGTTCGTAGCTTCGAGAACACTGTCCAACCATTTCATCCTCTGTCGTCCCCTTCTCCTTGTGCCCTCAATCTTTCCCAGCATCAGGGTCTTTTCCAGGGAGTCTTCTCTTCTCATGAGGTGGCCAAAGTATTGGAGCCTCAGCTTCAGGAGCTGTCCTTCCAGTTAGCACTCAGGGCTGATTTCCTTCATAATGGATAGGTTTGATCTTCCTGCACTCCTTGGGACTCTCCTTTTCCTTAGGATATCCCTATTTTCATCGGAGAAATGTTGGACAGTATGGGGTTATGTGACCCCCAAGCCAAGGAGATAAGTAACTGTAGAACCTTTAGAAGACATCTGAAGGCAGCTGTGTATAGGGAAGTTTTTATTGTTTAATGTTTTATTATATATTTATATATGTTGGAAGCCACCCAGAGTGGCAGGGGCAAGCCAGTGAGATGGGCAGGATATAAATAACAATAACAATAGTAGAAGGTCCCTATTTTCATCAGAGAAATGTTGGAAGGTATGTAGCTGCTAGTCACAATGGCAATTTTCCACCTCCACTGTCGGAGGCAGTATACTGGGGATCACTGTTGCTGGGAATGGCAGGTGGGAGAGAGTTGATGTTGCATTCAGTTCCTGCTTACAGGCTTCCTATAGGCATCTGGTTAGCCATGGTGGGGGGCGGGGGGGGGGGACTGGATTCATTTGGCCTGATCTAGCAAGGCATTATATTGCTGCATATTGCAATTTCCATGAAAAAAATATCAAAGAAGGTTGCTGCAATTAAAATACAAAGAGAACAATACAAAAATTAAAGCAGATCCCCAGCTGACTTTTACGGAGCATGTTTTCCTTAATTGTTTGCATAAGCCTGGCAGCGAAGACAAGTCTGCGGCAAATGCCCAAAAGACAACATTGAAGGCCAGGCCCAGCCCTCAGATGATGGAAGCTCCCAAGGCACTGTCACCGTGGGCGTCCCCACCCACCCCAAATGCCTCCGCATTTCAAGTGAAATCTCACAAGATCTTGCAGAGTGCAGGAGATTTCGGTGCGATCGCGCTGGAAATCTACAAGCGGCGGAGAAAGCTCTTCCCAGTTTGCTTCAAGCGGTGAAATGGAAAATGGTGCGCTGCTGAGGGCAATGGCAGAAACTGTCAGAAGCATAGGTGCCAACTCTTATGGGGCCAACTCTTTTGCTTACCCCCAATAATTTTTTGGAGAAGCCAGGACCCCCCACCCAAAGTTGAAGAAAAAAACTAGGAGGCAGAGAAGGCCAAGTGTTGAGCCAAGAGCAGCACACCTTCAGTGGCCAGTTCTTCCTCCTCCTCCTCCAGCTGCATAGGGAGAAGCCCCCAGCCAGTGGCAGGAGGGAGAGGAGGAGAAGGAGGCTGAGTGTCGGAGAAGAGGAACCACTGGCCATCAAAGCCGTGCTGCCCCAACATTCAGCTCTGCCCCCTGGCTCTTCCCGATGCCCTGACATTGCATGTGACTTCACATGCCCATCATCGGGGACCCCCAATCTCCTTCACAAGTTGGAGCCTCTGGTTATAAGTGCACACCACAAGAGTAGACCAATGACACCAAAGGCTCAATGTTAGGTTGGTGTCCAAGGTGCCACACTAACTTGGCACTGCAACCAATAATGCTTCTACAGATGATCGTAGTCATCAAGCTGGTGTCAGTGTTGATCTTGAGAGCTCAAGAGGAAGGAGGATGGGAGCAAAAATAGAATTCATAGTCTCTGCCTGTCATTGGCTCCAGGTTCCCTTGTCGTTGGATCTAGCTCCACCTACTCTTGGTCTCCCTGCCTTCTGTCCTACTAGTCCAAACAGGCACCTGCCACCAGTGCCCGGGGCAGTGAGTTCCACAGGTTCGCCGAATTCTGCATAAAGGATGTTGCAGATGCTCCCTTATGTTTTCTTCAGGTCTCCATTCAGGCATCCCCACTCCCCAGCCAGCATGGTGTAGTGGTTAAGAGTGGTGGACTCATAATCTGGTGAACCGGGTTCGCGTCTCCACTCCTCCACATGCAGCTGCTGGGTGACCTTGGGCTAGTCACACTTCTCTGAAGTCTCTCAGCCTCACTCACCTCACAGAGTGCTTGTTGTGGGGGAGGAAGGGAAAGGAGATTGTTAGCCGCTTTGAGACTCCTTAGGGTAGTGATCAAGCAGGATATCAAATCCAAACTCCTCCTCCTCCTTCAGTCCCACCACTGTCATTTTCACCTCTCGGCTGCTGCCAATTCCAACTGCAGAGGCTCGTTGCGGAGGCTCTTAAATAAGCCACCCGCACCCCCCAGCTTAAGCGAGCGAATAAAGAACAAGGGGAGGGAGGGAAAACAACCTTTCTGGAGCATGAATTACCTCTCTCACCTCTAGGGATGTGATTATTCTTGGCAGACTGCTCTTGTGAAGCTGCTGTCCACACAGCTGTCAACAGCTTGCTCTCAAGCCGACAGAGCTGCGGAGGGAGCAGCTTCAAACGCGGAGGTGCCCTTCCCTGCCGGCGGTAATCTTTGCTAAAGAGGAAGGTGTCATGCAGACAATCCTCCTCTCCAACAATTTTGCAGCGCTGCACCCAGCCATGGGCAACTTTGCTGGTCCCTGGGGCACTTGATTGGGGCGGCACATGAGTGCACTGCACACAGAGAGAGAGAGCAGGAAAGAGAAGCCACATGGCAAGATGTCAGCAATCCCATCATGCCGCTCTGCTCAGCTGATTAGTGCTGGGAAGGGTTGCCAATCAGCACACTCCTCAGCTACTCCCAGTACCAATCAGCTGAGCAGGGGGGGGAGGGATCACCGCCCACCACCCTTGCTGATTGGTGTAGACAATCATAGAGTCATAGAAGTGCAGAGTTGAAAGGGATTCTGAGGGTCATCTAACAGGGATCATCCTCCCCTTAGCCCAGTGGTTCTCAACCTTTGGGTCCCCAGATGTTGTTGGACTACAACTCCCATCATCCCTGAGCTCTGGTCTTGCTAGCTAGGGGTGATGGGAGTTGTAGTTCAACAACATCTGGGGACCCACAGGTTGACAAAGGCTGCCATAGCCAATCCAAGAGTTATTTCCTGGGCAGCACAGAGAGCACAAGGCTAATAAGGAGGAAGGCATGCAGCAGGAATGACTCTCCTCCCTGGTCAACTGTACTCCTCCCTGGTCAACAGCCTCCCAACTATTTGGGTTGCAGAGACCCTGCTTTTTGGGGGGGTCAGCTGCATGACACCATCTCACCCACCCAGACACTCCTGACAAAAGAGGAACCAAAGGTGAATCTATTGTCATATCAGTGGTGGATCATCATCATCATCATCATCATCATCATCATCATCATCATCATCATTTTATTTGTATGCAGCCTTTCCAGAGTTGAAAACAATGCTCAAGGCAGCTTACAACATGACAAGATTTACATAATTACAAACATAACAGAAGTCATAAACAATAAATAAAACACATTAAAAAGTACACAACCAAAGGAATACATCAAAGGAATACTTCTAAATTTATGTGGAAAAAGTAGAATTTCTTACAGATATTGAGTGAATCCAGAAAATGATTAGAGTGAAAAGAGAGTAAAGTCAAAATAGAAGAAGAGATTAAAGAAATAATGAAATGTGTTTAAGCTAGTTGGAAAAATAAAGTAGCGTAACAAGAACGGCTGGAAGTCAAGTCACTTGGTGGGTCTCTGTGTGGGGTAGGTGTGTAGGTATGTTGATATGTACAGTATAGGTAGGTATTATATAGAGTAATGTAGGTAAGTTTTATGTTATGAAAATAAGGTAGTGTGTTGTGTATGTGTATTGTGTAAATGTATATGTATGCGTTTTATATGTTAATAAAATTTAAATACATAAAAATTAAGAAAAAACAAAAACACACACCAAAAAAGTAATAAACAATAAATAAACCACATAAAAATACACAACCAAATGGAAAACCATTTCCACATAAATCAAAATCTAAAACTAAGAATACAGCATTAATATCACAGTTTAAGATGACATAGGTTAAAAGAAAAACAAAGAGTTGCGCAGCTAAAATTCGAAAAGTGTGGGTTTGGAATGATATCTGCAATTCAGCTTGCCTATAGTTTTGGAATGTGTCAATTAGGTTGTATCGTATAAAAATGTGAGCCAAACCAAATTCTACCTCCATTCCCAATGGCAGTGGTGGAGCTAGCAGCTCGGACACCCAGAGCAGGGTGCACCTGGGGGTGGAGCGATGTGCCCACGGGGGTGGGTCGATCTGCCCACAGCAGCAATTGTCACGGCGGCGCGATCCTCCTGGCGGGGGCTGATCGTGGCACAATAATAATAATAATTTATTATTATTTATAATTTATTATTTGTACCCCGCCCATCTGGCATTAAAACTTCCCTGAAGATGTCTTCTGAATTAAAACACATTAAAAACTTCCCTGAAGATGTCTTCTGAATGTCAGGTAGTTGTTTATCTCTTTGACATCTGAAGGGAGGGCATTCCACAGGGCGGGCGCCACTACCGAGAAGGCCCTCTGTCTGGTTCCCTGTAACCTCACTTCTTGCAATGAGGGAACCGCCAGAAGGCCCTCGGTGCTGGATCTCAGTGTCCGGGCAGAACGATGGGGGTGGAGACGCTCCTTCAAGTATACAGGACCGAGGCTGTTTAGGGCTTTAAAGGTCAACACCAACACTTTGAATTGTGCTCGGAAACGTACTGGGAGCCAATGCAGATCTCTCAGGACCGGTGTTATGTGGTCCCGGCAGCCACTCCCAGTCACCAGTCTGGCTGCCGCATTCTGGATTAATTGCAGTTTCCGGGTCACCCCACGTAGAGCACATTGCAGTAGTCCAAGCGGGAGATAACTAGAGCATGCACCACTCTGGCAAGACAGTCCGCAGGCAGGTAGGATCTCAGCCTGCGTACCAGATGGAGCTGGTAGACAGCCGCCCTGGACACCCAGGGTGGATTTTGTGACCACCCCCCCCCCAGGATGAGACATGGGGCGGCCTGCCCCCACTGCACCCCCCTTCCCACACCCCTGCCCAGTGGAAAGATATGCCCTGTGCAATCTGCTGGTACCGAATGGATCCATGTTTGTCCAACTATAAGCAGTTTCCTCTGCCTCCAATGTCCTCACTTCACTGGTTTTCTTTTTCCTTTTGCAAGCGGGGAGGGCAAATGGGATCAGCAGACATTTGGGGGTCTGGGGTATATGGAAGAAGCAGCAGAACGTATCTCCCTTTCAGAAGCCGACATTTCTGAGATCAGAAACAGCTGCGTCTCCTTTAATGCTGTCCCAGGACTTGTATGCCTGTGACGTCACACACAGCAATCAAACCCTGGACCCTTCACATTTACTAGCAATATGCTTCAAACTTTAGGGATTGGGTTACCAATATATGTGTGCCGCGATTTGCTCCTGAATGGAAACAGCAACCAGAGGTCTCCTGCTGTCTTTGTTCTTTTGTAGGGACTCAAGAAAGGGCCATAAATGCATTCCCCCCCCTCCCCAGCCAAAAAAAAAAGCAGCTCATTTTTATTTTATCTCCCTGCTTTATTTTATTTTTAAGCCTGCAACCATGGGGTGGGGGAGAGTAAATAAATGAGCAGGCCTCCGTTCGGTTTTACGATGTGTCTCGTCCACTTTCCCCCCTCCCTCCTTCCAAAAAAAAAAAAAAGAGAGAGAGAGAGAGAGAGAGAGAGGAAAGAATTCAAGATCAGAACAGTAACAGGGGCCAAGTAGGAGGAGCTGAGGGGAGGGGGAGAGTTTGTATTCTAATTTCAAACTGCAGGAGTCCCAGGTGTATTGTCTTGGGTTTCCTGTAATTTACTCGCAGAATAAGCAGTCTGGAGGAAAATGTTTGCAGCACTGTACATGCGTATTAATTACACAGCAGGATAAAATGATTTCTTTGTGATGGAAAAGGTAAGCGATTTACAGGGGAAAGGGGGGGGGGTGGAGTAGTGGCTTTCTACAGTTGCTGACAGACAATCTCACATCTGGAAGATTGGGGCTCTCTCTTCAACTCAAGCACCCACTGAATATTCTGGGGTGTATTTGACTGCTCCACAACTTCCAAATGCAATGGCGAACTCCAAGACAGAGCAAACAAATTGCATCATGCGACTTCTTTCTAAAGGCTTCCCTTGTGGCCAGAGAACAGCTGACTCTCCAGATATTGTTCGCCTACATTTTCAGTCACCCCCCTGACAACAGATGATGATGCTTGGTCTGATGGGAGTTGTAGTCCAACAATTTCTGAAGGGCCGAAGGTTCCTTGCTTTGGGACAAGAGGAGCCCATTTGTTGCTCTGCAGAGGTTGCAGAACTCTAGATCCCATCATCCCCAACTGTTGGCCATGTTGCCTGGGGATGATGGGCATCAGAGTCCAGCCGCATCTGGAGGGCATCCATGCATTGTGAGCAAGGTTGCCCAGAGAGCACCTTTGCCCCTTCCGCTTTGCCCATTCAAAACTCCCTTAAATCTTCAGCAAAATATATTGTTGTTTCTGAGAAAAAGCAAAGCAAGGAGGACCCATGTTGCTGAGGAGTTCTGATGCTGCCATCACCTTGTGCTGGTGGGTCAGCAACCTGGGAGAAGTAGAAAGCGGCTGGTCTGGTCTCAGGTGGCACTATGTCTCCTACTGACCCTAATGGGAAGCAGTGCCCTGACTCGCAGCCAATTTTGTTTGCCTTCAGTTATGTCACCACATTGCCAAATTTGATTGGTTGAAAAAATATTGTGACATCATATTCACCGGACAATTGGGTTGGAGGCTGCAATGCTTCTGAACACCACCAGCTTTTTATTCCACAGGAGGGGAGAAGGCTCTTGTGGGTTTCCCACAGGAATCTAGTTGGTGACTGTGAGAACAGGATCCTGGACCTAATGGGCCACTGGTCTGATCCAGGAGGCTCTTCTCATGTTCTTATGGTCTTAATTCCTAACTGGCTACCATTGAGTTTCCCCTTATCCGATAGATCACTACTCAAGAGGAGATGCCTCCTAACGTCTCACGAAAACCTCCACAGTGTTGCTCTTCCTTCTCCTGGTACCCCTCCAGTTTGCTGTTGATGGCCAAACATGACTACAGCCAAGCTAAAATTTCTCAGGAAATACCTATTTTTCTTTGCCAAGGTCATCCTAGGTATAACCTAACAGCTCTCAGCACCCTTAACAACAACAAAATCTCCCAGAATTCTTTGGGGCATGCCATGACTGTTGAAGGTGGCACCATAGTGCTTTAAATGTGTCGTGTGAATCTGCCCGAGAAGCAGATCACCTATAGCAAGAGCATTCCGTGCTAATGGCTTCTGGAATTGTTTCTGAAAACTCACTGGAAACCCACAGCCTTCCTAGATAGGCTCTCTGGTCCCTATTTGTTGCACTTGGCCATTTGCCCCTGCAGTGGCAACTTGGTTTGGAGATCTGGTAGCCCAGTCCCTCCCCAGAGGTCTCCTCCCTTTCTTGCAAACGTGAGAAAGGACAGCGGGTGGGAGCATCAACCCCCTCCATGCCCTCTTGTGCGCCTGCAGATTCTTTCGGGAGAAAATAGAAGCTTAATTTCGTGGAGGTGTTTTGTTGACACCCAAATGGAAAGCATGTGTCTCTTGCCTCCCTTATTGTGCTTCCAAGTAATGAAAGTATTTAAGAAGGTGCAATTATGGATTTGGCAAGCACCTGGGGTTCCTGGAACCACTTTTTCACACTGCATAAACACTTGCGCTCAGTCTGTTTATATTACGACGTGCAGGAGAACTGTCTACAGCAAATGGGTACAACCAGCATGTTCAGCCCTCTCTCTCCCCGTCTATTTATCTCTGTACTTACCTTGTGTTAATGAGTCATCGGGAGCATATGGACTGCAGTCCCTGCTTCCCCAGGAACAAACAGTGGCAGGGCTACAGAGTTATCTTCCCAATACTGGCATTGCTGCAGATAACCTGGATGGGTCCAGGCTAGGGTGGCAGTGAGGTTGGGGCTGACTGGATACAGCGTCAGTCTGGTCCTCTTGCTAGGGTAACTTGCTGCTGTTTCACCCTGGCCATAAAAACATAAGAGAAGTCTGCTGGATCAGGCCAATGGCCCATCTAGTCCAGAATCCTGTTTTTAGAGTGGCCAACCAGATCCTTGTGGGACACCTGTCAGCAGGACCCAAGCACAAGAGCACTCTCCCGTCTTGTGCTTTCCATGGGGATTGACCTAGAGCTTACACATTGTGGATACAAGATTCATCTAACACACCACACATCTCGTTCCATTCTGCCCATCTTGCCTCCAAGCCCTGCCCTCCATGAATTAGTCCAATCCTCTTTTAAAGCCATCTGACTTGGCAGCAAGAGACACGGGTGGCACTGTGGTCTAAATTGGCTTGCCGATCGGAAGGTCGGCGGTTCGAATCCCCGTGACGGGGTGAGTGCCCGTTGTTCAGTCCCAGCTCCTGCCAACCTAGCAGTTTGAAAGCACGTCAAGTGCAAGTAGATAAATAGGTACCGCTCCAGTGGGAAGGTAAACGGCGTTTCTGTGTGATGCTCTGGTTCGTCAGAAGCGGCTTAGTCATGCTGGCCACATGACCCGGAAGCTGTCTGCGGACAAATGCCGGCTCCCTCGGCCAGTAAAGCGAAATGAGCACCACAACCCCAGAGTCATCCGCGACTGGACCTAACAGTCAGGAGACCTTTTCCTTTAAGTTGGCAGCATCCTGGAGTGACTTCTATTGTTTAAATATGCACCCCTTTTAGGAAATGGTGGTGAGTCAGGGGTCTAGAAATTGGGGTGTGCCCACAGCTCAGGGGTAGACCACCCGACTTTCATGCAGAAGGTTCCAGATCCAATCCCTGAGATCCCCAGGAAAATTGCAAATGCCCCACATCTGAAACCCCAGAGAGCCACCCAGTGAGGACAATGCTGAGCTAGTTGGACCAATGGTCTGAACCAGGCAGCGAACCAGGCAGAGGGCCTTCTCAGTAGTGGCACCTGCCCTGTGGAACGCCCTCCCACCAGATGTCAAAGAGAACAACTACCAGACTTTTAGACAACATCTGAAGGCAGCCCTGTTTAGGGAAACTTTTAATGTTTGATACATTACTATATTTTAATATTTTGTTGGAAGCCACCCAGAGTGGCTAGGGAAGCCCAGCCAGATGGGCGGGGTATAATTAATAAATTATTATTATTATTATTATTATTATTATTATTATTATTATTAGGCAGATTCCTAATGTTTCTATTTGACTTCCTCTGTTTCTATTTTAAAACTCTTCCTCCAGAACAGCGATGTGGTGTGTGGGTAGGTGTGCGTTGGCTTTCCGGGGAAGGCGCAAGAAACCGGTTTCCAGCTCCAGTTTCCCACTGTAATATCAACTGCACCGCAATTGCTGTTTTGCTTTTTAATGTCCTTAAACAGGCATTTATCCTCTTGAGCCACTGCCTGGCTTCTACCCCCGCAAGGCAAGGCGAGGCAAGGCAAAGCAAGTGAGGCCTGCAAGGCAGAGACAGGCAAGGCTGCCTTTTGTGGAGATGCCACTATGGCTGCCTACCAAGCTGGCTCCACCCTCGCCCTCCTTATTAATGCCACTTTCCATATGGTGGCACTTGCACTTGCTGGCTCCCTCAGGTTGCTGCGAGCAGCCGACACATTGATTTCTGCGGGTTTCCGTGCCAGAGCCATTCCGGGTGGCAAGGGGCCATTCTTTGACTTCTCTCTCTCTCTCTCTCTCTCTCGCTTCCCGCTCGCACTCGATGCTGCTGTGTCAAACTCAACACCTTCCCCAACACTCGCCTCTTCCTCCTTCATAACAAAAGCACTCATCACCTCCTCCTCCTCCTCCTCTCTCGAGCAATGTCAGCAGTGGCGGCAGGAGGAGGCTCGGCGGCAGCTGCGTTTGTTTTGACAGTGCCAGCTCTCTCTTTTAAAAAAAGAGAAAGAAACAAGGAAGAAAAGAAGAAGAAGGTTGGGCATTCCCTCCCTCCCCGCTCACGTATTTTCCTTTCCTTGATCTAAGTAGTGTTGGTGCTTCCTTTTGCAAGAGCAGCTTGTCTTCTGAACCCGACATGTCCACATTCTGTGACGTGCCCTTCCCCGCTTTGAATTACGCAGGTGGGGACGGCGCATTGACTTTTGTGTGTGCTGCAAAACCTCATTCCGTCCCCGTGCTCCTTTCTGAAGTCACCGCAGGGCTTTTATAGTTGTTGGAACTCTGGGGAGAAAACTCCTGCTGGTGATCTATGCAGCAGAGCTTGGTCTATTAGGGCAAGTTGTTGTTGTTTAGTCGTTTAGTCATGTCCGCCTCTTCGTGACCCTATGGACCAGGCCACCTGAGCCTCAAAGCTTGTTGGCTTTTGACAGACATCTGGTTGATCATTGTGAGAACTGAACCCCGGACTAGGTGTGCCCTGGGCCTGATTTAGCTTGGTTCCTTTTATGGTCTTAGCAACACAGTTTCACTCCCAGAAAAATGGCAGCCCCCTGTGCCCCAGGACCACCTCTGAAAGTCATGTTCTCTCAGCCCTAGCTAGCATAGATCGAGACTACAACAAAACAAGGCTCATACAATTGAACGCAACCCATGAGCCACAAGGGACACAATAAACCTCCTGTTCTTGTTGCCTGCCAGAGTTTGCGAAACAGGGTGGGGAGATTCGTGAGGTCATTAGGCATCTAGCAGGCCTTAATGCTTCACCCATCACCTCCATTCAGCCCCAAGCTGAGCTGGCTTGGTTCTGCCACGGGCCTCATTCACGGACGCCATCTCCCAGCCCTCTACTTCCCCCTCCACTGTTGTCCTTTCTGCTTCTTTAATCTGCCGCCTTTGCCGGCCAAGAGAGTGATGGAGAAGCACAGCCCTTTGGCTCTCCTCTGCTCTTCGGGTACAATTAAGCAATTCCCGAACACATATGCACATAATAAATAACCCAAACATATTCTTAGCCATAATGAGTACCTCGCCATAAAGTTAATGCGCTGTGAAACAACAGGGAAGTGGGGGGGAGAGAGAGAAAGAAAAGCTACATAGTCTGCAGCAGCTGCCGCTGATTTCATCTCTGGTCCTCTGCAGAAGTCCTGGCCAAACCAGCAGAAGCTTGCAAAAACAGGGAGGGTTCCAAGCACCTGGCAGGCGTCCATGCGTGGTTGGTGGGCTGCGCTTGGCTTGACTTGGCCGGTCGCACATTCTGCATGCCTGCTCTGGCTCATCTGTGCATGGCGTGTCTCTAATTCGGCGCTGCAATGAGAAATGGAGGAAATGACCTCTTGACTTCCAAAGACGGCAACTGAGCCAAGCCTTGTGCATGGGGAGGGGGGAGTGCAGACTTATGGTTCACAGGGGAATGTTACCTGGGCAGTAGAAGAAGAGCTCTGCTGGGTTAGGTCAAGGGTCCATTTGTTCTGGCATCCTGTTCTCACAGTGGCCAACTGAATACCTCTGGGGAGCAACAGCATTCTGCCCAACTGTGATTGCCACCAACTGATTCCATACTGTCCAACACAACATTGCCCAAATCTGGGAGGCCATCTTCCGGTTCTGAAATCCCACACAAGATCATGGACCCAGGAAAAGCACTTTTCTAGGCATGGCACCCTAAACAGCATTGTTTGGGATGCTGTGCGAGATCGCACAGCAAAGTGCTTTTGTGGGGACAAAATCTTGGTCTGAAATTGCGAGAGAGCAAGGCACCCCCAAAGGCCACCTTAATCTCGCAGGAAAAAACAGGATGTCCAGGCAGTTGATTCTGGTATTCAGAGCCATGCTACATTTGACAGCAGGTCTAGAACATAGCCTTCATGGCTAGTAGCCATTGACAGCCTTAAGCTCCAACGTATTTGTGTTGCATGCAAAAGGGCCAAGGTTCAATTCCTGGTATCTTCAACATTGCCAGGAAAAGTATATTTTTGACATCAAATAAATGCTGGGGTCAACATGAATGTTTCTAACACCCTCCTGAATGCAAATAATGAGGGAGATCAGTGTACCTCACAAGGGAGGGACTTTCATAAATGGGGAGCCACTCTGGAGAAGACCCTGACATGGGTCACCACCAACCAGGCAGAATTCAGTGGCAACAGCACCACCAAGTCACTTCCTGCTAATCTTAGGACGCACGCACTATATTTTCCCACTAGCCTGGGATGTTCAGATCTTCATTGCCCTCTCACAGGGAAGTCCAGTCATATGTCAAATGAATCAGAGGTGAAGGTTCAATCCAAACTTCCTGGTATTTATGGCAGCTTCCAGCCATTACGAAATTCCAAACTTTGAATCAAAAGATGAACTTGACGGACCTTTGCATCTCCCGTACCCACAAAACCTTCCACCTGCAACGTCAATGTTATTAGGAATACAGCAGATTTCTGAACATAAAAAGAAAATATCGTCTCCCTTAATGCCATCATCATTTTTAGAAAAAGCAATTGATGTCGCCTGGAGCAGTGGCTATGAAGTCCAATTATGCCATATTTCATTCAAGTGTCAAAAATTGGAATAATAATCCCGAGCCATAAGTAGTCCCCTATACCGAATGAGGGTACCATCTTCTTTTGTTTGGGACTCATCATTTTCATAAATTCATGCTTGGAGCATGCCCTATTCTAAGTTCCTTCAAGGACTATCTTGTTTGCTATTGTTTTCTGTTCCTTACAATTCACTTCCCTCTGTACTTTTCCTGATGTTGACAACTGCTCACTGAGCTTCCATATGCTCGCTGCATCAGATGGTCAATCATTTGTGAATTACCTACCCAACTAAATATCTGAAGGAGAGCAGTGGCATTTGTCTGCGGATGCTGTTTTCAAGAGACATGGAAGACACCAGATCAAGTGCACAGCAATAACTACATCCTCAGAATACAGGCGTGATAAGTGGAGATGGGTGAGAAAATTGATTTGGTTCACGTTTGCATTTGAACCTGCCTAATTTGCACTCCTTGGAATAATATGTGAATTGAAATTTGCACTTCTCTGAATTTTGCAATTCAGTTTTCTAACCTAAAAATGTACCTTAAAATGCATATACAGTGGTACCTCGGGTTAAGTACTTAATTCGTTCCAGAGGCCCGTTCTTAACCTGAAACTGTTCTTAACCTGAAGCACCACTTTAGCTAATGGGGCCTCCTGCTGCCGCTGTGCCGCCGGAGCACGATTTCTGTTCTCATCCTGAAGCAAACTTCTTAACCTGAAGCACTATTTCTGGGTTAGCAGAGTCTGTAACCTGAAGCGTATGTAACCTGAAGCATATGTAACCCGAGGTATGGATAAAAGTACATAGGCAACCAAGATGATAAGGGTCTGGAAACCAAGACTTATTAGGAGCGGCTAAGGGAGTTGGGAATGTTTAGCCTGGAAGAGACCATATGGTAAAAAGGTAAAGGGACCCCTGACCATTAGGTCCAGTTGTGACCGACTCTGGGGTTGCAGCGCTCATCTCACTTTATTGGCCGAGGGAGCCGGCGTTTGTCCGCAGACAGCTTCCGGGTCATGTGGCCAGCATGACTAAGCCGCTTCTGGCAAACCAGAGCAGCACACGGAAACGCCGTTTACCTTCCCGCTGGAATTATCTTCCTATTTATCTACTTGCACTTTGTGCTTTTGAACTGCTAGGTTGGCAGGAGCTGGGACCAAACAGCGGGAGCTCACCCCGTTGCAGGGATTCGAACTGCCAACCTTCTGATCGGCAAGTCCTAGGCTCTGTGGTTTAGCCCACAGCGCCACCCGCGTCCCTTGAACATATGGTAGCCATCTTCAAATATCTGAAGGGCCACGTGGAAGATGGAGCAACCTTGTTTTCTGCTACCCTAGGGGGTACGACCCAAACCAGTGTATTCAAATGACAAGAAAGGAGATTTTGACTAAGCATCAGGGAGAACTTTATGATGGTAAGAGTTTTTTGGAAGTGGAACCAACTGCCTTGAAAAGTGGTGGAGTCTCCTTCCTTGGATGTTTTTAAACAGAGATTGCATGGCCATCTTTTCGGGATTATTTCGCTATGATTCATGTATTGCAGGGGATTGGGCTAGATGACTCTCAACACTACAATTCCATGATTCTGTCACATGTAAAAGAAGGGAAGTTGCTTGCAAAAATGTGTGTATTAGAAATGCTCACGAATGTTGAATTTTCATGATAACTTTTCTCCATGAAGCAAAGTGATGAAGAAATGGGTGGAACTCAATAATGAGAAAATGAGGGGAAGTTAAATGGATTTATTTGTCCATCCCCAAGGAGAAGAACCTCAGATGAAACATAGCACCCTGTGACTTTTGCAGCAAGGATCAGAGAGGAATACAATATTGCATGGCGGTGCACAATGGAAGTGTCAGGCATATCTCACCCCCATGAGATATTTTAAGCCCACCTGATTTTTCTTCCTACAAAACTCATTGGACATGTAGGGAAGTTGAAATCTGCACGTGTTTCTCTAGCCACTTCTGTGTCCAACCCCACCCACCTCAGGTGGAAGGAAATGCAGCTCACAGGCTGAAGAAATTATGCACCTCTGATATAAATAATGAGTTCATTGTGGTGAATTTACTTCAGGGGTCTTAAAGCTTTCTTGCTGTGCTCCGCCCCAGCTATTCCTCTATTTTCCTGGCTATTCCCCCCCCCCTCATCTTGGATATTTTAAAACACCCACAGCCCCTGCTACAGACGGTACAAGGGACAAGAGTGTGAAGAACAAGACAGGCACTCTCCGAGGTTGCCTGCTAAAATACAAGGCCACAAATAAGCACTGAGTGAATTTTGATATGCTACAACATTGCAACAAGCCAGTCAAAGAGTCTGACCTCAGGCATCAACAACATGATGCAGCCAGGTTCCTGGTTTTGATACTTTCAATAAAAAAAAACCTTTCCCAAGAGGGCTGGGGAAGAGGAAAGATGTGAAAATATCTTATTCGCTCTCAATGAAACAGGAAGCCACTTGCACCGTACAAAAGCAGGCGAATAATTGGATAGTGTTCTCTAGTGGCTTTTATCAAGCTCTCGCTCAAGATTCAGCCTCTCCAAGGGATTCCAGGAAATGCCATGGCTCCGTGGGGAAGCAAAAGAGAGACCCTGAACCACAGATCCTTGAACACAGGGGCTGTAGGTGTGTGTGGTGCGCTTTGGCATCTCTGTACACGCACCCACTGAACTCATGTTTTGCACACCAGACCTTCATGGTGCTGCATGAGCCATCCCAGATTCCATATGTGTTCACTAGAAAGCTACTGGTATGGGCATGAGGCTCCAATTCTTCTTGATCATCACAAAAGAACATGAGAAGGGCCCTACTGGATCAAGCCAAAAGCCCACTCAGCTCAGGGTCCTGTTGTCACAGTGGCTAGAAGGCCACTCTCTCCATTTGTAATTCCCAGCAGCCAGTAGTGTTGTGCTGGAACTTGCACCCCAATTTCTTCCACTGTGAAGGAGAGTTTCCAAGATGTTCAGGGCAGTGTCAGTCTTTGGGGAATCAGATCCCTCTCCTGGTGGCAGCAAGAAGCAGATAAAGAAGAAGAAGAAGAGTTCTTACCAATTAGTTTCTTCAATAATCACAGCGAGACACAAAGGAATGTGGTCTCTCTTCTAGAAATGGTGTTGCTCCAAGTCCCTTCGTCTCCCCTATTCTATATAAGTCCTGTGTTGGCTAATCTGAGCCTTCTGCGGCTGAGTTCTTTGTTCTACTACCCTCAATGCTTGCCTGTTCTTAGGGGAAGGGGAGGGGTCAGGAATGCTTTCCAAGGACAGTGAGTTTGCAGCTGTCTCTCCCCTTCCTCCTCCTCCTCCTCCTCCTCCTCCTCCTCCTCTTCTTCTTCTTCTTCTTCTTCTTCTTCTTCTTCTTGCTGTTCCTCTTCCAATATTTCCCAGCTTCTGCCCTCTGCAGCCTCTGAACTATGCCCTTCTGCAAACCACTGATCTAAATCTATACTGTCCTCCTATTCTTAGGAAGTTTCAGGAGAAGGGGGGTGGCCCCCACCATTTCTCCTCGGTCCAGCCCCTGACAGGCAGCCCTTAAGAACATCTGAAAAGCCCTGGTGGATCAATTACTCCAGCATCATGTTCTCAGTGTGGACAACCTGTGAGAAGCCCACAGTGCATCAGTGCTCAACCAAATTGTGTTCCCCCAGAAAATGGCATTGAGAGGCATACTGACTCCAACAGCAGAGGTAGAACACAGTCGTTGTGATAGGAAGACCAACAGTAGGTGGCACCAGAGAGCCAACAACAGACAGAGACAAGTAATTCTAGCTTTGTCAACCTGTTAAGTTACAAAAGTGCAACAAGTAAGAAGTTGACAGGCGGCACTGCCCCTTGGACTGCTTGTCAGTAAGGTGAGAGTGGCAAAAAAGTTTGTCCCACCCATATTGCCACCCTTATTAATGTCAGGAGTCCAGTTTCACTCAGCTTTCTGCCTGTTATTGGCTCTCTGCTGCCACCTACTGTTGGTCTTCCTGTCTTGTGCCCTGCCAGTTCCAATAGTCACAAGCCACCTCTGCTTTGGAGGTCAGTAGGCCACAGACGTGGGTGGTGCTGTGGGTTAAACCACAGCGCCTAGGACTTGCCAATCAGAAGGTCGGCGGTTCGAATCCCCGTGACGGGGTGGGCTCCCATTGCTCAGCCCCTGCTCCTGCCAACCTAGCAGTTTGAAAGCACGTCAAAGTTCAAGTAGATAAATAGGTACCGCTCCAGCGGGAAGGTAAACAGCATTTCTGTGCTCTGCTCTGGTTCGCCAGAGGCAGCTTAGTCATGCTGGCCACATGACCCGGAAGCTGTACGCCGGCCAATAAAGCAAGATGAGCGCCGCAACCCCAGAGTCGGCCACAACTGGACCTAATGGTCAGGGGTCCCTTTACCTTTACTTTTGGCCATAGACCACCTGGCTCTTGAATCCCCTAACAATCTTGAACCTGCTCACAAGTTCTTGAAAGAAAGAATGGGTGTGGGTGTGTGTGCTTGTTGCGACTTCGGGTAGGTGGACAGCAGCGTGAATCATTGAGGCATAGTTTCCAATGTAATTAAAGCTTTCCACTGGTTCTTCCCGATGGCAATTGTTATTTCAAATGCAAATTAATAAATCATGTCCATCTATTTAAGAATTAAAACCAGGCTCAAGGATTCCTGCTTAGAACAGCAAACTTAAAACGCACCAAGAATATCTTGGAAGGGGAAAGGAGGAGAGGGAGAATCCTTGAAAGGGGTACGCCTTGTCTTCTTTCGACTTCCCTTGGCATGAAAAACATCTGTGAAATCAGGACGGAGGGACACAATTCAGGGCGTTTGTTTATCGTTTGTGTTTGTCTGTTCAGCCCAACAACATGCAGATGGTCTCACTCTTTAATTGATGAGTGGTCACCGACATGCACACACAACACACACACAACACACACACACAAAGCGGAACAGTCCTCAGCGCTCTGCTTCAGAAGAAATCCTCCAGGGTTTCTGGTCTCTTGTGGTTATACAGCAAAGCACTTTAGCTTTCACTGTGAATTAGTGTAAGGGCCAGTAATGCATCTTAAAGGATGCGATCCCTTTGAAGGCACTTGGAGGTCAAGACTGTGGCTATATAAAGCACAACCTTTGCAACATTACTTTTCACTTCCCAGGCCAGAGGCTTTGATGGCATTGCTAAAAGGGTCTCTCTCTCTCTCTCTCTCTGTGTAGGTAATTTCACCCAAAACCCTTCGGATGTCCAAACCGTTGACTTAATCCACCAGCCGACCACAAACATAGAAGGGCGGTAATAAAAACCCACATCAATATTTACAATATGCAACCAAGAGAGGAATGTGAAGCACATCTATGTATTAAAGAGACAACAGCTGTTTTTTTTGGGGGGGGGCAGAATAGAGGGGGAATATTGCGATGTAGCACAAGCAAAATGGCCTCTGACCTGGGAGCCATTTTCATTCGGACGCTTTGATCTCACACTTTCATCTTCCTTTCCTATTTAATAGCAATATCTTTCCGCCTCTTTGCCTTGTGAGTGGGATTGCTGCCTAAGGTGAAAGATCAAGGCAAATTTGGGAAGTTTGAGAACTGGGAAAATATCCAAGGAATCTGGAGAGTTTGAAGGGTTGAGTAGAGATCAGGAGTGCTATTGCTTTTGTTAGAGTTTATTTTAATGCCACCTTTTTTTGACTAAACAGGCCCCCCAAGGTGGCTAACAAGGGTTCACACACAAACGCAAAATTCAAAATAATAAATTCCTTCCAGTAACACCTTAAGTAAAGGTAAAGGGACCTCTGATCATTAGGTCCAGTCATGGCCGACTCTGGGGTTGCGGCGCTCATCTCACTTTATTGGCCGAGGGAGCCGGCGTACAGCTTCCGGGTCATGTGGCCAGCATGACTAAGCCGCTTCTGGTGAACCAGAGCAGCACACAGAAACGCTGTTTACCTTCCCGCCAGAGCAGTACCTATTTATCTACTTGCACTTTGACGTGCTTTCAAACTGCTAGGTTGGCAGGAGCTGGGACCGGACAACGGGAGCTCATCCCGTGGCGGGGATTTGAACCGCCGACCTTCTGATCGGCAAGCCCTAGGCTCTGTGGTTTAACCCACAGCACCACCAGCACCTTAGAGAACAACTAATTTTGTTATTGATATGAGCTTTCGTGTGCATGCACACTTCTTCAAATTCAAGTAAAACAATGCAACCCACAAAAATGGTAAGATAACCAATTTTCTTCCCCCCCTTTCCCCCCTTCTTCTTTAACTTTTATTTTGCTTTAAACAGGTGCATATAAATATAGACAACCAAAATTACAAAGGAAAATTCCTTAATAGTAATGGAAAAAAACCTACAAAAAACTATAAAAAATATCGAAGTACATGACACAGAACATAAGCAACTATGGGAAAGATAAAAGAAAAGAAAAGAAAAGAAAAGAAAAAATTAGGGGGGAAAAGAAAAAGAAAAAGGAAGATGAGCCAAAGCAAGAAAGCTATTGTACACTTCGGTCAAGCTCACAACAGATCATTATTCTTATCAATTCTCTCTATCTGCATTCCAAAGGAATCCCTCATCTTGGTATCAGGGATCATTTCTCTATGCGGCATCATTCTAAACATAGCCAGATCTTTCTTGTTGAGCCCTTGTCCCCTAAATAATTATTTAAACATTCCCATTCTTCTTTCACCAATTTTTAAGGTTTATCTCTTATTGCATCTGTCAGCTTTGCGAGCTAAGATAAACAATTTTCAATATTTGCTTTTTAAAAGATTGAAGTCAAATGCATCCATGTTCCTGACCAAATTAAAGGCAGGGGAACAAAGGAAGTGGCTCTGTGCAAGAAGACAAATGGGTGGGGAACCCTGCCTCGATTGGCAGGTAGCTGAGTGTGAAGTGATGTGAGCTGTAAGCAAGAAGCAGGCTGAAGCGGGGCTGCCCTTGAAGCTGTCCCAGAAACTCCAGCGGGTTCAGAATGCAGCAGCGAGGCTCCTCACGGGGTCTCTGCCATGGGAGCATATTCACCCAGTGCTTTTCCAGCTGCACTGGCTCCCGGTGGAGTACAGGGTCAGATTTAAGGTGCTGGTTTTGACCTTTAAAGCTCTTCATGGCCTAGGACCCCCATACCTACGGGACCGCCTCTCCTGGTATGCCCCACGGAGAGCCTCAAGGTCCATAAATAGCAACACTCTAGTGGTCCCAGGCCCTAAGGAAGTCAGGTTAGCCTCAACCAGAGCCAGGGCCTTTTCAACACTGGCTCCCGCCTGGTGGAACACTCTGCCTCATGAGACCAGGGCCCAGCAGGATCTGATTTCTTTCCGCAGGGCCTGTAAGACAGAGTTGTTCCGCCTGGCCTTTGGCTTGGAGCCAATTTGATTCCCTCCCTCCCTCTCTTTCTTTTTCCTTTTTCCTTCCTCCTCCTGTGACGAGGCTGCATTTTAATATTTAATGTTTCAATATTTTAATTGTTGTATTTTAATCTTGTTTTTAAGTTGTATCAATTCAACTTGTTTTTATTATTGCTTCTTAGGCACCCTGAGCCTGGCCTTGGCTGGGGAGGGCGGGGTATAAATAAAAATTATTATTATTATTATTATTATTATTATTATTATTATTATGTCAGGGAATCTGAGCAATGTCTGTTTTCTGTTTGAATCCAAAGCTGCAGCTATGGGGGAAGCAACTTGGGGTGCTAATGCAGTGAACCCCTCCGTCATAGGCTCAGGTTGTATATTTGTGTATATAAACCACATCATGAAGACACCACAGTCTCCTCTCTGCCTCATGCCAGAGGCAACATGAATTCTGGGTAAGCAGCGCCTGGAGCCCCCAGAATCTCGCACCGCTCAGATATTGGAGCTGCGTGCGACGGTATTTATTGCTTTCCCTCCCCATGGCTTTTTATGGAGAGATAGCATGAATGCTACAAGATATATGTTTTAAAACGCACACAAAGCAGGGAGGAAATGATATGTTTAGTGGAAAACAAGGGCGCTTTCTGGAGCTGATAAAAGGTGTCATAACAGGCTAGTGCCAACATGTCTCTGACAGAAGGCTGAGAGAGCAAGATGTCCAGGCCGGAGCTCAAAGCTGACAATTGCGAGATTGCCTGGCTTAAGCGGGAATGAACATTTTTCTTTTGTCCAGACATGCCCTGAAGCTATGGGAAGAACTCCCTGGTTGCAGACATTTCCATAAGGCTCACTTACCAAACTGACCACAAGATGCCTGGATGCAGTACAAAAAAATAAATAAATCCTTCCTTCCTCTTTCTTTCTTTCTTTCTTTCTTTCTTTCTTTCTTTCTTTCTTTCTTTCTTTCTTCCTTCCTTCCTTCCTTCCTTCCTTCCTTCCCTCCCTCTTTCTTTCTTTCTTTCTTTCTTTCTTTCTTTCTTTCTTTCTTTCTTTCTTTCTTTCTTTCTTTCTCCCTCTCTCTCTCTCTCTGTCTGTCTCTCTCTCTCTGCACAATGGAGGTATGCACTTGCTTTTCACGGACACCTTATAAACCACTGAAGCCTTGACAATATCTTGGCTAAATTCTACTTGGCAAAGGCAGTCTTTACTACCCAGAGATGTTTGGGGCTTGGCTTCAAATCCATGGGCCCTCTCAGTGGCTTCGAAAAGTTTGATCTCCCTGCATTGACAGCTCTCAAAACCAGTGGCAGTAGATTACAAGGGGGCAGGAGGCCTCCCATCACCATTTAATATACCAAACTCTGGAGGTAAGTACCAAAGAGATTGTAGGCGAAACAGAGACACTGAAAAATGTGCTTAGCTAAACCCTGAGTTTTGCAGAGGTGCGAAAGAAATATTTTTGTGTGGAAGGGCAGCCTAAGGCAGCAACAAGACTAGGACTAGCCGCCTGAGAAACAGTTTTTATCCAAATGCGATTTTGGTTTTAAACGCAGTCTCTGTGGAAGTATATTGTACTTAATTATGGGGTATCAGAGTTTTTAGGGGGTTAACCAGGCTGGGATAGCTGGGATAGCAGGCTTGTTGGTTTCTGAATGTTTGATGTAGATTTTTTCAATTTCATTGCTCTGTATGGGACAATGACAATAAAGATTATAGTATCATATCGTATTGTATCAACCCAAAAAAAAAACATCCCAATGAGGACTGAGTATGTTCAGTGGCCACAGAATGCTGAGAGACTGTTGGGTTTGTGTGTGTAAAACTGGTAGAGGGGAGATTGGAATGGATTGGGCCACCCTAGAGGAAGCCAAGACTGACTAGTAGAGCTGAAGGCCGCATCTGGCCAAAGCCTGAATCCCAAACCAAGCTGTGCTCTGAACTGTCACGATGGTTCACCTGGAATGATCTGAGGCTGTCAAAGGGGGTGGTCATGCAGCGGGGCGAGGGAGACAAGCAGCTGCTGCAAAGAGCAGCACGGGGCTGTTTACAAGAGGGCTTTTAAATAGCCCCCCCCAAGAGGCACACACAGTCAAGCGGAGCAGGACTGGTGAGTGAAGCGTTCAATCCTGCTGGCTGCTGAGGTCCACTTTGCCAAGAAGCACACTGCTAAAGCTGTGTCCAGCAGTATTGAACTCTCTGCTCACCAGCTGGCGAGTGGAAAGTACAATCCTGCTCTCTGCAGTATGACTGAGAGCGGAGAAGGAATTGCAGTGTCTCCTTCCCCCTCCCAAATGTTTATTTCATTAGGCAGGGGCAGAGGAAGGGGTGTGTGGTAGGGGCAGGTCACCCCGGGTGTCACCACTGGGGGGGTGACAAAATGCCGGGTGGCACTCACCACGGGGCCTGCAGAGTGCTTGAGCCACGCTTCTCTCCTGGGAGTGACGCGGTGTGTTGGGCACCCCCAGGCTCTGTGCTGCCCCAAACGGTCAGGGTGGCTGAGTAGGAGGAGGCAGGCAGACTCCCCAGAGGCCCTGTGGAGTATCCTGCCCCGGTTTGCCCCACCCCGCGGGCGGCTGGCCCCACTCTGTGCGCTGCCCCAGGTGCCCAATCTGCTAGCTTCACTGCTGTCATTAGGGTTTTAAAATCTCAAAAAAATCACCCCTATACCAAAGTCCAGACCCAGCTTAAGAAAGGTAAAGGGTAAAGGGACCCCTGACCATTAGGTCCAGTCGCGGACGACTCTGGGGTTGCGGCGCTCATCTCGCTTTATTGGCCGAGGGAGCCGGCGTACAGCTTCCGGGTCATGTGGCTGGCATGACTAAGCCGCTTCTGGTGAACCAGAGCAGCGCACGGAAATGCCATTTACCTTCCCGCCAGAGCGGTACCTATTTATCTTACTTGCACTTTGATGTGCTTTTGAACTGCTAGGTTGGCAGGAGCAGGGACCGAGCAACAGGAGCTCACCCCGTCATGGAGATTCAAACCGCCGACCTTCTGATCGGCAACTCCTAGGCTCTGTGGTTTAACCCACAGCGCCACCCAGCTTACCCCCTTTCCATATCCTGGAGATTTTCGAAACAACAAAAGCAAAAACCAACTACACAATGAAAAACTTTGCAACAGAGGCCATGTCCACTTTGCCCTTGATACCAAATGTTGTGAGCTAGCTACTCAGGATGACAACATGTGCTCAAACCAAAGAGTTATCTTCAGGTGCAGGAGGGAAGGAGACATGCCAATTTTGGTCCTTTTGTCTGGCATGAAGTAGGAGGCCTCTGGAATAGACGAGGGCACAATTATTTATTTATGCAGAAATGCCATGTATATGGTGCTGACAAGAAATGCAACACGGAGAAGGTAAAAATCAGTTAAAGCTATAAAACCAGACTTGAAATAAAATGCCTGCTGGAATTAAATTTAAAACAAGTCTCCAGTAGGTGTTGGGAGTTCAACAGGGACTTCAGCTGGGATTTCCATAAAATTATAGAATCATAGAATTGTAGCATTGGAAGGGGCCTCAAGGGTCATCTAGTCCAACCCCCCTCATTGAAGGGCCCAAAATAGTGAATGCATGACTCCTTGTTGATCCGGCCTATACATCTGAGCCATGTGACTCCCCCCAAGACCTCAATGATCAGGCATGGATTTAAGCTATTTGGCAGTCTTTGAAGTATTCTGGACTCTTTTTAAGGGATTTGTAGATTAGTACCCTTGTTAAGGGATTTGTAAATTAGTACACCATTTACACCATGATTTACACCATGCGGTCATGGTTCCTCTCAAGGAAATGGGGAGCGCATAAGTGTGTTGAAGAGAAGAGTCCTCAGTTCCGTCAAGAGCCCAGTTTTTGGTCCATTTGTTGTCCGCAAAGCAGAACTCCTTTGCCTACAGATTGTGCGTTTCAGCTCTCTGATTACTCAAAGCTGTCTTCTTCCCCCACATAGCTCCTGTAACAGTTAATTTAATAATTTGAGTTAATGGAGTCATACAATGCACTGTCAGATAACACTTGAGTCTAACAGGCTTCTCTTTCAACGTAGCCCTTCACTGTCAACATTTACCACTCACTGCTATAATTAAGCAAGGAGTCTTGCGTGATGAAGAACACCCACTCCCCTTGCTTGATCCCCATCCTTGCCTGCTCTACAGAGATTGTTGTAGCACAGCATCGTGGTGAAGCAAAGGAGTTATGATCTTCTAGACAGAAATGCACTAGGGGTGTGGGGTGTGCGGGGCTCGTATAGATCAGTTGGGAAATACATGCTCCACATGCAGAAGGTCCTGAGATCTCCAGAGGATCTCCTGCAACAGAGCCAGGTGGAGGATCTAAGAGCCCAGTGGACTATCACCAAGCATAGACAGCACAGGAGACGGTGTGGCACTCAGGCGAAATATGACAGGTTCAACCACCATCACCTGACCTGAGCTCCAATTCTGGAACAGGTGGACAATAGAAGTAGCTGGCTGGGTAGGGTGGAGCCTTTGCATAGTCTTGCAGATTTCCCATAGGTATCTGGTTGTCCAACAGGATCCTGAATTTGATAGGTGACTTGCCTGATCCAGCAGGCTCTTGCTATGTTCTTATGTACATAAATTTCCCACTAAGAAGGTTGCTGTTGCTTACAGGGAGGGGGGTGGAGTGCTGCTTATCAGGAGGGGTGAAGTGGTCAGTGTTGTAAAAACTCACCAGCAAAGTCAGTATGGCACTTCCTTTCCTTGGAGAACGGTCATAACTCAGTGGTAGAGCATGCAGACAGTCCCTGGTTCTTCAGGTAGGCATCTTCAGGTAGGACTGGGGAAAAGTCCTGCTGGAAACCCTGAAGAGCCGTTGCCAGGCAGTGTGGACAGTACTAACGTGGTTGGACTGCTGGTCTAACTTCCAGCTTCCAATGTTTCTCTCCATCCTGGTAAGCAACAGAAACTCACTTGCTGAGAAGCTTATGTAGTGGCTTTACTTCTGGTGGACTATCCTACAGGGCTGATGTCAATATTACTGGTGGAAGGGAACCATGCCGACCACTGTAGCACTATGTGCTTTTAGAGTTATGGTTGCTGCTTGTTGGCATTTGTCTTGAGCGACAATGGAGTGCACCTCCAGGGCTGCAGTCACACTGCTGCATTAAAAGCACTGAAGTGATTTCCATGGGGCAGCATGTATGGAGGTCCCGGGCTGACCAGATGACAAGATCCCCTCACTGATGTGGCCCAATGGAAAGCAGAGCAAGGCGTTTGGCACCAGCTGGGCTACAGGAGTTGCTGGAAGGAGACATTCAAGGTCTCACCTTAGGGACACCTTAGGGACTCCACTACAGATCTGAGGAGGGTTTACTGCTTAGCCCTTTCTTCTCCTGAAGATGTTCCACAAGGCAGTGGAGGTTTAGAATCAGAGTTTTCATTCTCCTAGATGGGTTACCTTTCCAGGTTGACAAGCTCCATCTGCCCCTCGCTTCTATTAATAAGGGCATACATCTTCAAACATCACCTTGCTGACAAAGGTCCGTATAGTTAAAGCTATGGATTTCCCAGTAGTGATGTATGGAATTGAGAGCTGGACCATCAAGAAGGCTGATCGCCGAAGAATTGATGCTTTTGAATTATGGTGCTGGAGAGCCACCAAAACTACAGTCAAAATGTGTTGGATTAATCGCCAAGACTATTAATCCAATGCTTGCTCTGAATCATGATACCAGGGCAGAAATGTGGCCTCTACAAAATCTCACCTTTTATTTTCAAAAATAAGGCATAGAATTCGCCTTATTGTTTGATACAAAGCTAAGGCAATTCTATTCAATAATTGGAATAGAATTACAGTATTATGCAGCTCCTTTTGGAGTGTAACACTATAGGAGATCAGGTGGGAAAATTAACAACAACCACCACCTCCTGTCCTTCAAAAGCAGGTCCTGAATTTTGAATTCAGTATTAAAAGCCGTTAGAACACATTATAGTCACAGGAACAGGGTGGGTCCTAAAAACACTCTCTCCTGTCTAAGGACAGGAGAAACAGGTGTGTCTTCAGCAGGGACCAAAAAGTGTGTATTGAAGGTGCCAGGCACACCTTTATGGAAAAGCAATTTTGCCTAGACAGCATCTTAAAAAGCAGAGACATCACCTTGCCAACAAAGGTCTGTATAATTCAAGCGATGGTTTTCCCAGTAGTGATGAATGGAAGTGAGAGCTGGACCATAAAGAAAGCTGATCGCCAAAGAATTGATGCTTTTGAATTATTGTGCTGGAGGAGACTCTTGAGAGTCCCATGGACTGCAAGAAGATCAAACCTATCCATTCTGAAGGAAATCAGCCCTGAGTGCTCACTGGAAGGACAGATCCTGAAGCTGAGGCTCCAGTACTTTGGCCACCGCATGAGAAGAGAAGACTCCATGGAAAAGACCCTGATGTTGGGAAATATTGAGGGCACAAGGAGAAGGGGATGGCAGAGGACGAGATGGTTGGACAGTGTTCTCGAAGCTACTAACATGAGTTTGACCAAGGTGTGGGAGGCAGTTGAAGACAGGAGTGCCTGGCGTGCTCTGGTCCATGGGGTCACGAAGAGTCCGACACAACCAAACGACTAAACAACAACAACAACAGCTTCAAACAACATGTAGTTAAGCTATGGAATTCGCTTTCCCAAGATGAAATGGTGGCCACCAGCTTGGGGACTATGCAGAGTCATGAAGCATAAGGCTATCAATGGCTGCTAGCCCAGATTGCTGTTGTACTACCTCTTGTAGCAGAGGCAGTATGCCTCTGAGTACCAGTTGCTGAGGATCACAAGTGGGGCAAGCGCTGTTGTACTCAGATCCTACTTGTGAGCTTCCAAGAGGCATCTGGTTGGCTATGGTGAGAACAGAACTGGATAGACCTTTGGCCTGATCCAGCAGTGTTCTTTAGTTGTTGTTGTTTTTATTACAAAATATATTGCAAGAAGGATTAAACAACCGCCTGAACACATAGAGAGAACCCATATATTTTATTTCCCACATTCTTTTCTCTCCCTCTCCCCTTTTTACTGAACCTTTGGTGTTTGGTCCCCATGCAACAAGATTTTTTGAGATTGGTGGGGGTTTGGTTATTTCTTTAAAAGGAAGGGCAAGACGCAGGGAGCACAAATTGGAAGCAGAGTAGGACTGAAACGTGAAATGTCCACAGGGTTCAGTGAGAAATGACAGCATCTTTCATGCGCAAGAACTGAAATAGCAAGTGTCTGGGAGATTTTAGCTGGTCAGCAAATGTCTGATACATTATAGGATAGTCAGCAGATACACGACTGACCACAGAAAATTGCTATTTGAGACTGATCCATAACGTATTAGTAAACAGATGTTAAGAGGCCTGTGTTGGCATGGCCTGTGCTACAGACACCTGCTGTATCAGTTACTCAGGCTAGGAAACAAACTTGTGCAAGGGTACCTTTCAGACTCTCTCTCTCTACCACCACCCATCACAGTTTTTGACAGACACAGAGGACCTGTTTGGAGTGGACTTTGCTTATAAGTTACAACAGGATGATGATGAACATAGTAATCCAATATATTTCAGAAGTTGATTTCACTGAGTTCAGTCAGATTTTACTCCCAGCTCAAGTAAGTTTTTACAGAGTCTCAGCGATAAGTGAAGTCTCAAGTGTCTCAACAGTGAATCTCTGGCACGTCACCACAGTCTGGCCTACTTGCAATAAGGATAAAATTGTACTCGCCTCCCTTATTAGCATCATTGCAATGTCCCTGTAGGTGCAACATCCTTGCTCGATACAAGTGAGGAAATCTCAACCTCTGAAAGGTAAGAGGATTCCCCGAACTGGAGAGCAACATAGAGAAGGAGGAGTGCTGCGGCAGGGAGGTAAGTGTGGTGAAAGTGCACTGGCAGGACCACTGAGAAGTTTCTGCAACTGCATTTGCACTGCACTGACCTCCCTTCCACTTCTCTCCATCCCTCCTAGTAAGCAGCAATGACCCTCCTGCCATGGAGCTTCACGTCACCTAGTGAGCCATGTCTGTATTTTAAAGGAATTTTGAGAGGGATCAGTTTTCAGGGAATTTGTGGGTTTTACTGTTGTTTAGAAATGATTGTCAGTTTCATTGTAATTTTCCTGCTGGTATTTTTTAGGATGCTTTTAGGTCTGGTTTGAAGTGCGTTGGTGAGCTCTATTGATTTTTTGAACTAATTTTCAATTTTGTTGTGATTTTATGCTGACACTTCTAAGGATGTTTTAGGGCTGGTTTTTTAAGTCGATTTGAGAGTTTTATTGATTTTTTTTTAAAAAATAATAATAATGATTTTCGGTGTTGATTGTTGTGATTTTTATTGTTGAAGCCTGGGCTGATTGCTGGATGAAACTCCGCTGAAATTGTAAAGAAAGAAATAGCTGTCATGTCACCAAAACTGCATCCTATCATCATAGCCCATTGTTTATTTTGCCCTCCTGTTTTTCGGGGAAAGTGCTGGCAGGTGGGCAGCCTGTGGGAAGGGATCTAGTTCAGTAGTATAGAATCTCCATTAGATGCAGAAGAACTTGGTTCAGTCCAGGTATGGCTGGGAAAGACCCCTGGTCTGAAACCCTGGAGAGCTGTTTCCAGTCAGTGTAGAAATTACTGAGATAGATGGACCAATGGTTTGACTCTGTGTAAGACAGTTTGGTATGTTCCTAAATCAGCTATTCAGTTGCCTGTAGACTCATAGAGAGCCCTGTAGATTCAGATATGTCTATGGGTGTCCATGCAGAAGTGTGACCATTCCTGGTATACAGATATAGGTGCAGTAGTACAGAAGCAGTACAGAAGCTGTAGGGAACTGTGTTCAGAGTGTAAGGCCAGGCATGGATGGACACCTCTTTCGATTTTGTTTACTCCTAGTTTCTCATTTTTCCCATTTTGAATCCAGTCCTTCACATTTCCAGAGCAATATGCAGCTTCTGCCTCTGATTCCTGACTTTTCTCTGCCACAGACTCTCCCAGCTCACTTCGCCTTGTTTCCTGTTCAGTTTCTGAGACCTCCACCCCCCATTCTTCTCCACTCATCATTGTCCCACCACTAGCCCCCTGGCTCTGAGCTTTCTTCCCTCGTAGCTTCCCCAGCTTGTTCCTCCCATCATTCCTCTGCATCTAACCAGTCCAGGACATTGGTTTTGGCCACGCACACAAGAACATTGCGGTTTCTGGAAGCTGTATCTGGGCAGTTTGGTGGACCTGCCAATAACCTGTTACCCAAGCTCTCCTAAATACCTAGCATGTGCTTCTCTCCCAGTTTGAAACCTGAAAGGTGAGAAGCCTACATGCCCGGAAAACACCCCTTCCTCTTTCGTCTGCATTTGAAACCCTGGCGATGAATCTCCGCACCATATTCTATGGACACAAAGGAACGAAAGGGTGAAGGACAGTGGCTGTGCGGTGTCTTAATCAGATGCAGATCTTCCTAAGAGCACCAGACCATCAAATCCCTCCCCGCTCTTTCCCTCCCCTCGCTTTCCCTCCCAGCAGTCATGTACCTTCAGCCAAGCCCTGAATAGGCAGAGATGGATTCGGGGCTTTATTGAAAGATCATACAGGATGACTGCAAAATCCCATTACTTGTTGATTAAGTATTGATTGCCTCGGTATTAACAAGCTAGCTAATATGAAGTGACCTCTGAGGCCACTGGTTGGGAGAAGGGAGAGGAAGGGAGACGGGGTGGGGTGGGATGGGGGGAGAGATGTTGGGGGGGGGGGGGAGAGAGAAAGACAATTTACCAAAACAGGCAGGCAGATGAATCAGAGGGTCAGCTCCACTCTTGGCTTTTAGCTTCGGTTAAAATGTCACACTCGACAGTGCAGATCAATGGCCCCTTTATTTCTTTGCAGCCGTCTTATTACCATCACGAGGCTGCCTCTTTTGATGGTTTTTAATGACCCTCTGAACCGCGTGCTCTGCTTACCCACTGCCTTTGACTAAAAGGAGAGACCTGTCTCTCGCTCCCCCCAGCACGACTGGGCCTCTCCCCACTTCCCCCACCCTCCTCCCAGAGCTTTCTCCCAACACCGCTTCTGGAGTGGCTAAGAAAGCCATATTGTGCACCCCTCTTTAACTGGAGCTACGAGGTTTCCCGGGTCACCGGTGCCAGGCTTGTGTTCTTGCCTGCCATTTTCTCATCTTCCCCCTTCCTTCCTTTCTCCTCCTTACCTCGTTTTTTTTTTTTTTTTTTTAAGAGTCTTGCTCCTTTTCAGAACTTCAAAACCAGCAATATATTAAGGGACCACCTACTGTTAGCTTCTGTCGACAGCTCTTATTTGTGTGTGTGTGTGTGTGTGTGTGTCCTTTCCAAAGCGTATTAACACTCAGAATCTGCCGTTGCATCAATGCTCCCAGAACAAGGACCTCGCAGTTGAAAGTGCAATGTCGCCTCTTGTTACCATTTTGTAAATATTGAATCGTTGTTTTAGAAAGCAGCCGAATGACACAATTCAGACGTGTCTGGTTTTTGTTTTGTTTTGTTTTAAAGCAACTGTGTATTTGTAGATCTTTTTCGTTTGTGCACACCCACCCACACACCAGAGCATGAATTTGATAGAGAGTACACATCCTGTTCATAAACTTGTACATTCACACAGCTCAATTTTGACATGGATTAGAGAAGAAATCTGTATTCCATGCCTTCTTGCTGCGAGGATTTTGTCTTTCGCTGCCAAAAACCAGGTTCTATCAACAAAGCTGGTGTTTCCACTACGGGTTCACATTTCCTTTTCAATCTCTAATTTTGAAATCACGAAGCAAGGCAGATAATTCCTCAGCTTGCTTCAGCATTCCTGTGGATGGGCAAAATGTCATGGTAATGAGGAGAGCGAGTGATGTGGGCTCTTTAAGATTTGCAAGAGAAATCTCGCACACTTTGCTTGGAAAATTCACTTCTCAACTAATTTTTCTCGCAGCCCTCAACTGAAATGTCGAAGTTATTAATTGCAGAAAGGAAACAAATTTAAGAGGTGGAATACACACTTTTTCCTAACTTGAACTTGCTTGCAGAAATTTAAATTAGTATTCTGTTCCTCTGGGTTTCGGAAACCTGCTAGTCATGGATGTCATTGGATTAAGAAAATTTTGGAAATGAAGATGTAAGGTGTGGAAATTAAGTACAGGGCTTAAACTTCATCATACTCAAGGACCATTTCCTTAAAAAAGGGGGGGGTGCATAACACTTTTTAAAATTCAGTAAAGCTTTAGTTAATTTATTGGTTGTAGCAATTGCTAGGGTTAAGAGTTAAGGACCACCTTGATTACCTTTTTAACCTCATTTAGTGCTGAGGTGGAATGGAAAAGAAAATGTTAGTGATGATATCTTGTTTAAAAAGTAATAATTTGATCATTTATTATAACCCACCCTTTCACACAAAAGAACCCAGGGCAGCTAACAATATTAAGAAATGCAACACACAAGAGCATTCAGATCACAGTTACATTAAAATGTATATATAGATGGAATTTTGTTTATTTTTATTCATTTGTCAGATTTTATTTCTACAACTTAGATACTGCTTAATATAGGTTTGCATGAAATATATTAAGTTGATCCTGGGAGGATCAATACAATGCTAATATAATGCAATACAATGACTAAAATTCATTAAGTGTATATATAATTCAATAAAAATGAGCAGTGAATAATATGAATAAATTAAGAGTTGCAGTCCATGGAAACCTGCATAAACACCCATGATTTTAGGATGTGTCTAAATGTTTCTGCTTCACCCCAGAAGCCTTACTGAAATCAAGATACACTATGTCCTCAGCATTCCCCTGATCTGCTTAGCTTGTAACACTATCACCATCAAGAAATGGCTGCTTTTTTAGTCAGGTCTTAGTAGTAGTAGTAGTAGTAGTAGTAGTAGTAGTAGTAATAATAATAATAATAATAATAATAATAATAATAATAATAATAATAATAATAATTTATTTATACCCTGCCCATCTGGCTGGGTTTCCCCAGCCCCTCTGGGTGGCTTCCAAAAAAAGATTAAAAATACATTAAAACATCAGTCATTAAAAACTTCCCTAAACATCCCTTTCAATTCAATTATGTGTTCTTTCCTGGTGTTAAGCTGATTGGTCAGATGTTAACTGGGTCTTCTTTTTCTTGCCTTTTTGAAGATCGAGACATTTGCCCATCTCCACTCAGCTGCGGCCTCACCTGTTCTCCAAGAATTCTCAAAGATTATAGACAGAGGCTCTGAGATTGCATCCATAAGTTCCGTTAGTACCCTTGGGTATCTCAGAAAGGCATGAATACTGAGGTATCAGTGATATGCAGAACTACTGAAGAAATAATAATAATAATAATAATAATAATAATAATAATAATAATAATAATTTATTATTTGTACCCCGCCCATCTGGCTGGGTTTCCCCAGCCACTCTGGGCGGCTTCCAACAAAATATTAAAATACAGTAGCAATATAAAAGTCAGGGAGGAAGGAGAATAAAAGGTGGACACACAGCATTTCCCTATGTCCTGTTCTGTTCACACTGGCATTTTCACTGGAAGTGTGTAGGGGGGGGGCATGGTTTTCCTCCTTTTGTTAGCTATATGGATCACATACTGTATTTTTCACTCTATAAGACGCACTTTTTGTCGGAAATCAAGCCTTTATCAGGAGAAACTGGCAACTCTCCTAGGCACCCGGCTTGGTCTCCTGTTGACCTCCCTGTCTGCTTTCCCGGCAAGATCCAGGCAGAGGTCGCGATAGGCGATCCTTCTCAGCGTGAGAAGACCCCCCCTTTCCTGCCCCCCCCCGGCAGGGGAAAGAGATAGACAGAAACGTATTTACATGCCTTTATTTCTGTCTTTGCAGCGTTACAAAAAACATGACTGCTCTCTTCAAACTCCAGCAGTCGAGAGAGAAACACTTCCTGCACTTCCTGTACAGGAACAAGAGGAAAAGCTCATATTACACTCTGAGCTAATTCCGGTGCAATGCCCTGTGAATTGACTGTCCCTCTGTTTCCCACGGACAGTCCCAACATTCCCATCATGTTTTGTTTTCATGCTAGCACTTTGCAGCAGCATTGCATCCATATCGTAACACTTTTCCCCTCCTAAAAAGTAAGGGGAAATGTGTGTGCGTCTTATGGAGCGAATGCAGGTGGGAGGCTCTGCTCAGCACTCCCTTTAAAGAGCCCTGTGGAGTATGTGTGCGGCTCTAAAAGGCTCCAAGAGCCGCACACACTCTCTGCGTGCTCTTTAAAGGGAGCGCGGCTCTTGGGGGAGCCTTCCTCCCGCTGCCCGGAAGAGGCTTCGCACGGCAATCCCATAAGCCAGGACAGCAAGAGGGATCTCTACACAGAGATTCCTCTTGCTGTCCTGGCTTCTGGCTTAGCCGCACAAAGCCTCTTCAGGGCAGGGGGAGCCTTCATCTCGCTGCCCGGGAGAGGCTGCTTGCAGCTATCCCAGAAGCCAGATCCCTCTTGCTGTTCTGGCTTCTGGGATTCAGAATATTTTTTTTCCTGGTTTTCCTCCTCCAAAAACTAGGTGCGTCTTATGGTCTGGTGCGTCTTATAGAGCGAAAAAATACGGTGATTCATGCCCTTTTCTGGGGGGAAATCAAAGGAATGCCCAGCATGCCCCTGACCTGCTTCCTTTTCACCTTCTCTGACCTCAGAGCTTTGACATCAGAGGTAGGCTGGCTACAGACTATTGCACAGCCTTGCAGAAGAGGTCTAGAAAGCCCTCTTTGAGGCTGCGCCACTTACTCTACGGGGAGGGAGGGGGAGCTGTGGAATCCAATGGTCTCTGGAACCACAGGAGGGTTGCAACCTTAATCAAGAAATCAGTTTCCCAGCAGATGATTAGACTATGAATCAGCTAAAATGTCTTCAACAGGATGACAAGCCGAATAAGAAAATGCGCTTTAAGAAGCTAGCATTAATAGATCTGGAATTTATCCCAAACTTTGGAAAGTTTTGCTTTCATTTAAAAGAGATGAAAAGTGCTGAACGTTGACAGCGTACAGAGATTTCAGAAGCGGCAATGGTAATAATCTTGGTGTTACTTAATAACCTATGTTTTCCCTTTCCGGAAAATGAGATACTGTGCTGTTGATGTGTGTTCTGGTTGTTAAGTTGGCACATTAAACAAATGCCTTTTCTCATTTCCATGTTTGAATTCTTCTGTCATTTTGGATCTCCCACACAGCTGGACTTTCTTCCCCCGGTTATTTTATTTGTTCAACTGGTAACAAACACGGTAACTTTATCGGCTCCCAGCTTGGCTCCCAACGCTAGATAATTATCTTGTGTGAATTTCTCATATCTGATGTTGTCAGGTTTCAAAAGTCTCTTGGTAGGCTGAAGTCCTGCAGAAGGCAACCTGTCGCATGTTCAGATCTCATGCTTAAACACCGTCTGTGGAAACCTCATTCCCCCAAACCCAGTGTTCAGATGAAAACTAAGATTTCTTTATGGGACGCGGGTGGCGCTGTGGGTAAAACCTCAGTGCCTAGGACTTGCTGATCGTAAGGTCAGCGGTTCGAATCCCCGTGGCGGGGTGAGCTCCCGTCGTTCGGTCCCAGCTCCTGCCCACCTAGCAGTTCGAAAGCACTCTTAAGTGCAAGTAGATAAATAGGTACCGCTTTATAGCGGGAAGGTAAACGGTGTTTCCGTGTGCTGCGCTAGCGCTGGCTCCCAGCTGCAGCTTCGTCACGCTGGCCACGTGACCCGGAAGTGTCTTCGGACGGCACCGGCTCACGGCCTCTAGAGCAAAATGAGCGCGCAACCCTAGAGTCTGTCAAGACTGGCCCATACGGGCAGGGGTACCTTTACCTTACCTAAGATTTCTTTGCAAAAGTGATGACTTAATGAGCAGTGGTCTTCCCCAATATCCAAATTGTTTCCAGAAAAAGCACCACCAGTTGAATTTACGTCTGCTACACAGATGCGGGTGGTGCTGTGGGTGAAACCACAGAGCCTAGGACTTGCCGATCAGAAGGTCGGCGGCTCGAATCCCTGTGACGGGGTGAGCTCCTGTTGCTCGGTCCCTGCTCCTGCCAACCTAGCAGTTCGAAAGCACGTCAAAGTGCAAGTAGATAAATAGGTACCGCTCCGGCGGGAAGGTAAACGGCGTTTCCGTGCACTGCTCTGGTTCGCCAGAAGCAGCTTAGTCATGCTGGCCACATGACCCGGAAGCTGTACGCCAGCTCCTTTCCCCAATAAAGTGAGATGAGCACCGCAACCCCAGAGTCGGCCACGACTGGACCTAATGGTCAGGGGCCCCTTTACCTTTACCTAAGATTTCTTTGCAAAATTGAAGACTTAATGAGCAGTGGTCTCCCCCAGTATCTAAATTGTTTCCAGAAAAAGCACCACCAGTTGAATTCATGTCTGCTACACAGATGCTAAAGGCATGGGAAGTGTGCCAGGAAAACAGGAATGTGGCAGCATCCTTATCCCTTGAATCAGAGCATTGTTTTTTGCTCAGAATGAAGAGGGCATCTGCTTTGAGGAATGCATCGTGTGTCTCCTGAGGACAGAATGTTGCTCTTGACCCCACAGCTGAGTCATGGCAACCTGCCCTGAACTCAATGGGAAGACGGGCCTTCCAGGTCGGAATTTGAAAACACGTTGGATCTCTGACACCGCTTGCACGTTGCAAGCTCTGCAGTCACTGAAACATTCAGGTCTGAGAACTATCAACAATTTGCTCCCCACCCTCCCTGTTTCCAAACATGCGGAGCAGCTGGATGGCTGATGGCGAAGTACAATAAAAGCTGATTGTCTTTTCTTACTTATCTGGCCTACTATTCCCCATGTATTTATTCTCTTCCTCTCATTTTAGCCCACTATTTTTCATCCCCATTCTTTCCCCCCTTTTGTCTTGTTTGTATAAGTTTTCTTTTCCCCCCCTTCTCTTTTATGCCTTTCTCTCCCACTGGGGGAAGAAGAAGTGGAAAAAATTGCTTCCCTTGTTTCATTGTAACACAGATCATTAGCCCTTATTCTTTTAGTTTCCTCTTTCTCTTCCCTCCCCCCCCCCCAACTCCATGTCCCATTGTCTTTCTCCAGTGGTCAACTTTTCTTCTTTCCGTTTTCTGTGATTCACGTCGTTTGACAATGTTGTCCATACATGGAGCTTGACCATGTAGGAGTCTTGGTTGACCACAAACTTGACATGAGCCAACAGTGTGACGCGGCAGCTAAAAAAGCCAATGCAATTCTGGGCTGCATCAATAGGAGTCTAGCATCTAGATCAAGGGAAGTAATAGTGCCACTGTATTCTGCTCTGGTCAGATCTCACCTGGAGTACTGTGTCCAGTTCTGGGCACCACAGTTCAAGAAGGACACTGACAAACTGGAACGTGTCCAGAGGAGGGCAACCAAAATGGTCAAAGGCCTGGAAATGATGCCTTATGAGGAACGGCTAAGGGAGCTGGGCATGTTTAGCCTGGAGAAGAGGAGGTTAAGGGGTGATATGATAGCCATGTTCAAATATATAAAAGGATGTCACATAGAGGAGGGAGAAAGGTTGTTTTCTGCTGCTCCAGAGAAGCGGACACGGAGCAATGGATCCAAACTACAAGAAAGAAGATTCCACCTAAACATTAGGAAGCACTTCCTGACAGTAAGAGCTGTTCGACAGTGGAATTTGCTGCCAAGGAGCGTGGTGGAGTCTCCTTCTTTGGAGGTCTTTAAGCAGAGGCTTGACAACCATATGTCAGGAGTGCTCTGATGGTGTTTCCTGCTTGGCAGGGGGTTGGACTCGATGGCCCTTGTGGTCTCTTCCAACTCTATGATTCTATGATTCTATGACCACATGAGAACATGGGAGTGCCGTCCATGCACAGACAACATGACAAGACAGCGCTAAGGTTAGGCTGATAGTCCATCTGGAAAATCATTCAACCTTTTGGCCAAGGCCAAACCCTTTGGAACTGTGCCTCTGTGAGGGGAGAGAGACTTCCTGCTGGCAATCATGCAATGGCTCTTTCCACCTGCCTTGCCTTACCCTCCAGCCATAGGAACTTTTCCCAGACCATGAATTTGAAAACAGCAGAAGCAGCTGAGAAGAGAGAAGAGGAGTTCAAGAATATTTTTAAAAATAATATTTTATAATTTGTGTGTCCTTGATATGTGTTGGAAGCCAACCAGAGTGGCTGGGGCAACCCAACCAAATGGGCGGGGTATAATAATAAAATTATTATTTGTTGTTGTTTAGTCGTTTAGTCGTGTCCGACTCTTCGTGACCCCATGGACCAGAGCACGCCAGGCACCTCTGTCCTCCACTACCTCCCGCAGTTTGGTCAAACTCATGCTGGTAACCTCGAAAACACTATCCAACCATCTCGTCCTCTGTTGCCCCCTTCTCCTTGTGCCCTCCATCTTTCCCAGCATCAGTGTCTTCTCCAGGGAGTCTTCTCTTCTCATGAGGTGGCCAAAGTACTGGAGCCTCAGCTTCACGATCTGTCCTTCCAGTGAGCACTCAGGGCTGATTTCCTTCAGAATGGATAGGTTTGATCTTCTTGCAGTCCATGGGACTCTCAAGAGTCTCCTCCAGCACCATAATTCAAAAGCATCAATTCTTCGGCGATCAGCCTTCTTTATGGTCCAGCTCTCACTTCCATACATCACTACTGGGAAAACCATGGCTTTAACTATACGGACCTTTGTTGGCAAGGTGACGTCTCGACTTCTCAAGATGCTGTCAAGGCCTGTCATTGCCCTTCTCCCAAGAAGCAGGCGTCTTTTAATTTCGTGGTTGCTGTCACCATCTGAAATTATTATTACTATCATTATTTGGCTAAGTAGCATCAAAAATGCTCTCCTGCATAAATTTACTTGGCTCTCTTCTTCAACCATTCATGAGCTGGACAGCACCTATATAACATATATGCTGCTCCCATATGTCCTATCACAAAATCTAATATAGACTGCATACACTTAGCCCTAAATGCATCCAATGAAGTTCTAGGGATGGGGAACTTGTGGCCCTGTGAGTGTCATTGAACTCCAGTACCCATCAGCCTCACCCAGGATGGACCATGATGAGGGATGATGGGAGTTGTGGTCCAACCCTGTCACTGGTTTTACCACCCCAAAAGAGCTTATGGTATGATGAATGTATTGGTCTTTAAAGTGCCACAAAATTCTTCATTGGCTTTGCTATGATGGACAAAGAGGGCTTTCCTCTCTGGAAATCCCTAATCTAATTTTGTGAATTGAGTCTTCTATCTGTATGTATATACAGTGGTACCTCGGGTTACATACGCTTCAGGTTACATTCGCTTCAGGTTACAGACTCCGCTAACCCAGAAATAGTACCTCAGGTTAAGAACTTTGCTTCAGGATGAGAACAGAAATCGTGCTCCGGTGGTGCGGTGGCAGCAGGAGGCCCCATTAGCTAAAGTGGTGCTTCAGGTTAAGAACAGTTTCAGGTTAAGAACGGACCTCCAGAACGAATTAAGTACTTAACCCGAGGTACCACTGTATCTATCTATTTGTATGGGCAAACATATCAATTACAGTTTCTTTCAGTTTCGTGTTTGTCCAATCTTAACTTCATTTCTCCCTGTTACTTTGCATTTTTTTAAAAAGTCTCCATGAAAATTCACCAGCATTTTCATGTGAATTTATGTTTGCACTCAATATACACACTTTGCCACAGCAATTTTAACTAATATGCATTTATTATGTTCTATTTTCCCTAATGCATGCATTCCTATGCACACTTTAATGAGCCAAACCTACTCAGTCATCTAGCTCATTGTGTGTGTGTGTTGGGGGGGATATTTAGCCCTCCAACTGTTGCTAGACTACAACTCCCATCATCCCTGGACGATGGCCATGCTTGCTAGGGCAGATGGGGGGTTGAAGTTCAGTGGCATCTGGAGGGCCAAAGGTTTCACACCCCTTGTGTAAGCTGACAGGTAGCAACTCTCCAGGGTTCATAAGGTAAAGGTAAAGGGACCCCTGACCATTAGGTCCAGTCGTGACCGACTCTGGGGTTGTGGTGCTCATCTCGCTTTATTGGCCGAGGGAGCCGGCAGACAGCTTCCGGGTCATGTGGCCAGCATGACTAAGCCGCTTCTGGCGAACCAGAGCAGTGCACAGAAACGCCATTTACCTTCCCGCCGGAGTGGTACCTATTTATCTACTTGCACTTTGACGTGCTTTCGAACTGCTAGGTTGGCAGGAGCAGGGACCGAGCAACGGGAGCTCACCCCATTGCGGGGATTTGAACCGCCAACCTTCTGATCAGCAAGTCCTAGGCTCTGTGGTTTAACCCACAGTGCCACCCGCGTCCCCCAGGGTTCATACAGAGCATCTTTTCCACCCCCACTTAGATATATTGGGGATTGAACCTGAGACCTCCTGCAGAAGGCAGATGTTCTACCAATGAGCTACATCCCTTCCCCTGAACAAGCCCATCCAATCTCAAGGATGCCAGTGTTGTTTGTGAACAAAGCAATTTGCATTATTTTTTCCAGCTGCAGTGCTTGTCTGTAGGAGAGACAAGGCACTATTTCCCCTTGTCTTTATGTAAGGCAACTGGCCAGCCCTTGGAAATCTTTCATGGGATGAAGACAGTGAAATTAATCTCCCGCTCTCTCTCCCTCTTCTTCTTTTTTTTAATTTTATGTTTCCTGCGTCTATGCAATTGGAATAAACTGTAAATTAGGAGTTCCAGCACTGTAGTTTGGGGAAATCTGATGGCTTCAAAATGTAGCTTTGGTTTGTTAGACTATAATAGTAGCTTTCTTTGTTGTGACAGTAGCAATAAAGTTATTCCGACATGTAAGGATTAGAAATGAAACTGCTCCCACAGTTTTCAGTTATTTCTTCCAAAACAACCATCATATTTTCTATATTTCTCCAGTGGCCTTTAAATACATATAACACCAACAAATATTGATAGCACTAGACATGGGTTGAATCTGTAACTTCCAATTGTGCTGATTGAAATTCTAGAGTAGATGCAAAACCTGTGACTTTCAATTGGGGTGGAGTGGATGGGGGTGAACCTTCTGAATAAATCAGAGATGGAAAACCTGTGACCCTTTCAATTTTTTTTTTTTGGGGGGGACTACAAATCCCATCATCCTTGGCTATATAAGAAAACATAACAAAACCTCAAACATTAAAAGCTTCCAGATACAGGGCTGCCTTCAGATGTCTTCTAAAAGTTGTGAAGTTCTTTATCTCCTTGACATCTGAGGGGAGGGCATTCCACAGGGTGGGTGCCACTACTGAGAAGGCCCTCTGCCTGGTTCCCTGTAACCTCGCTTCTCGCAGTGAGGGAACCGCCACAAGGCCCTCGGCACTGGACCTCAGTGTCCGGGCAGAACGATGGGGGTGGAGATGCTCCTTCATACAGTGGGTATACAGTGGGCATTATATTTTGGGAAATTGCTTGCAGAAATGTGTATAGAAGCAGACTGATGCAGAAATGTGGCAAAATGAACGAGAAAGCAAGAGAAACTGAAATTGAAAGATTCATCCCTCTCACACACTTACTCTCTCCCTGATAATAGGGAAACATATGTCCACAAATGGACATCAGCACAGGACTCAGCTGAAAGTATATTGCCAGAAAAAATGAATTCAGCACACTGAGAGTTGATTCTGTTTATAGACTGGCCAGAGGTAGGTGGGTTTTCTTTCTTTCTTTTGGTTGGTTAAAAAACTGACAGGCTGTATTACAGCTAACATTCCTATATTGATTATACCATTTCTAAACCTGCCCTCTGTGTGACAGGAGCAGCATAATTAGTTTTGTTCCTTGTTAAATATTTGTAAATCATTCGTACTTTTACGGGTTACATAACCTGGCTGTTACCCTTCAAATAATCTTCTTGTAACTTGTTTAAACAAGAAATATCTCCTGTAGCTGTGGCGCCATTTCTGGGAGAGCACATTATAAGGCCTTTGAGGGACTACCTTGTTGGTGGGAAAGAACAGAGAGCCTGGAGCATCCCTTTTCAGGTTATGGTGTCTCTCAGCCTGCCGTGAAAGGAAACAGAAGACATTCAGGGATGCTGAATTCACAACCTGCCTAACTCACCCTTCCAGAAACAGAACACGAACCAAAACAAAGCCTTCTGTCGAAAACTGTTCTTCTGCAAATTTTGCAATGCTGTTCTCCAGCCAAGTGACGTGTACAAATATGCAGATACAAGGGGGAGGTGTGCCTGAATATCCACATGTCTGCGAAAATAGTATACAAAAGTGAATTACTGAATTTTTTGCTCTATAGGACGCACCGGACCAGAGAACAAGAAAAAAAAAATTCTCCCCCTCTCTGCTCAGCACCCCTTCAGCGAAGCGGCAGGAGAAACGGAGCCCCTTCCATTTCTCCTCCCGCTTGGCAGAAGGGGTGCTGCACAGCTCTCCCTCTCTGCTGAAGCCAGGAGAGTCTTGCTCTCCTGGCTTCAGCGAAAGGAACCTGAAGCCTGCAGAGTGCAGCGGGAACTCGCGCTGCACTCTGAAGGCTTCAGGCGGCTATCCCTGAAGCCTGGAGAGCGAGAGGGGTCGGTGCGCACCAACCCCTCTCGCTCTCCAGGCTTCAGCGAAAGCAACGCGAAGCCTCCGGAATGCAGAGGGAACACTCCATCTGCGCTTCGGAGGCTTCGCGTTGCTATCGCTGAAGCCAAGGAGCCTGCATTCACTCTATAGGATGCACACACATTTCCCCTTAATTTTTGGAGGGGAAAAAGGGTGTCTTATAGAGCGAAAAATACGGTATATTCGGGACAAATATGGTACATATGTCCACTTCTCTGTTATGACAGCCTTCTCACTCCAAGGTAACTGTGAAATTGGAACTAACCACATGCCCCTTAACTGTTCTGCTAAAACCAGAACATTCTGCTTTTCTCATGCAAGGGTATGACAGCCATTTTGGGTCCCATGATCTTGCATGATCTCGTGCTGTGATTTTGCCCTGGAAAAACAACAACAGTTTTTCCGGGGCCACGATCTTGCACTGCTTCCCAAAATGCATGTTTTTGGGTGCCTTGCTCTTGTGCACAGCGAACCCAAAAAGAGTGTCTGACTCCAGAAGACTCAAATTTTGTTTTTTCGTGGATCCCAGTTGGAGGGTGTGTGGTAACAGGATAGCATATCCCACTATGTCACCCAAATAAAGCACCTCTTGTGAGATCTCTCAGGATGAGAATCACCCCACAGCATCTCGTGAGAAGAGAGGAAGGTCAAGGTGAGGACCCATGAGCCTTGGGTGCCATTTTGCCCTGTGAACTTCCTATTCACCGCCTTCAGTGTTAGAGTCTCACTCAGCTTCTTAGGTCTCTGGTTGACAGAGGCAGAAAGAATTTTTCCCCCTCCCAACCATGGGAGCCAGTGTGGTGTAGTGGTTAAGAGCGGTAGTCTCGTAATCTGGTGAACTGGGTTCGCTTCCCCACTCCTCCACATGCAGCTGCTGGGTGACCTTGGGCCAGTCACAATTCTCTGAAGTCTCTCAGCCCCACTCACCTCACAGAGTGTTTGTTGTGGGGGAGGAAGGGAAAGGAGAATGTCAGCCGCTTTGAGACTCCTTAGAGTAGTGATAAAGCGGGATATCAAATCCAAACTCTTAACTGGTCCCCTGTTTGAGTTTCTGTGTTTGTTTTGCCTTTCCCTCAATGAATTAAAGCTCACTTCTGTTAGGCTTTCAATGGAACCTTGTAGATTTTGGTGGAAATGAGTTTGGGCAGGATCAACATCTAGTAAAGGTCCATAAGAGGCCTGAGGGGAGGACTGGCAGAGGCATGCCCTGAGCTCAGCTTAGGGTTTCTGCCTGGCTGGAACATCTGACCCGGCTGCCCAGTGAGGCCCTGAATGCTTGGCCTACATCATGACAGGATTCAACACTGGGCTTGAACCCTGACTCCCATGGTGTGGGTTTGGGCACTTTCCAACCCTGATAGAGGGCCATTCCACCAGTGGAAATTATTCTTGCCCTACTGCCATGCGACCCCTGATTCTTTATTGTAGTCAATAAAGATTTGGCCCAATATCACCCACACCTCTGCTCCGTCTCAGTCATTTCGCCTATCTTGCAGAGCTGCAGATTGGGCCCACCTGGTGTCAGGGACTGGGTAGGTCCCCATCCTGACCCTTCCAGGAAGAGGAAGATGGTATAGATTTACAATAGGGGTTTGAGGGAGGTCACAGATAAGGGGGGGGGGAGTTGGGAAATCATGGGAGAGCCAGAACAACACCTGGCTGACACGTTGTCACTAGAAAGCATCCCAGACCCTCCATATCCCAGAACCCGGCGAGCCTTAAAAGTAGGAGAGCAAAGAGCTCAAAGACAGAGGGCAGGTAGCAGCACCCATTGAGGAGGTGATGAGACTGACGAATAAGGAAGTGGGAGAGATTGGGGGGGGGGTGAAGATTCACTCAGGACAATGCCATTATCCAAGAGGCTGGGTCCTATAGCCTCTCTCTGTAACGACTGAAATAAAAAAGGATGGTAAGAAACTTTTCCTTGTCTTTATACTTTACTGGGCAACCAGCTGGGAACCGCTGACAGCATCCTGACACTACTCAACTTGACCAATGCTTACAGTTGATGGGGACAGTAGTCTAACATGTTTCCCACCCCGAACGACAGGTTCCTGTGAATACCCTTTTTCTTGCAATAGTCTTTATTGGTGAGTGCGACTGTGAATTCCGCTCCATACAGGTCAGGATTAAAATAATTATTGTACTTTGGGTTCCCATAGAAAACAAAGAATTTCTGTTTAATTTACATAATTAAAAAGATAACCGCCAAGCCAGTACTACAGATTCTCGGTGGATGGGCTCGGAATAATAAGGGAATCGTCTCGTGATGTGGAGTAGATAAAATTGCAGATATTGGTTGGAAGCATGCAAGTGCTAATTTGCTAACTCTGCCATTTATTTTATAGGTGATATCAAAGCCCATTTAATAAGTGCAATAAACATAAACTTTGGCGCTTATAATGCTATTCACTAGATTAATACCCGATAGTATTTTCTTTAAAAATGCCATTTAGAGTGGGATAAATGGCCAAAGAGATATTTCTAGGATTCAATCGTATCTACACTGAGTCAGCCCGAAACCTTGAAAGCAATTACAGAGCCAAGATCAATATATTTTCCATTCATCTCATATGCACCAAAGCCATTTTATCAGAAAAGCAAGAAAGTTGAGGCATCCCTGCAGTAGTGAAATGCCCAAAGCCTTTCGAGAAGCATTATTCAAGCATATGCACATGTGTGCTGTACAGAGTCAGGCCACTAGTCCAGGAAACCAATAAACCTCTTGAGGACTAGCTGCTCTCTGGGGTTACAAGGAGCTTTTTCGCCACCTGCTACCTTTGTTTTATTAAAGATGCTATGGAATGAATCTGTATAATGAAGCTATAGCAAGGGGTGGCTGGAACCTGGCATTTTCACTTTCTCATTTTGGTGGAAGCAGCGGCGGATTGAGGGCTGTGCAAGCAGTGCCCCACCCCAGTTGTTGCTGGACTACAACTCCCATCATCCCTGACCATTGACAATGCTGGCAAGGCCTGATGGGATTTGGAGTTCAGCAACATGTGGAGGGCATCCACACTTTCTTTTTATTTTCATTTTTGCTAGTTTTTAGTTCTTTTGCATTTACTGCTTTATTACCTTATGCTGTCTCATGATGGTTTTGCTGGCTCCAAACAATGTTTATGCTACTATGGTTCTTTGAATTGATTTTTTTTTTTTTTTAGCTGGCGCTGTGGGTTAAACCACAGAGCCTAGGACTTGCCGATCAGAAGGTCGGTGGTTCGAATCCCCGCGACGGGGTGAGCTCCTGTTGCTCGGTCCCAGCTCCTGCCCACCTAGCAGTTCGAAAGCACGTCAAAGTGCAAGCAGATAAATAGATATCGCTCTGGCGGGAAGGTAAACGGTGTTTCCGTGCGCTGCTCTGGTTCGCCAGAAGCGGCTTAGTCATGCTGGCCACATGACCCGGAAGCTGTACGCCGGCTCCCTCGGCCAATAAAGTGAGATGAGCGCCACAACCCTGGAGTCAGCCACGACTGGACCTAATGGTCAGGGGTCCCTTTACCTTTTATGATTTATTGATTATTATTTTTTACATTCCTTCCAGTAGCACCTTAGAGACCAACTAAGTTTGATATTGGTATGAGCTTTTGTGCGCATGCACACGTCTTCAGATATTTTTTACATGTCTGAGTCACCCAGAGGACATGGTTGATTGGGCAGTATGTAAATGTCCAGAGTGAATACGTAGAATCATAACATTGTAGAGTTGGAAGGGACCCTGAGGGTCATCTAGTCCAACCCCCTGCAATGCAGGAATCTCAACTAGAGCATCTATGACAGATGGCCATCCAACATCTGCTTAGAAGCCTTGAAGGAAGGAGAATCGACAGCCTTAATTAACTTCAACAGGGACTTCCAAATTTATCTCCCATTCTTTTGGGGCAAAATATCATGGGAATTCTAGTCACATGAAATGTTACAGCCATCTAATGAGTTACTAATAGTTATTTGACTATTGAGAGCCAGTGTGATGTATTGGTGTTGGATTAGGATCTGGGTGACCAGGGTTGAAATCCCCATCAAACTCACTGTGTGACCTTAGCCCTGTCACTGCCACTCAGCTTTCTCCTGATTGAAGTGTTTGAGGACCGGGACATTCACAGGGAAACCAACATGCTTTTTTACAAAGCTATTGTACCACCAACCTTAATGCATGTTTGTGAAATGTGGACCACTTATAAACGCCATCTCCAACTCCTTGAAAGATCCCAGCAATGGTGTCTCTGAAAATTTTTACACTTCACTTGGGAAGAGAGGCGAACTAATGCCAGTGTACTGGAAGAAGCAGAAATCACCAGTGTCAAAGCAACAATTCTTCAACATCCACTTCGTTGGACTGGTCATGTTGTGCCTATGCTTGATTATTGTCTTCCAAAGCAACTACTCTATTCCGATCTTAAAAACAGAAAGTATAATGTTGGTGGTCAACAAAATAGGTTTAAAGACTCTCAAAGCAAATTTTAAAAAATGAAGTATAAACTCCGATAACTGGGAAACACTGGCCTGTGAACGCTCCAATTGGAGAACAGCCTTTACCAAAGGTGTCATGGACTTTGAAAATGCTTGAACTCAGGACGAAAGGGAGAAACATGCTAAGAGGAAGGCACACTTGGCAAACCCTCACCATCATCGACTCCCACCCAGAAACTCATGTCCCCACTGTGGAAGGATGTGTGGATCCAGAATTGGCCTCCACAGTCACTTACAGACTCATTGTTAAAACCGTGTTTATGGAAGACAACCTTACTCGGCTACAATTGATTGCCAAAGAAGAATGAAGAAGGGGATTAAATGAGGAGGGGGGGATACTGTGTAAGCAATTAGGGGGTGCCAATCATATCATTTTGCATCATATCCATTGGCAAAGGACAAATTCTTCCATCCTTTGGACCTCACCAGGTCCAAAACTACTTTTTAGAAATTACCAATGGTAAATCAGAGAGTTGGTAGCATGCAACGTGGGCAGGGCAAACTTTCAGAGCAGTGATTGAGAGGCAGGTCGAATCTTTTCAAACTTTCATACTGAAATGCAGCACACTGAGAAGAAAGCCCAGAAATGCAGAAGGCGTCAGCACTCCTCCAAAGCAAATGCAGCCCAAAATAAGTTGTAGGTCAAAACTTTTAGTGATAAGAATCAGATTATTTTTATGCCTGTACCAGAGAGCAGAACCCAGGGCGTTTGACTGCCAATGTATCTATAATGAATAGGTTCTTAGAATTCCCCGCCTCCCTGACTGCCAGAGGATATGAAGAAGAAGGGGGGGGGGGGGAGAGAATGCACACATCTGACTCAGTAATTACCAGCCAAAAAAGAAAAAAAATGTAGCTCAAGTGGTCGTCAGCCAAATCAGTACCTGACAAAGGACATTTTTGGCAAGGTTGTCGGGTGCAGGAAGGGGAAGCAAGTCACAAAACTGAAAACTTGGAAATAATAACAGCTTTGGAGTACCACTTTCGCTCCCGTCCAAGTACACAGGGGAGAAGAGGGGAGAAGCAGGCAGATTGCGGCATCTTTATCCAGAGCGGGCAGCATGCAGATTTTTCCCAACAAAGTTCTGGGATGCTACTCTATGCCAGAGGTTCCTAAACATTTTTGCACTACCACCCCTTGGTTCAATAAACTCACCCCCAGTTCCCCGTACTTTATAAAAAGTATTGTTCAGAACAGCAGTTTGCATGACTCAGTAAGGATGGTAGGAGCACAAGAAAATCTGGACAAAATAAAATTCAGAACCGTAACAATTAATTACACGTTTATACAAAATCCAATCACAACCATTCCATTAATGCCACAAAACTGATGAACTTGCAGGGGGTGGACTGGATGACCCTGGGGGTTCCCTTTCAACTCTACAATTCTTTGATTCTATGATTCTAAGAAAGTGATGCAGTGATACCCGCTTTTCAGAGTCTGGGGGTTTAGAGCCCCCTGGTAATCCTACCACACCTCAGGGGGAGATGGTGCCCACTTTGAGAACCAATGGTCTATAATGTGGCTCTCCAGGTCTCTCTACCTGGCCCCTGGGGGTCTTAGTAGGCCACACCCACTCCCCAGGCCACACCCTTCAGCATCTCTTTCCTGCAGCTCCCCATGTTCCTTAGCCAGGCTGGAATGGGCCCTTGAACTGTAATCATGGCTTTTGCATGGATGGAATGGAGACCTGAATGTGTAGGAACTTCTGGGTTGTTCTCAACATAGTGCTAAGCAGATGGTTCTTCTAGGACAGCTTTTGTGCTTGCCCAACCAAACTGTCACCCACCTCCTCTCCCACATGCAGTTCTGGAGCAGATTTGGTGAAGGGCATGCAAGGAGGAGAGGCAGAGGGAGTCCCGTTGCTCTAACAGGAATCCCTGCACTGGCTTCTGCAAGTGTTCTGGGTTTGATTGAGTATGGTCCTCTGGCTTTTGTGTGGTTGGTGTACAAAGAAAAGAGTAACAAGTCCTGCAGCATCAATCACTGCCCTGTGGCTCGCAGAAAGTTGCCCAGGAGGAAATGTGGCCCTTCGACAGAAATGAGGTTCCCTGCTCCTACTCTTATACTCTAGGCGAGCAGTAAAGGTAAAGGTAAAGGGACCCCTGACCATTAGGTCCAGTCGTGACCGACCCTGGGGTTGTGGAGCTCATCTTGCTTTATTGGCCGAGGGAGCTGGCATACAGCTTCCGGGTCATGTGGCCAGCATGACTAAGCCACTTCTGGTGAACCAGAGTAGTGCACAGAAACGCCGTTTACCTTCCCACTGGAGCGGTACCTATTTATCTACTTGCACTTTGACATGCTTTTGAACTGCTAGGTGGGCAGGAGCAGGGACCAAGCAACAGGAGCTCACCCCGTCATGGGGTTTGAACCACCGACCTTCTGATCGGCAAGTCCTAGGCTCTGTGGTTTAACCCACAGCGCCACCCGCGTCCCTAGGCGAGAAGTAGCAGTGTGGAAAATAAGACTCTGTTTGATCATCGCAAGGGGCGAAGCTGTTCGCACCTTAGGGGAAATGGTGGTCATGAGGGGCCTCAATATGCAAGAGGATGCTGGATTTGATGGGCCAGTGGCCTTATCCAGCAGGACATTGGATAGCTCAGTTGGATAGATAACGCCAAGGTTGCAGGTTCGATCTCCGTATGGGACATATTCCTGCATTGCAAAGAGTTGGACTAGATGATCCTCAAGGTCCCTACTAACTCTACAGCTCAGTGACATAATGCAAGCAACTGCCTCTCTGTTTTAGCTCTGCAGTTTGCAATATATAAACTTCCAGACCTTATGGGGTACTGTAGTGATATAATTTATATGAAGTGCTTTGGACACTCAACTAGAGTTGCATAAATTGCTCAGCAATTGCCCTAAACACAACGGGACTAGATGATGTTCAGGGTCCCTTCCAACTTTACAATTATATGTAGAGCAGGTAGCGCTGTGGTCTAAACCACTAAGCATCTTGGTCTTGCCGATCAGATGGCCAGCTGTTTGAATAGGCAAGATGGGGTGAGCTCCCATTGCTCTGTCCCAGCTCCTGCCAACCTAGCAGTTCGAAAGCATCCCAACATGAGTAGATCAATAGGCACTGCTGTGGAGGGAAGGTAAACGGTGTTTCTGTGCACTCTGGCACTCGCTGCGGTGTCCTGTTGTACCAAAAATTGGTTCAGTCATGTTGGCCACATGACCTGGAAAGCTGTCTGCAACACCAGCTCCCTTGGCCTGAAGTGAGATGAGTGCCATAGTCCATAGTCGCATTTGACTAGACTTAACCGTCCAGGGGTCCTTTACCTTTAACTACAATTATATATAAGCAATGACAAACCTAGACAGCATCTTAAAAAGCAGAGACATCACCTTGCTGACAAAGGTCCGTATACTTAAAGCTATGGTTTTCCCAGTAGTGATGTATGGAAGTGAGAGCTGGGCCATAAAGAAGGCTGATCGCCGAAGAATTGATGCTTTTGAATTATGGTGCTGGAGGAGACTCTTGAGAGTCCCATGGACTGCAAGAAGATCAAACCTATCCATTTCTTAAGGAAATCAGCCCTGAGTGCTCACTGGAAGGACAGATCATGAAGCTGAGGCTCCAATACTTTGGCCACCTCACGAGAAGAGAAGACTCCCTGGAAAAGACCCTGATGCTGGGAAAGATTGAGGACACAAGGAGGAGAGGACGAGATGGTTGGACAATGTTCTCAAAGCTACCAGCATGAGTTTGACCAAACTGTGGGAGGCAGTGGAAGACAGGAGTGCCTGGCGTGCTCTGGTCCATGGGGTCACGAAGAGTCGGACATGACAAATGACTAAACAACAAGAATTATATGATCCTATGAATAATAATAATAATAATTCCAGTTGTGATGGAACTTTAAGATGCTTGCCATCTCTGTACTCAGGATGTTTTGCTTTCTCTTTAGATTTCGCCCCTCTATACTGGACATCTATTTTTACAACCTGTATTGGGAGACTTTGGAGTGTCCCTCCCCACCAGCCCTCCCTCCCTCCCTCCCTCCCTCCCTCCCTCTCCTCTGCCTGCTCTACCAGCACTCCTAAACTATTACACTGCATTAAAAAAAAATGAATTGTGTGCAATGACATTACAGAAGGGGGTTAGGTTTTCGAAGCTGCTACCAGTGACATATGACTGCCATGACAGGCAGGTAGTGGTATTCAAACTGAATTAATCTGAAAAAGCAGTAGACTTCAATGTGGAGTTTAAGGGGGGAGGCTGAGCAGCTGTGTATTTACAAAAGGAATGTCACTGAACTGTCTCTCTATCCGGGGATAGCCTATGGCTACTGAAGACTTTGAAATCAGTCGTGGAAAGATTAAATACACCTGAAGTTATGGCTTTGAGGCCATTTCCCTCCTTTGCATTCTTCTTCTCCTTAACTTGGCTTGCCCCCCCTCCCTCCCCTTTCTTCCCTCATTCTACGAGAAAGTATTTGTAGTTCGGGGGCCTTTTATTAGAAGCTGTGCTTTTAGATGTCTTTGGGAGGGTAAAGCCTGGGAGGGCCCGATCCGAGATCAGCCGCCAGCCCTGAGAGAACAGACTGGAAGTCGAGCTTCCGCTGAGATTCCACGCTGGGGTTTCCTTCCTGGACAAAGCAGGCGAAGAGTGCCGAAGGAAGGCAACTCGGAGACAATAGCAACATTTAAATCTTCAAATCCATTTGGCCTGGGAGGCAGAATGTAACCCTCAAGGACTTTTCCTAGGCCATCCCATTAATCCTGCTCTCAGCAGCCCTTCTCTGCACCCCCCTCAAGTACCTTTTCCTGGTGGGAATATGTCACTGATCTGTAAAAATGCCTGTGATGGCCTGGGAATCCGATTCAGAGGATGAACCTGAGGAATCCCAGCCCACACAGGAGTCCCTGCCTCCAGGGCCGGCTGAGCTGGGGCAGGGGCTTGAACCTGAAGGGCCCTCACCTGTGCCAGATCCTCAGGAGCAGACACCAGCTGAATCTGCTCTGGCTCTGGAGGTGATCGAGGACCCATTGCCTGCAGGTGCTCGTCTCCCAGCCCTGTCAAGGGAAGGTGCGGTTGCCTCTGGGTCCAGTAACCCTCCAGCCTCTCTGGAGCTGCAGATGCTCAGGGCAGAGAGGCAGAGGGAACTAAGTTCTCACAGGAGGAGTGCTCACCTTAAAGCCAGGAGAGGTGAGTCACCTGTGGGCTGAGACCGCCCTATGCCTCAGAGGAGATAAAGGCCAGCCCGCCCAGTCCCAGGTTGCGGGAGCAACATCGTTGGTAACCTGTTCCTGCCAGCACCCTGTCCTGCTCTTCCAGAGTTCCTGACCCCGCCCGGCTCCTTGCCTTGGACCCCGCTTCGTCCTTGATGGACAGCCTCCATACCCTCGACCTAGGACCGGACTCAGACCATGCCGCATGGTTACACCCCCACCCCCCGGGACCAGCACAATGCCTAACAGAGGATGGAGGTGTCAGGGGACTGCCAGTGGAACAGGGAAGGGAGGCAGAGGGGCCGTTGGGATACAGGGAACCTCCAAAAATCTTGCGAAGCAGTTCCTCTTCTGCGGCGGAGAAAGCCACACCTCCAGGGGAAAGGGGGGGAAAGGGCTAGAGAATGCTGCTGGGAGCCCCAGCACTGCTCCTTGCCAGGCCGGCCATGAAGGAAACACTCCTCTTCCATAATCCACCTTGCACAGAGGGGTAAAACGCAAAGAAGGAAATGGCTGGGGGTGACTAAGTTCTTATGTTGGGGGAAAACCCAGAAGGGACCACTCCCGGATTCTGCTAGTGATTGAGGCAGACATGAACTTGTGGTTCTGCACTGTAATTAGTTTTGCACCCAATAAAACCTGTAAAAGACAGGTCAGAGTCCTGCCTGGTTACTCACGAGCAACCACCACTGCCATCTGACAGGAGGGATGTGTGGGTAGGCTCGTGCCATCCCGATTTAAGCAGAAAAACTCAGATTTGGTTTTGGAACGGACTTCCGGAACGGATTAAGTTTGAGAACCAAGGTATCACTGTAATGGCCCTCCAAATGGGGTTGGACTTCTGTCAGCTCCAGCCGGCATGCCCAATGGCCAGGGATGATAGGAGCTGTAGCTCGACCGCATATGGAGGACACCAGGTTCTCCACACCCTGGTACAGTCGTACCTTGGTTTTCGAACGCTTTGTGACTCAAACGTTTTGGCTCCCAAATGCCATCAACCCGGAAGTGAGTTTGCGAATGATTTTTGGAAGCCGAATGTCCAACACAGCTTCTGCTGCTTCCAATTGGCTGCAGGAAGCTCCTGCAGCCAATCAGAAGCCATACCTTGGTTTTCAAACATTTTCAGAAATCGTAGTTCTGGAACGGATTCTGTTCGAGAACCAAGGTACGACTGTATGTAGGTAAAATGAAGGGTGATCTTGGGAAACCCACTGGAATGGGAATTGAACCTGTCACTTCACGCCGATGACTGCACACCTTCGTGGATTTGACTTGCTTTCATCCAGGATTGGGTCCCTTGGTCACTCTGGAGTGTGATGGAATGTTGGGCATCTGGCTTTTATACTGAGAGAGATATGTTAATGTCATTTCTCGAGGGCTTTCTCGCAAACCCAGGCCAAGAGTCCTCCATCAAACAAGACTGTAGATCACAACTTGGCAGGGAGCACAAAGGAAAAGGCAGTCAAAACCCATTTACATGTGAATCGCCAACATCACATTTAATTCTGCACTCCAGACAGTTTCTCAGCTAGAAAGCTTTAATGAAGGAAAGGAAACAAGACAACTCTTGAGTTTGGGTGGTCATCTATAAATGGAGTGATCCCCTCCACCCTACAGATTTCCCTTTCTACAAATGTCCATTTCAGGCATCTCAAATGCACCCAAAGAGATCAAATTCCCATTCTGACAGATCTAAGCAACAATCGCCTCTCTTTCTGTCCCTTCTCTCTCCCCCCACGCCATCCATTCATTACTTAGCTTCCTTTTGTGACCAGAAAGAAGAAATGGGAGATGGATTTCCACATAACAACAGGGTTCTCCCACTCATGTTTCTTTCATAAACTCCCATAATTTACTTATGTCATGTTGGATTTAGGGCATTTCCTGAGCACTTATGCAACTCTGGTGGAGTATCCAAAGCACTTCATATGAATTACATCAGTACAGAAAATCTGTAAAATTTGGTTTCTCTCAGTTTCTCATTTTCTAATCTTAAATTCACTTCTCCACATTTCCCTTCAAACTTTAATGCCCTTCTGGAAATTCATCAGGATTTTAATGCAAATTTCCCACAGGTTTAAAATCCTGTGATTTTTATGCACGTCTGCGTGTCACTTTGCCAAATAGAATGCCTTTCTGTAAGGCAATTTCCCCGAACACAATCTATTTTTGTACGTTCTTTTCACTACTATATGCATTTCCACACATACCTTAATATATGCATTTTTGTAAATTCGTATCACTTGGCAGGAGAACTGCATTGCAAAATTCAAAGGATGGCGAATTTTCATTTTGGAAATGGAGAATTAGGCAAGTTCGCTGAATCACGTTCCTCCTGCATCCCTATAGCACAGGACATGTGTCCACATTTGTGATGGCTGATGGCACATCTGTACATAGTGGGCAGGGCAAGAGGTAGATTGGATCTCGCAAGCCGTATTAGGGAGACGGCAGGCAGAAAATGCCAGCTGCTGCTGCTGTCATCCATAGCTGAGGGCTCTCGATTTCATCCGAAGCGGCCATTGGGTGCCATCAACTCCTATGCGCTGGCCTGTCACTGCAAAGAAGGAATTTCACATGGCCTGAACAACTGACAGAACATTTCACCTTTCCGGGGAACGTAATATTTCCTGATAAGGAGCTTATGTTAGTTTTCTTTGCAAATAGCCCGGGAGCATTTCTGTCTGTAGCAGTTCCCGATGTGATAAGTTGAAGGAAACATCCATGGCCATGACTTAACATAACAGGCCATTTGTTTGTGAGGGAGGGAGACGCTGGGAGAAATCTAAATAAATGGCAACTTAAGGGATGATATCAAAGGAGACGGTTGCAGTGGCAGCACCGCAAATTGTTCTTGCAGCCAAAAAAAGTGGGGGGAGGTACACGTGGAAACGATTGAGGGAGGAGTATTATTTTTAAACTGCATGACTAATTGGGGTTTTTTAATAGTTTGCCCAGTGAATTTTATCCTGCTAATCTGCCAAAAATATTTATTATATTTATTATATTTATTATATTTATTATATTTATTATATTTATTATATTTATTATATTTATTATATTTATTATATTTATTATATTTATTATATTTATTATATTTATTAAATCTGTAGGCTGTCCTTCATCCATAGATATCAGTGTGGTTAGCAAGATAAAAACACTAAATGCATAATAAAAACAAGAATGAAAACAAAACACACCTGTGGTGATCACACAGGGTCCCCGGACGTTTAATGGTCTATTGATCCCTGTGCCACCACTGTGCTCGCTTCCCCGCTGCCACCAACCCGTTACTCTCGGGTAAAACACTGAGTCCAGAGAGTTGTTAAAATTGAACCAAATAAACAAGTTTATTTTATAAACATTAACAAGTTTATGGTCTCTCAGATAATATTCCTGTCGGTTTCTTAACTTTAGTTTCTTTAACGGCCTATACCTTCCTAGTACCTTCTGACTGATTATCTAAACTGTTTGACTGACTCCTCTTAACAAACTCTCTCACTCTCTCACATCAGACTAGCCCAACCCACAGACTTATCCTCTCTGTCTCTTCTAACACCAGACTGTCTTCTCAACCACCCTAAATCTAACTCCCTTCTTGGGTTCCCATTGGTTAGCCATTTTACAATTAGTTAACCCTTTCCTTATGAACCCAGTATGATGATGTCACACACCTAGGAGGGCAAACGCCACAACACCAATAACCTCCCTTGCCCCTCCCACAATATGCATTCATAGAGATAAAAATCAACCCACCTTTCAATGAAATATTCCTAAGGTGCTCATCACAGGTAATTACTGTGTGCCAACTTAAAGATGCCAGCGATTGAACCACACACCCTTTACATGTAAAGCGATTTTTACCCTGCTAGTCAGCCAAAAACATTTATTTTCCATTTTTCCTTTATTAAATCTCTATATTGCTAAGCTAGGGCCCTTTCTTTCCCTTTTATGAACACAGACTCTATTGCCTGCCCTCCAGAACGTATGGCCCTATCCTAGCCCTTCAGTTAAAGGATGGCTAATAGAAGCAGACAAATTGGTGTCACACCGAAGTTTATAACTTCATGCTGGAAGGTGCTGGAAAACACAAAGGTGTAGATTTATCATGTTGTGCATATTATCCTTTCGAGACTGAAAGTGGCGAAACAACGACATAAGAACAGAGGAGGTTGCCTTATATTTTAAGACCACTCACCCATCTATCAGAACGTTGTCCATGCTGACTGGCAGACGCTTATCAGAATTAAGACAATATCTCTCCCATACAATGCCGGATTTATGTACAGTGGTACCTTGGATTACAGACACTTCAGGTTACAGACTCCTCTAACCCAGAAATAGTATCTCGGGTTAAGAACTTTACTTCAGGATGAGAACAGAAATTGTGCTCTGATGGCGCAGCGGCAGCAGGAGGCCCCATTAGCTAAAGTGGTGCTTCAAGTTAAGAACAGTTTTAGGTTAAGAACGGAACTCCGGAACGAATTAAGTACTTAACCTGAGGTACCACTGTATAAGCTAAACAAGCTATAGCTTAGGGCCCCACTCTCTTGGGGCCCCCCCAAAAAATATAACGGGGGGGGGGGACTGCATGTACATTTCCAAAATATAATATAAAAAACAAATAGAATGGCTTTAGATACCTATTAGACCCATAAATTACCATATAGCATATATTCAACACAAAAACAGCGACAATTTGTTGTTGACAAAGACAGCTGGACATATAAAGAAGAGTTTGGATTTGATATCCCGCTTTATCACTATCCGAAGGAGTCTCAAAGCGGCTAACATTCTCTTTTCCCTTCCTCCCCCACAACAAACACTCTGTGAGGTGAGTGAGGTTGAGAGACTTCAGAGAAGTGTGACTAGCCCAAGGTCACCCAGCAGCTGCATGTGGAGGAGTGGAGACGTGAACCCGGTTCACCAGATTACGAGACTACTGCTCTTAACCACCACACCACACTGGCCCCATTACCTTCAGTAGCTTAGGGCCTCATCAAACCTAAATCCAGCCCTGCTCCCATGCCTACCTGGAGATGCCAGGGATTGAACCTGAGCCACAGGCCTCTTCCCTCGCATCCTGAAGGGTCTTCCTTCCACTCACAAGCCACAGAGAACCAATGTTCCTTGCACATCCTTCCATTCCACTACATAGGAGTGGACAAGGATGAAAACAGTACTGTATAGCCAAAAAAGAGAGGGGGTGATTAAGGTTCCCCACCACCAGAGGAGGGGCCCCTTGCTTAACAAATACCAGCCAAAATTGAGATCTGAAGAACATAGATCTCCCAGTCCTACTTCAAAATGCGTTGTAACTCTTTCAATCTCGTAGAATCATATAGGCATAGAATTTTAGAGTCCTCTAGTCCAACCTCCCTGCAATGCAAGAATCTCAGCTGAAGCATCCATGACTGATGACCATCCAACCTCTGCTTAAAAACCTCCAAGGAAGGGGAGCCCACCACTTCTCGTTAGGAGCCCGTTCCACTGACAAACAGCTCTTACTGTCAGAAAGCTCTTTTTGATGCTTAGACAGAATCTCCTTGAAGCCATTGGTTGGGTTCCTAGCCCCTGGAGCAGGAGGAAAGAAGCTTGTGCAATCCTCCATGTGACATCCCTTCAGATATTTGAAGATGGCTATCATATCTCCTCTTTATCTCATAGAATCATAGAATCATAGAATCATAGAGTTGGAATAGACCACAAGGACCATCGAGTCCAACCCCCTGCCAAGCAGGAAACACCATCAGAGCACTCCTGACATATGGTTGTCAAGCCTCTGCTTAAAGACCTCCAAAGAAGGAGACTCCACCACACTCCTTGACAGCAAATTCCACTGTCGAACAGCTCTTACCGTCAGGAAGTTCTTCCTCATGTTTAGGTGGAATCTTCTTTCTTATAGTTTGGATCCATTGCTCCATGTCCGCTTCTCTGGAGCAGCAGAAAACAACCTTTCTCCCTCCTCTATATGACATCCTTTTATATATTTGAACATGGCTATCATATCACCCCTTAACCTCCTCTTCTCTAGGCTAAACATGCCCAGCTCCCTTAGCCGTTCCTCATAAGGCATCGTTTCCAGGCCCTTGACCATTTTGGTTGCCCTCCTCTGGACACGTTCCAGTTTGTCAGTGTCCTTCTTGAACTGTGGTGCCCAGAACTGGACACAGTACTCCAGGTGAGGTCTGACCAGAGCAGAATACAGTGGCACTATTACTTCCCTTGATCTAGTGCCCCTGTATTCTGCTCTTTTCCAGGCTAAAAATATCCAATTCACTCAACAGTTCCTCATAAGACTTGGTTTTCAGAACCTTGATCTTCTTGTGGTTCCCAGAACTGGACACAGTATTCCAGGTGTGGTCTGACCAAGGCAGAATAGAGAGGTACTATGACTTCCTTTCATCTCAGCACTCTACTTATGCTGATGCAGTCTAGAAGAATATTAGCCCCCTTTTTTGGTGCATCTCTCTGTCTGTGAGGAAGGATGTACTTCTTGGTGCACATGACATTCCCGTTCTATTTTAGGACAGGCCACAAGAGCGGTGGCTATTAAGTGAGAAGGAATTAACAAGAAAATCTCATTTAAAGCAGTGGTGCCAAAAATAAATGTGGGATTTCCATTCAGGAATCGGAAATAGCATTTGGCGCATAAAAGCATTTCCTCCATTACGGGGTGCCTGACCTCTCTCCAGAGTTTATTTCCTTTTCCTTAAGTGTGGGAAATACTTCCTGTCCAACCTTGTGCCAATACTCCCCCCTTTCTTTTTTGAAAAGGACTATTGTTATGATAAAACACAACATGACACACACACACACACACACACACACACACCAAAGATGCGTAGGAACCAGAAGAGAAAAAGCAGAATAGACCTCAAAGCAGAGTTTAACTCCCTTCTTTGTTGTAGCTTTGAGAAGGCATACATTAGAGGATCTCCTAACCTGTTCTCTTTGTTCTGTCCAAGTCACAGGGATTTGTGTGTGGAATTTTATTAAGGGGCTTCTATGCTCCATTAAAATGATGGACCTCCCCCCCCCCCAATCTTTGCCACTCCTTATGGAAGTATTTGCTTGTCCATTTACATTGCCATCGCTTGCTCTCACTTGACTTCACTTGCCCTTGCTGACATCATCCTATGGTCACATCAGTCATATTGTCATATTCGCGTGCTCTCTGGACGTGTGGAGGGATGTGTCAGTGCGGCAGGACAGGATCATAGCTTGCTGTTTTCTAACCTGACCTCCAAACATTCATTTGAAGCTCAGAAGAAAGCTGATGCTTACAGCTGGTGCATGAAACGGTTGAGGGATTTGGGTATGTTTAGAGGAGATAGGATAGCCAACTTCAAATATCTCAAGGGCTCTCACATGGTACAGCAAGTTGAACAGTGATAAATACCGCTGGAGGCAGGAAATGCTTCTGAAAATTAGTTGCTGGGAACCATAGGAAGGGAGAGTGCTGTTGTGCTCAGGCCCACACATTTGACCCCACCTTGAACACCACACTTCCATACTGAGCCCCCTAAATACACACACAACATTGCAATGACCCCCACCCCAATAAGCCCAAGTTGTCCTACACCAAAACACCTCCATCCAATTGGAAAACCCTACAAACCCTGCCCACACTGGACCTGCACTTTTGTGTCACTCAGTCTAATTGTAGAGACACACAAAAAAACTCTTCCAAGGCTGTCAGGATACGGAAGGGGTTCCCCTTACGCTTTGTAGCCCAGCCTACCAGCTACTGGTGCAAGCAACAGATAGGTACAGGTCAAGTCCCAGGCAAATCCTTCTAACAGGACCAGGGCAATGTGTTGGTTCCAGGAACCTTACGATCCCGACTTCCATTCAGTACTGAAAGACCAAGGGAAGGAGGGGGGGAACTATCAAAGTCCCTTTTGCTCTTCTTCTTCGGCGATCACTCATAGCCGAGTAACAGTGTCTTCCATAAACACGGTTTTAACAATGAGTCTGTAAGTGACTGTGGAGGCCAAGTCTGGATCCACATGTCCTTCCACAGTGGGGACATTGGTTTCCAGGTGAGAGTTTATCACGGTGTGGATTTGCCAAATATGCCTTCCTCTTTGCACGTTTCTTCCTTTCGCCCTGAGTTTGAGTGTCTTCAAAGCCCATGAAAGCTTTGGTAAAGGCTGTTCTCCAACTGGAGCGCTTGCAGGCCAGTGTTTCCCAGTTGTTGGTGTTTATATTACATTTTTTAAAATTTACCTTGAGACAGGCTTTAAACCTCTTTTGTTGACCACCATCATTCCACTTTCCATTTTTAATGGATCCAAACTACAAGAATGAAGATTCCACCTAAACATTAGGAAGAACTTCCTGACAGTAAGAGCTGTTCGACAGTGGAATTTGCTGCCAAGGAGTGTGGTGGAGTCTCCTTCTTTGGAGGTCTTTAAGCAGAGGCTTGACAACCATATGTCAGGAGTGCTCTGATGGTGTTTCCTGCTTGGCAGGGGGTTGGACTCGATGGCCCTTGTGGTCTATTCCAACTCTATGATTCTATGATTCTATGATTCTAAGTTCGGAATAGAGTAGTTGCTTTGGAAGACGATAATGAGGCATCCACTCAACGTGACCTGACCAACGAAGTAGATGTTGAAAGGTAGGAAGAGTAACTCTTATCATAGGGTGATTCTGAAGATGAGCTTGCCTTATGTCATACCCTCCAATATTTCTCCAATGAAAATGGCGATGACCTATGCAAGAAGAAGAAGAAGAAGAAGAAGAAGAAGAAGAAGAAGAAGAAGAAGAATTATTTTACTATTTATGCCCCACGCATCTGTTTTGATTGCCTCGGCCATTCTGGGTGGCTTACATCATATATAAAACATAATTAAACATTAAAAAACTTCCCCATACAGGGCTACCTTCAGATGGCTTGAGGGGTTCACAAAGCTCCATAAGCTCCAACATTTCTCCTATGAAAATAGGGACATCCTAATGAAAAGCAGGACATTTTGGGATCAAATCCGAAACCAGGATGGCTTCTGTAAAACTGGGATTTATCTGTAAAATAGGGACACTTGGAAGGCCTACTGTGTATGTATAACTGTTTCCAAATGTATTCCATTTAGACATGGAACATGTAATTAAGTAGTGAAATCTTGCTTACCACTTAAGCCCTCTGGTTTTCACATGTAATGTCATGCTATGGCTTATGTAAAGGACCCCTGGACAGTTAAGTCCAATCAAATTTGACTATGGGGTGTGGCGCTCATCTCCACTTTCAAGCCAAGGGAGCGGGCGTTTGTCCACAGACAGCTTTCAGGGTCACGTGGCTAGCATGACTAAACCGCTTCTGGTGCAACGGGAGTCTGTGACGGAAGCCAGAGCGCACGGAAACGCCGTTTACCATCCTGCTGCAGTGGTGCCTATTTATCTACTTGCGCTGGTATGCTTTCAAATTGCTAGGTTGGCAGGAGTTGGGACAGAGCAACGGGAGCTCACCCCATTGCCCAGATTTGAACTGCCAACCTTATGATCAGCAAGCCCAAGAGACTCAGTGGTTTAGACCACAGTGTCACCTGTGCCTCTAAGGCCAAATATCAGTCTCTACAGTCCAACCATTTGACTTTACCCCCTAAGGCGCACTCTTCCATTTTCTCCTGAGACAACCAAAATTTGTGACACAGGGCAGGATCACAGGGCACATGTGTGAAGGCATTCACCTTAGTTTAGTATTCCCCAGCTTTGTTGAACATGAACCAACATTTGTCAGCTTTAACTCCAGTCTTAAACTGGAAGGTTTCTTTTCTTTCTTTCTTTCTTTCTTTCTTTCTTTCTTTCTTTCTTTCTTTCTTTCTTAGCACTGAAATTCCTTTCTGCGTATCACTGCGAAATCGCATTTGCTTTTACAGCCTGCCTATAAAACTCTCGATTATAATAAATGTGTGCTTAATTAATACATTAGGATGTAAAGACATTCATTCTCTTCTTATTTGCAACCGTTCTGGGCAAATTTAATAACGCAGGGAAGCCTTCTCAAGATGCTAAGTGGAAGAAATTACGAAATACCGGCCCTCATTGATATTGAAGGCATATATCCCTGGCATGGCTCCTGGCATGAGGAGTGGAGGAAAAAATCCCTCCCAGTCAGCAAAGAACACAGTGGGCACTGCCCAGGAATCCTGACACTGTGCTGGTTTTGGGGTAGCTTTGCAGATGCAATTCAAGATGCCGGTTTTGTCCAATGAACAGATTGATTCCTATGACCCAGGTTGTTGAGTGGGCACCATTTTCAGCAGAGGAGACAAAGATATTTCAGTTTTGGGTAGGGGTAGAGGAGGAATTTGGAACCGTTTGCACTGAAAGGTGAATTGAACTCATTCTCATGTCCCAAAATAAGACACAACCCGAAACACAGCCATTCTCCAAAATTCAGACTTCTCCAAATTTTGCAGTGCAGTTGTTGGGCCTAGTAATAATGCATGTATT